>NC_133547.1:44749730-45052760 GCF_048773025.1 Camelus bactrianus | reverse complement strand
TGAGGGCTCACGGCTGTTTTCCCACATTTTCCTTCCTGTTCTCCCTCACGACTGGCGGTCAAAGTCATTCCTAGCTGCTGTCCATCTAGCTGCCTCGGGCAATCATCCTTTTGTTCTCCTACAGCCTCATCCTGGCTACAAACAGAGAAATGGGCTCTGAGGCACTGGCGTGAGGGGCTCTGCTGGGCTAAGCTACCGCTCTGGTATCTGGCAGCCTGATGTCTGTTTCAACCTCAAGTCTAAGGTCTTTTTCATTTCTGTTCTGGCTCCTGACCCAAGCTCTGGATTGGCTGAGTCTGTTAGATAACTTCAGAATAAAAGAAACAATATGACTAATACATCATTCAGATTCTAACTAAAATTCAGCAACTACGAGCAGACCCTGCAGGACACCCTGGTGTTGGCCTAAGTCATGGCCCCACAATGTCAGGATGCAGGAGCACCCCTATCCTCAGCCAGTGTTGGGGTTCAGAAGCCTCCTGTTTCTGCTCCTTGGAATGTTCCAAATATGGCACCTCACAGGGCCAAAGCAGGACTGATTTCTCTGTGTGTGTGTGTTTATGCCTCTCTGAGCTAGGGACAATAAATTCTTTTTTTTTTTTTAAATTGTTCTTTTTTTAAGTAGGGGTGGGTAATTAGGTTCATTTATTTATTTATTTGATGGAGGTACTGAGGATTGAACCCAGGACCTCATGCATGCTAAGCAAGCACTCTACCACTGAGCTATACCCTTCCCCCAGGACCAATTTCTTTCAGAAAGCCTTTTCTAACACTCCAGTCCCCACTGATCTGTCAGGGAGTCACGTATCTCGTTCTCCAACAAGCCTGTGAAAGCCCCCCCCCCCATGTACAGGGTCACCTGTGGTGGCTACCCCACGGTGCACAGTGTCTGCTGGCACAATCTGCTCATTTAGGAAACCCTAGAATTGCCACAGGTATAGGAGCAGAAACCATGGAATTTCAGAGGCAAAAGGGCCTCAGAGATGAATGAAAGCAAACCCTGTAACTAGTCCCAGTCTCCAGACTAGATCATTTCTGGGGAAGGAGAGAGGCAAGAAAAACCAAGTTCATGAGAAACTTGCCGCCTCTCTGAACACCATCATGGTCAGAGACAAAAGGCAGTAACCCGACTAACTGATCCTCACCCAAAAACCTGTATTACAGGCAGGTGGAGCGTGACGTCCAGATCGTGGACACGGCCCCACCAAAATCCATGGCGAGGAGCACTCTCCCAAGACAGGGACCCCTGGGCTCAGTAAGCACTGCGTTCCAGGACACCCTCCTAGCTCACTACCCAGTGAAAAACCCCCTTTTCCAGACCACATATATTTGTGGAAAACAGCACATGGACGTCCACACGGCTCATGGTAGAAAGTCACTTGAGATCTACACATAAATACACAAGTACAGGAATCCCAGATATGCACAGGAAAGGACAACGTGGGAGATGACAAAATATTCACGATCAAGATCAAAAGAAGCTGATGTCGCTCCCAATGCGAAAGGAATCCCCTCGGCTCCACCTGCTCCAAACTTGAACTCGCCGACAAGACAGGGCAGCCACGGAGCAGCACAAATGTCTGGGAATTCAGCAGCCGCAGTTCAATCTGAACCTCACCCTTGACCGTGCTGCCTTCCTGGCCTACTTTCTTTGCAGGACAAAGAGGGTGGAATGTGAAATGCTGGGGCCCTTGGTGTGTAGTCAGCCACAAAAAATCTTCAGTGTGGTTGACAACTGTCATGGCAACGGGGAAGAGGGGCTCACCCTCGTCTACGTTTCTTAGACACACGCGGAGAGAAGCACCTCCAAACAGAGCTCAAATTTTAGTTCATAAAACTCTGAAAGACATATTTTTGAAAGATAAACTCTGAAAAACCACCCAATTAATGCCCTACGTATATCCACCTCTGCTGTCTCCCTTCGCTCTCTGACCGTGGGAGAAGGATGCTCACTGCAAGTGGTTCAGGCTCAGGGCCCAGACGGCATGACCTCTGATTCTTCCGTTTATCCCTTGACCTTGAACAAATTACCTCATTTTTCCAAAGCTCAGACTCTTCATCTGTAAGCTAAGAAAATAACAACACAGAAAACCCTGCTATCACATGGTACGTGGGCTCCAAAATACTCAGTTGCAGAACACGGGTTACTAAAAGGTTGATGAAGTGAGTGAGCAACCCTGCTGCGGGCAGCTGGTCAGGAATCCTAGTGACAGGCTGTGAGAGCCAAACAGGCCCGGTTTGGGCTGAGGTCTGGGGTCATCTGTGGTCATTGTTGCCTGAGTTTAAATGTCAATGGGGACAATTCCAAATTCACTGACTTTCTGAGACTTCAGCAGTTGGCATTTAGGCCAGGAGAAACATTAGAGGCTCAGGAGTCAGCCCTCCACTTTCCTGTTTCCCCAGGAGGAGGAGGTGCCTGCCTGGTTTAGTTTTGTTTGAAAGATTAAGTGAGATGATATATTTTAAAGTGCCTGGCCCAAAGCAAATGGCTCATTAATGGTGGCACCATGAGTTTATGTGTCCATGTTGGTTGGGGAGGAAAATCTGTCCCCTGTGTGCACCTGCATCGCCCACCTAGGGCCCACCACGAGGGTCCTAACACAGGAAATGAGCTAGGACTGGTCCTCTCTGCAGAGCTTTCTTTGGGGACTCAGACCATTAAATTATGCTACTCTATTTTTATGCAGTATTTGCTGCCAACTCTCAGCCTCCTGGAAAATCAAACCTACCGACAGGGAGGCATCCAGGGTACACAAAGTAGAAAAAGCACTGCCTCGGAGTCAGAAGGCTTGGATTCCAGATCTGATCCTGCTACTTTGCCATCTGTATAAATCACTTCCCCTTTCTTGGCCTGTTTCTCGGCTGGTGATGGAGAATACCAACTACTGGATTTAGTTGTTGAAAAGAGCAAATGAAATATTGCCGGTGAAAGCATTTATAAACTATAAAGGATTACACAAATATAAAACATCACATTACTAATGAGTATGAGCATTTTGCAGCAAGGGATGGGGTGGGTTGTTGGCTAAAATCGTCACACAGTCCCTGGACAGAAAAGCAAGACCCAGTCTCCACTTATGTTAAATCACAAAATTTTAGAAATGAAGAGAATTGTAGTATTCACCCAAGCAGAGACTCAAGAACTGAAGAAATCAGAGTTCATCGAGTCCATAGTCCCAAGCCAAGCACTAATTCTTTAAAACACCTCTGCTTGGAAAGAAAATGCACTCTCACTTCGGACTGAAATGACCTTATTTTAAGTTCTGCCCTTGGTCCACCCACTGTTCCTTCTGCTCCCAAGCCCCTCTTTCTAGTGAGGCCATTCACTAGAAACAAAGAAAACAACAGAGGACAGAAACCTCTTCCCTTCTAACCTTCCTACTTTGCAGATAAGGGGCCTGAAGCCTAAAAAAGCATGTGCACACACACTCACACCCGTACGGAGCTGTCTCTCTCCTGTTAATACACTTTCCCTTGGATGTGATTGTGGCTTTTGCCATTAAACTAGTTCATGTTTGCAATGTTAGCCGCTATATATAAACATAGATTTAAAAAAACCCAAATTTCTTCTGTATAGCATAGGAAACTACATTCAATATTTTGTAATAACTTTTAATGAAAAAGAATAAGCAAACGAATATATGTATGTAAATGCGTGACTGGGACATTGTGCTGTGCACCAGAAACTGACACACTGTAACTGACTGTACTTCAATTTAAAAAAGATAGAAAACACCTATGATTGCAAGTAGCTCACAATCTTAAAAAAAAAAAACTAGCACATGTTATTAAAATCAGAAATGTTAAGGCTTTGGAGCGCACCCAGTCAGAGGCCCTCACGCAAGCTGCGCATGCACTTCCTTGCTAGAGCAAGGAGAAAGGGTGGGACAGGGCCAGGTGGGGAAGCCTCACTCTGGTTTTAGCCACTTCTTTTTCAACATTAATTGCTCCCTTTAGCTCTGTCAATAGAAATAGTTTTGCATGAAAAGTGAGAAAGCATTTCTTACTGCTGATGCCCCTCCGAAAGGCCAGCTGCCTTTCTTCTGATCGCACAGGTAGGCGCTGACAGGAAGGCAGGCACTGGAGAGACAGTGTCCTGGTTGCAGAGTGAAATCCGCAGAGGCCTCTTTTCAGGGTTAGTGTTCACTATCCTGTGAGCCAACTAAGGATGCTGACATTCAGAAAAATCCCCAGGACCAGCCTTCACAACTCCATCCACAGGCAAGTAGGAATCAGGGGCACCCGCTAAATTCCAAGTGCTAGGACGGATGTGAAGGAGACCACACGGGCTCACAGCCCCGTCAGTGGTGACAACCAGCTGAGCCACCCGAACAGGTAAGTATAGTCCAGCGACTTGGGCTGACACAGAGCACATGAGTGCAGGTGGGGGTGGGTGTTTCAGGTGAAGCGCCACAGAGGAGGCCAAGCTGAGTCTTAAAAAGAAGAATGATGGTCATGCCATGTGGACAACGGGTAGTAAAGCAATCCCAGGCAGCGGAAGCACGTGAGCAGAAACACGCTGGGGTTCAACAACCCTTCTAAACAGCCACGACAGGAGCAGTGGGGTCAGCGCTGCGTCCTAGGACAGCTTTGAGAAACCCGTAGTGGAGAGGTGGAGAGCCTCCCAAATCCGTGTCTACCAGAACCTGAGAATGTGACCTTATCGGGTCTTCGCAGATGCAATTACAATTAGTAAGAGGTCATTCTGTGTCTAGGTAGGAAGGGGACACACAGAGAAGGCCGTGTAATGCTGGAGCAGGTCAGAGGATGCAGCTACAAGCCCATGAGCACCAAGGGTTTTGGGCAGAAGCGAGGAGGAACGAGGGAGGACTTTTTCTTGGCGCAGAGGGAATATAGCCGTGCCAACACCTAGATTTCAGCTTGTGGTCCTTTGCCAACAGCCGTAGGAAAGGAATACACCTGTGTTCAGGAGAGGAAGGATGGAGGCAATGCTAGCTAAGGTGAACGGTGGCTGGGGCTCTGGATAAAGGGCAGAGGGGAGAGGATGATGAGAGAGGATGAAGGAGGGGAAGGTGGGTGGCAGGTAGCAGGGAGGGCGAGCGGGCAGTGAAGACCTGGAGGACACCAGCCGTAAAGGAGCCTGGGCACCAGTACCACCCCATCTCCTGCTCTTTAAGGCACTCCAACCCAATAACTGCATTTTAGGCTGGAGCCAGGGTCTTTGAGAAAATCCTAAAATGCAGGATCCAAAATAAGTTGATTCAGCTTTTGGGAAAAATACCACCCTGGGAGAGAGGCTGATGGCCCGTTTCACCTGACTGCTACTTCTCCCCGGGACAGTCAACAAGGGCCACATCTACCTGGATGCGTGGGCCTCACTGCTGCCTGGGCTGGGAGAGAAGCAGACTTCAGTCTGACAAAGAGTAAGAGCATTGGCAGTAATATCTGTGCATCGAGACCCAGAGATGCAAATATAATTAGCCCCTGAACGTCACTGCTCTGCTGAGAACCGGACACACAAGTGTTTATACCCACGGCCCTCCTGCCCTTTAATTAAAATGTTTGTCTTACAGCTGCGTTTGGGGCGGTAGCTTACACAGGTCCCACACAGATAACAGGCAATGATCACCTTGGAACCTGAGGACACAGGGAGCAGCAAAAACTGGGATCAGCTGTCAGTGTTTACTGACAGGTCTGGGTAAGGATGCAGGAGAAAGCCTGGGTTTTCTGGGGCCTTGTCATAAGAGAGCAGGGGGGACACACGCTGTTGCGTCCCTGCCCTGCTGGTGGAGCCCTCTGTAGGCCACGCAGATTCGCCAGTGACCTTGGCCTGCTGGCTTCTCAGCTTCAGCGACCAAGTTCTCTGAAGAAGATTCACAAGCTGACAGGTGTCCCTGGCCAAGGCTTTGAATATGGGCTTCAGACAAGCTCTGCAGGGTGTCCCCACTGAAAGACAGCCACCAGGAGCCAGGATATCTACTCCCACCAGGGAAGGAGGTTTTATCAGTGTGTGGTTTGGGGGGACACCCAGGGCACTTTTCCATGCCCTCTACTGTCCCGCTGTAAATTCCTGCTAAGAAAGTGCAACCTGGAAAACACTGTCTCTAATAAGACAAGCAAAGCCACACAAGAACGAGCCCGGCAAAGACCAGGCTGTCAGCACTGGGACGAGTCTGTGAGCACAGAGTGCCCAACAGCGACATGCAATGAACCAGGCTGCAGGAACTAAGCCACAAGCAGCTCACACAAGTCATCCCTCTAGGCCGTAACGATGCGATCCAGCAGGTAGTTCTGAGCACGAGCAGGCTGACAACACCGGAACAGCCCCCTTCACGGCCGGCTGTCCCGTGGCAGAGAGATGCTGGCAGACCTCCTGCACCGGGGCGGGGGGTGGGGGACCTACGAGACATGCATTCCTTCAAGTGACAGGTTTGGCTATTGCCACAACTGCCCGGAGAGCTCGCAGCCCACTTCCAGGCCAGGGCACAGGCCCCAAGCATGGGTACCTCCCCACACAGTCTAACCCGGGTTGCACCGGCCCTGCCTGTGATGGGAATTCAGCCTTCCCAGCTTTAAATTACTGAGCTGAATTACACCACGTCAACATCAAAGACAACCGCCTGCCTAGGGTGCCCTGAGAAGCAGATTTAGATCTGGACCAAGAGCAGGTCCAGACCCGCCCAGGATGCCCAGCTGACCTGCTCTCACCCAGCCTCATCTCCCTTGACATGGGTACCTCCGGCCTTGGGAAGAATGGCAGGTGCCCACGAGGAAAAGTCTGGAGGCCAAGGGCGACCAGCCTGTCCAATGGACCTCTGCTCAGGGACCGAGCCAGGCCGGCATGGAGCAGGCCAGGGAAGGGGGCCCTGTCCACTTGCCCGCTTGAGTTTTAGAGGATCGCACTGCACCGAACCACACCTGTGAGTCCGTGGGTGAGCGTGCAGAACGCCAGGCCAGCCGCGGGCAAGTCCTTGGGGAAACAGCACACGACTCTGGTGCAGATCCGTCGCCAGCTGCCCGGGGCTGCGGGAAGACCGTGGACACTGGGTTCACGTCCAGGGCTCCGTCCCTGTGCTCCCGGCCTCGGAGCGAGGCTTGCGGGCAGACGCTGTGTGAGGGCAGCCTTCCCAGCTGTGGCTGCTGCCAGCGGGCAGCTGTACAAACACAGGGCCACAGTGTCCAGCACCTTACACTCTCGTTAAAGCCACTTTTAACAGGCACCACGGGGCCAAACCACAAACGGCAGTTCTGAGCCTGCCTTCAAAACAGCAAAGCAGAGCTCGAGCAAAAACCTGCACACTCTGCTCTGCAGCTCTTACTCATTTTCATCCTTTTTTTAGGGAGTGGGGGGTGGGGACTGGCCAGTACCTTTACTGAAAAGCAGTTACATGAGTAAAAAGGCGTATTTCTAAACATGAGATTTTACATGAAACCATGATCGTAAAAAACATGCATCGAAACCTCTGCTGGTCATTTGAAAACACAACTTCCCAGGCAATGGAGCCAGGCCCTCCCAAGACAGTTGGTGCCGGTCTTGAACACAGGAGGGAGGGGCCCACAGCCCAGCGGGACAGCCAAGTCTGATCAGCGGGGTAACCACCAGCTCTGACATCGTTTGGTCCAGAATCACAAACACAGATTTCAAGTGGAGCTGGATATATCCGGGCATTCCTGGAGTAAACTTAACCTCCCCAGGAGACTCTCCCTTTCTCCTTGCTAACGAGAAAACCAAAGTGCAATCGCGAGAAACAGGGCCCCCACTCAAGCGCGGAGGATGCAGGCATGAGCTGGAGAGAGGACAATATGAGCTCTGTTTCACCAGGGTCAAGCTGTGAGCATTGATCCCGTGGGTTCCCGGGGCCCTGGGGTCAAAGGCCACCAGTGTGCACAATGTTCCTGTCTTAGCCAGCTCAGGCTGCCATAACAAAATACTGAGACTGAGTGGCTTAAACAACAAAAAGTTATTTTCCTACAGTTCTGGAGCCTAGAAGTCCAAGATCAAGGTCTGGCCAATTCAGTTTCTGCTGAGGACTCTCTTCCTGGCTTGCAGACAGCTGCCTTCCCACTACGTCCTCACACGGTCTTTCCCCGGTCCACGTGCACCGGGAGGAAGAGCACGCGGGCAGGCGCTCTGGTGTCTCTTACAAGGACACTTAATTTTACCAGACCTGTGACTTCACTTAACCTTAATTACTTCTTCAGAGGTCCCACCTCCAAATATAGCCATGCTGGGGTTTAGAGCTTCAACCTATGAATTTGGAGGTACACAATTCAGTCCATAACATTCCACCTCTGGTCTCCCCAAAATCCATGTCCTTCTTGCACACAAAACATACTCATTCCATCCCCAGAGCCTCAAAAGTCATGCTGGTATCAATTCTAAGTCTAAGGTCTCATCTAAACATCATTTAAATCAGATATGGGTGAGACTTGAGGTAGATTCAACTTGAGGCAAAATTCTTCTCCAGCTGTGAACCTGTGACACCAAACAAGTCATGTGCTTCCAAAACACCATGGCAGAGCAGGCACTGGATAGACATTTCCATTGCAATAAGGGGAAACTGGAAAGAAGGAAGGGGTGATGGGTCCTGGGCAAGTCCAAAACCGAGCAAGGCAAATCCCATTGGGTATTACAGCTTGAGAGCAATCCTCTCAGGTTCAACGCTCTGCCCTCGGGGTGCACTGGCGTGGCAGCGTCACCCTCCTAAGGCCCTGTGGGGTGGCCCTACCTGTGGAGCTCTCTGCATGGACCACCTGGTCCACTGAAACCAAGGCAGGGGACCATCCTCTGAAACCACTGAGGAAGCAGCCTTGCCCCTGGGCCTGCAGTAGGAGTGATGATCCCCGAAACACCTTTGGAGTCATTCTTCCCTTTTCTTGAAGGATAAGGCATGTTCATATCATTCCATCTTTTCACCCTACTTTCCCCATTTCCTTTAGTCCCAGGTGACAGTGTTTCTACTGGTATAACCCTGTATTTATTCCTGACTTCTGCTGAGATGGCTGACTCAATCCCTGGTTCACACCCACATTAATCTCCTTATCAGGTGGTTGTCAGCCACCCCCGTGGTGTTCTCTCTAGTACATGCATCATCATTTTCTGCAATATGGATAGGCTGAGAATCTTCCAAATCTTCAAGTTCTGGTACCTTTTGCTTAACAACTCTTTCTTCAGTTTATCTCGTTCTCTCTCATTTTGCTATAAACAATAAGGAGGACCCAAAGCTCTACCTTCAAATACTTTGCTTAGAAATCTCTGCAGCTAAATAATCCATTTCATTGCTTGTGAGTTCCACCTTCCACAAGACATTAGGGGAGGAACATAATCCAGCCAAGTTCTTTGCCATTTTATTACAAAGATCACCTTTTCTCCATCGCCCAATAACATATTCCTTGTTTCCTTATTTCCAGCTATGAATTTTGCAGGGAACACATTCAGTCTGTAACAGTTCCTTTTCAACACAGTGCTACAATCATGTACCATCACAAATTTCCACTGTCTGAAAAGAAATCGAAGAATCATTTCTTCTAAAGCATGGTGGGTTCTGTGATCAGTAACCAGACCTTTGATTAAAGGTCATGGTCAGTGCCAATTTACAAGATACTCTTAGTCTCAGTGAATGAAGCATTGAGTTTAAAAACCTGCTGGTTAGGTTAGGTACAGTGGAGCTGCAGCAATATGAGTACCTTGCAGAATGGGTCACTGTGCATGGACAAGCTTCCCAGGGGGCTGAGACGAGAGTTCTAGCTGCGTTTGTGGTTTCTGTGTCTCTCTCCTGGCTGATGACTATCAGCTGTCTCTCTCCCTTCATGTTCAATGTGCCTCCTTTTTAGCAGCTCTTTCCCTGACTTGAAATGTTTCTTCTGGACTCTTGGAAGAATCGAAGTCAATAATTAAATTTTTTAGAACTATAAGCATATGCACACTCTGAGAATGAGAGCCTGAGGTTGTCGTGGGAGCCTGCCACATCGTGGCAGTGAGCCAGCCCTCCCAGTATTCCCCACCTTGTGTCGTCCTGGCTCCTTAAATCTGGGCTGGGCCTCTGAACTGCTCTAAGAAGAGAAGCAGGGCAAGCAGTACTGGGCAAGTGCCAGGCCTAAGCCTTAAAAGGCCTGAGAGCTTCTGCTTTTGTGTTCCTGGGAGCCCTGAGAAGTCTAGCTACCCTCATGAAGAAACTCTTCCTCCAGAGGGGAAGCCCTCTGGGGAAGGAGAGGACCACAGATGCCCTGGACAAGAAAGGAGCCCAACCCCGGCCGACTCACCACGTGACTGCAGTCACACAGGGACCGCTGGCCAGACCAGCCACAGAACCACCCAGCAGGGCCCAGCCCACAGAACTGTGAGAAATAATAATAAAATAACATTGCCCTAACTTTTCAGTTTTGGGGTGGTTTTAACAGTAATAGATAAAAGAAAGACGTCTTCTTTGGGACATGAGACTAACAGGAATTTAAAAACGTTTGACCAGACAAAGGTTCAAACCTACCTCCTACTGTGGTTCTAAGAAAGCGCAGGCTCTGTTTGCTGACTGACTGAATACAAGAACCAAAGGATCTCAGGAATGACCGCAGAGTGGGGGCCAGCCCTCTAATGACAATCCTCTCCACCCCCTCCTTTCCAGCCCTGAAGCTATGAGGTAAATGAAATAAAATAATGTGTACAAAAATAGCTGGCACCCCGCCTGGCTCAAACCAATGCTTACAAGTTCACTCATGCGCCGTTAGAGCAGCAACATGAACACAAACACATCTGTTCAGAGGCGGTTAAGATCATTCTGGAACCAGCCTAGGCTCAAATCCTGGCTCCCACAATTATAAACTGCGTGGCCATAGACAACCTCCTTAACTCCTCTTTGCCTCCGTTTCCTCGCCTGAAAATGAGCACAACAGTGCCCACCTCCCAGGAGTGCTGGGAAGATTAAATGAGCTGCATGTTAAGAGCTTAGGAGGTGCCTGGCACACGGCAGGGACTGGTCATGGTTAACTGGCAAGGCTTCCAGTTGCTACTGCTCTATCTCTGACTCAGCCAGCCGACACCACTGGCTGCTGTATATTTATCTTTAAAGATTCAAAACTGAGAAATCATTAATGAGGATAATTAAATGTCATTTCTGAGTCTCTTTTCTTCTGGGTTTCTCCCCAAATACCATCAGATCAAAACTTACTAGTCTTTGGTGAAATCCTGGAAAAGTTGGCAACTCACTGTAAGAATGTGGCCAAGAAAAGTGACATGTGTGGTACGTGTGGAGAATCACAAACCCATGTGCCCAGATCCTGGGATGCGGCGGAGAACACGGGGATGGGTGTGATGCACAAGAAGGCGCCGGTTCCCTGTGGCCTCAAGCAGGTCCCTTAACCTACGGCTGGGGGCTCTCAACGGTAAAGGGATGACACCACGACACCACCTGCCCCCGCCCAGACAGCAGCGAGGAGGCGTAAGGGAGACACCCTAAGAGGCCTGGCAATCCAGACGGCACGGGGCAAAGGTTAGGGAGTACCTTAATTTATGTACAGTATCTCACTTCGGAAAACAGGAACCTTTTATATTTCTGAAAGTTTTCAAATAAGCCTAAACCCCATTCCTGCCAACAAGCAAGGTCCCTGCAAGTACCTTTTATGAGAGTTAAGGAGAAGCATATTTTCTTTAAGAAACTAAAGAATAGGCATTCTTCTCAATACTCTAAAAAAATAGCTCGGTCGATTTTATGAAATTGCCTTTGAAAACAAAACAACAAAAGAACTCACCGCTGCCCTGAACCTCAGCCCCACTGGCCGCTGCTTAACAGGAGGGTGGGCCGGCCTGATTCTGGTTGGGTCTGGGGATGACCTGCTACTCTGATCCCAGGGACTCGTTCTTTATCTATTCTGATTCCCTCTTCCCTCCTGTCTGTTTCTACACTTTACAAAAGGGCTTAGAAGTTCTATTTCTGGCCCAGTGACTCTTCCAGCCACCGCTGGGTTTAGACCAGATTTAGCCTGAGGATCAGTGGGTGAGTGCAGGCCAGCGGAGAGGGATGGATGCCAAGCCTGCCGGATCTCACCGCCTGGCTGTCCCAGGGGCTGCCGGCCCTGCCCAAGGGCTCTGGGAGTGAAGGGTCCTCTCCTTCGCTGGCCATTCTTCCACCCCATAACCAGGGTCTCCATGTGAAGCAGAAGGGGGGCCTGACTGAAGGCAGGGCCCTGAAGAGGAGGTGTGAGGAAGATCTGGGCCACCGCCAGGGCTGCTGGTATTGTGCCATCTTCAGTCTCCCTGGGGAGGTGGGGTGAGTGGCTTCAGGGTTAGCAGTAAGGACTGGGCAGCTGTTGGTCACAGTGAGGACAACCACGAGGGGTCTGTGGTGAGCCCTGGGCCACGCAGCGCAACCAGTCCTGCCTCTCGGCCCAGGTCTATCCCTGGCCAGTGCAGCTACGTGGTGAGGAACCAGGGTCACCTACAATTTTCTGAACATACCACAGGCATCCTGTCCTGGGGCTGTTTTGTGTGTTTCCTCTCGGCCCCCAAACCAGATCCAGCATGCAGAGCATCCAGTCTTGGAGCGGGGAGTGATGTGGGAGCCCACGGAGGAAGTCGGCCCCACTGCCTGGACTGCCTACCGTGAGAAGATGCCAGCCTTTTCCACCTCCACAGGCGGGATTCACACCAGCCTGGGCTGAGCCCACGCACAATACCGCACGAGGCCTCACCACCAGCCAGGGTCTCAGCTACTTACACTTACAGAGTCCCAGGTCTCACTCATCTCTCTGTGACCAGAGCTGGATTTCTCTCCACCCTCTTGATCTCTGGCAAAACCTGTCCAGTCCTGAGATAGACGGGTGGCTGGGCTTTATCGCTGCCACTGCCTGAAATCTCCCCGTCCTCCTGTGTCCCCATCACCCATACCGAGGCCTGTGTCGGCGGCAACTGTCCCTGCACAGCGGCACACTGGTCTCTCTCTGAGGAGTTCTGGAATAGAGCTTTGGGAGCAGCCAGCCTGTGTCTCCGGAGCCCCCAGTCCTGGGCTCTGCACGTAGCAGATATTTAATACAAGACTGCCGGTCATTCTCCAATGTAAAATATGGTGAAAGAAAGCTGTCTGAGAGGAATAAGCAGCAGTGATTTACTTTCTTTCAGAGCCCCAAGGGCATCTGCAAAGGATTCACAACACCTGACTTTGCTGCAGAGAACATGTGAATCAGACACTGATTCCCTCCAAGGACTGGTCAAGGTGGCAGAAGCCTCGAACACCAAACCAGCCAGTCCTCAGGTGGCGCGGGCTGAGCCAGAGGAATGAAAGATTCATGCCAATACCAAGATGGTCTGGTGGTATGACCTGACTCCAAACTCAGGTCGGGCCACCTCCTTGGGCCCCAGCCAAAAATATGACAAAGCCTATTGTTCTGATCCCCACTCAGGTGCCCTTGCTATCTTGGCTGCTTTGCCGTATCACAGCAGTGACAGCTACAATGAACAAAGTGCTCACCATGTGCCAAGCAGGTTACACACATCAGATATCCCAGGCTATCCCTTCACCCAGTAACCATCTGAGTGCCACCGTGTTCTAGGCCAGGCACTGAGGATGCAAAGAGGAGTGAGACACAGCGCCTGTCCTCAGGGAGCCCATAGTTTGTGGCAGAAAACATAGAAAAATAGGCCAGTAACACAAAGTGAGAGATGCCATAATGGAGGTGTTAACTCAGGTCTGGCTTCATGGTATCTGGTGAATCCTGAACAAGACTAGTCATGTTCTTTTGCATAAATTACCCAAGCTCCCTGAACCCGCATTTCCTCCTCTGTAATACAGGGGTTAATAGTACGGACATCAAAGAGTTCTGTGAAGACAATCTATACAATGTGCTCACCTCAGGGTAAATAAAAACAAACTAAAATAAATAATGATGATCACTCTTTTAGTCAACCACAAAATAATTAGATTTTATGCAGAGATTTAAAATATGACATCTTAATGCATTTCTAACTTTTTCTCATGCATGCATTTACACAGCTCTCCTTGGAGTCTCTAACTGGCCCTTGATTCTTTGCTAGAGGGTCACTTGGGTGACCATATAATTTATTGCCCAAACCAGGACACCTCTGAGAGCGGGGAAAAAAGGAATGATTAATAATTCCACTGGGACAACAGGGTAGACCAGATGTACCATTATGAACAGAATGGAACTGCTTACTGATTGTTCTGCATTCTCAGGTTGATTTCAGGGGCAAGGCCAGCAGTCATCACATTCCTTTCTCCATCATTTTTAAGAGCTGCCAACACGTTTGGAAACTGGCCTAACAAAGCCCCAACCTGGATGAGTGCCGGTACCTGTGCCACCCCATCCAGAAGTCAGGAAAGTCCATGGACACGAACGCCCCCGACCACACATATGCACACGTGCACACACAGCTCTTCCCAAAACCTGAAAGAAAGTCAGTCCCCAATCCTGGCTCTTGGAACCTTGCTGAAGGCTAGCTGTCCTCTAGCAAGACGTCAGTGGTCCTTTCCGTCCCCAGATGATCCCCTTACCTCAGGTGTCCCAAGCTGTAGAAGCGACACTCGCCATCGGTGGAGCGGACCACCTGCAGCGTGAACATGGGCTGCAGCTGTCTGAGCTCCAGCAGCACGATGGCCAGGTAGTGGATGAAGAGGAGGGCGTCCACGAGGGAGACAGCGTATTGCACGATGCCCTGGTAATTTCGGTCCCGAGAGTCCAAAATGCGGACCCCATAAAAAAGCCAATATGAAACCACAAAAAGAAAGATGAGGACCAACAAGAGAGCACGGAACACGAATACCCGCGGCACGTCGGCCCTCTGCTTGCGGAAGAACAGCGCCCAGGTCCCGATGAGCAGAATGAGGAGCTTGAACGCCACGGAAATGAAGAGTCCCTCACAGATGGTGCCGCAGGGCTCCAGCTCGTCCCGCCACAGGATGGGGGGCAGCAGGATGAAGGCGATGGGGGTGAGGAAGACCAGGAGTCCGAGGACCGAGGCCACAGTGAGGCCCAGGTAGCGCCTGCAGTCCAGCCCCACGCTGTCCTCCATGTCCTTGCTGATGCGGGCGATGTCTTCCTGCGATATACTGTGCTCTGACGTGCCCGTGATGGCCGTGGTGGTCTCGCCCCAGTTGTCATCCTGCCACAGGGAGAGAACGATGAGGACCAAGAGCCACACGGCAGGCCATGTGTAAAAGCCACAGAGCACACGGAGACACAGTGGACAGGGAGACCCACCTCCTTTAAGCGACCCACGAGCGTGGGCTTCCTAGAAAACGGAACACTTTAAACATATGAAGTTTTTAACTTTAACAATTTTCATTGCAATTTTTTCAAAATGTTCCATATATTTGCCTTTTCAAACAGAGAAAATATAATTCAACCTGTTTGTTTGGGTGATTCATTACTACAACAGCAATTAGCATCCACTGTGCTGGGATCCGGGCGAGGCTGGGGGCTGGGGCTGGGGCCGTCCACCCCGTGAGACAGTCCCCCTGTCAGACTAACGTGTGAGAGCTCACCTACAGCCCAAGGAGAAAACCCTCTGCATTTTCTTCACAGTTCTTGGCTCACAAAGTCCAGCTCCTGGAAGCGAGGAGCATTACGAGGCCCTCAAGTCGCTGTGAGGGGTGAAGAGCACAGGAGGGAGCTTACTTTGCTCCGTACAAATCAAAGCCCACCTGCAGTTAGTACACACATTTTTAAAACTTCCACGATGTTATCAAGACCCACTTAATATGAAGGACTCCCTGACAACATTTCTCATGGAACTAGCTGAGCAGATTCAAATATCTACGGCCAGGATGGCTCAAAAATTTCTCCCTAAAACACGTTCTTATGACAAACTAAACACCAAGAATGTGTCTTTTACCTTCTTGCTTTCACTTTCTGGCTTTCTCTTGCTTTTTAAACTCTGAGGTAGTTGGGAACAACTGTCTCCTCATTTCACATGATCCAGTTGTGAGGATTTTAAATGACTTTGCTATTTCTCTGGCAACTGACTTCATTCCAAATAAACAACAGAGTAAGAAGGCAATGAAAAGCCACATGGGATCCAAAGAGGTTTTGCTTCAGAGATTTTGGTATGTGATTTAACTCAGAAAAAACAGTCAGACATAATGGTAAAAACTGGATGAAGTTCACATGTAAGATACCGACTTAGAACAATCTTATCTAAGTTAACAGCTGAATCAGCAAGACAGGGATCTCACAGCCCAACAATAGCCTCAAATCTAGTAACAATCAAGAAATGAAAATATGAAATGCACAGGCTATGGCAAGGAGTGGGGGTGGCAGTGAAGGTCTCCACGGATGAGCAGACGGTTCTTCCACTTGGAAGGTTACAAGTACCACACACACTACCAGAGAAGTTGCTATTTAAGACACCAGCCAGAAGCAGCCACAATTCTCAAACACTGCTGGCGGAAGCATAAAACGGGACAATCACTCCTGAAAACTGATCTGGCAGTTTCATATAAGTGTAAATTTACACTTAACTGTACGGCCCAGCAATTCCACTCCCGGAGTTTTACCCCAAATAAATGAAAACATATGTCCACGAAGAAGATCTGTACAAGAATGTCCCTACCAGCTTTATTTTCATAATAGCCAAAAACAATGCAACCCAAATGTCTGTCCATTGGGAGAATGGACAACAAATTGTGGTATATTCATAAGCTAGACTGCTACTCAGCAAAAGTAAAAAAGAATGAATTGCTGAAACACAGCAAAACATGGATAAATCTCAAAGTTACTATGCTGAGTGAAAACAAGTCCAAAACAAAATAATATGATTCCAATTATATTAAACTCAAAAACAGGCGAAACTAGTCTACAGTGATAGAAATCAAAACACAGCCTGGGAGAGGGATGGAGGCAGGCATTGACTCAGAAAGCAAGAGAGAACTTTCTAGAGTGACAGAAACATGTATCTTGATAGGAGTGTGGGTTATATGGGTTTATTCAGCTGTTACAACTTTTCAAACTATACACTTAAGATCTGTTCATTTCTCTGTGTGTAAATTTTACTTCAATTTTGAAAAAAAGAAAAAATTATCAGTAGAGGCAAAAACAGCCACAGATTCAAAGATGGACAACTTGCTTTAATATAAGGTGAGTTTAATATAAGGTGAGTTCACAGACTATGTAAGTAACTCAATTTGTAACACTCTCAGTGAAGGCAAATATTGGATTCCATGTTTTTGTATTGGGCCTAATATCCAGCTGATGATCAATGTTGAAATAATTATCACTAGTACTGTGGTTATTTTGTTAATTTAGCTACTCACACTTCTTCCTGCCAAAAAGCTGCTAAGTAAATTCCTTAGCCATTTTAAGAATGTGTACACATCTGTGCCCAAAAAAGGAGGATGTCCAAGGGTTTTCCCAAGCTTGAGATTCTTAGAAGAGAAGGGAGCCAAGATCCCCTGACCCAAATCCCCTGGATTTTCAATGAAGAAACTGAGGCCCACAAAGGCTGTAAATGCCCAAAGTCCCACAGCTGCTGAGAGCACAGCCTCCAATTTCAATGCTTTTCCCGCCGCAGCATCCTGGCGTAAACACCAACAGTTCCTAATGTAGCTTCCCAGTGAGCTACAAGACGAGCCAAAGATGCACAGAAGAAATGCCTTCACAGTGGGCATTCACCAGCCCCTTTGAATTCACACCCAGCAGAACAGTGACCCTTGCAGCACTTAAGGGTGGTCCAGTCTCAGGACTGGTCCATCACCCAACCATCCCTTTGGCCCTCTGGTCCTCCATCCCTGTGACCGTCCCAGACCTCAGGCAAGCGGTGCAACAGCAAGGACTGAAGACATTTACTTATCACTGAACAAACTCACATTCAACCACAGCTGTAGCTTTGGCTTTTAAGAGCACCTTATGCGCTCTGAGGAACTCCAATTTCAGTTCATCTATCTGCTTATAAATGAGTATCTGTGTGTACCTGTAAGTACACTCAGATACATGCTTATCTGTCTCTTCAGAGCCGTGTGGGCATACACCGGTTGATTGTGGGCCAAGGCTGGACGTGCAGATACTTCAAGAGCTGTGGAGGGTGTGCTAACATGTTTCTGAGTATAGCTCAGATGTTTATTTAAATCAGGTGGACTGCCAGGCAGTTTGGACCCAGACAGAAGAAAACACACCATGTTTTAAAAGAACTAATAAACAGTCAATATTTTAAAATTGGGGGATTGCAGGTAAAATCCTCATTTCTAGTTTTCTTTAAAGAAGGTGAATCAAAAAAAAAAAAAAAAAAAAGTACTGCAAGACCCAGGAGCACTGAATTCCTGCATTCCTGGGCAGTGGTAAGCGTTTGGAGCTGAGGAGCTGCTGTTCCCTCGACAGAGGAAACGTGTTCTCCAGGTGCCAAAGACCCCAACGGACACAGACATGCCACATGGATTGCTATTTAGCCCCAAGCTAGCGTGATACATCTTTGCCCCTTCTGTGTAAGCTGGGGCCCACTTCATTCATCTGTGTTTTCCTACCAGGCATCTAAGTGTGCACCCTCTGGCTTACCCTGTACCTAGGAGTGAGGCTCCACCTGGGCTGTCCTCACCTCTCTGCTCTTCTCCCCAACATGACTGAGGCTTCTGGAGCGCGAGTTTCCTTCTCCCTTATATGGTTCTACTTTGGAATGAGTCTCCAGAGCCCGCAGCCTGCAACTCTCCCTTCTCTGCCCTGTCATCAGCCTTGCTGGCTCCTTTTCAACACCATTCAAAGCAGGCCAGCCAATCACACTTCAGAAGACTCCCCAGGCTAGCCAATGGCAGGGCAGGCTGCCCTTAGACCAACAAGAAACCACGGGACATAGATAAACTCATTAACATGCTAGAAAAATAAAGATAAAAACCCAAGAGAGCTTATTGCAACAGGACTTAGGAAAACATTAACAGAAAAGAGGCTTAATCAAGGGGCAGTGTACTTACAGAGCCCGTGATCCTTACCTGAGCTTCCTCCGTCCGAGCAGAGTCATTTCCCAACAGGGGCTCTCCGGTGGGAGCTTGAATGGTGACAGATTTTTCTGACCCTCTGCCATCTTTATTCCGGGGTGATTTATGCCTCTCTTTATTTCTTTCCCTGAGAAAAAAATAAATAAATAAAAGATCATCAGCTAGCACATATGCCACAGTAATTAACAAGACACCAAAACATGTATAAATTTCATCTTGAATTTAAGGAAATTCTAGACACACACACACACACACACAGCTAACACCCACCCATCACCTCTTCTGCAAAGAACAAGCTGATCTTTACTCTCTACGTAGTATTTTCTTTCTGCCACTCAAGGACCCAGAACAGACTGTCACCCTCCTCTGTCAACAGTGATCTTGCTTTTCCTAAGCCTAATATTGTGAATCTTAGAATTTCTGTAGGTGAGGCACATTTCACTGTAAAATTCCTGACTAGATCTGATTATAATAATTTGCCTAAACTTATTTTCCAGGACTTTTTTTTTTTATTTAGGATAACATAGCAAAATACTTCAGCTTTGGTCTGTCCAAAAGAATCCAGGACACACCATCACCCTATACCTTCGGATGAGAAGAGAAGAAAGGAAATACTAAATCAATGCAGAGAATCATTTACTTCTCATTCCTCCAAATTCAAAACTAAAAATATTTCCCATGGGTTCTAGAGGATGTCAAAGACCCCAGATGATCTTCCTGGGTGGCCTTCCAGGGTGACTCTGACAGTACCCTGCGTGGATCAATGATGAAATTGCAAAAGGATCATTCACTGTATAAAGCCCAGGGGTCTTGACCTATGGAGACTGGCACCCCCACCCCGAGCTGTGAACAGTCATCCCAGAAGCCCCACCAAAGGAGCCCCAGGGGCCCCACCTCCAGCCCACAAGCTGCCCTGACATTGCTCCTCCTTCCTCACCCACGTGCCCTCCTCCCCAGGGTCTCCCAGGCAGGACAGAAGTATCGCACACACCACGGAGACAGTCGGATTCTGGTTCTACCCCATCTGATGTGTGACCTTACACAAGTTATTCAATCTGCCAACAAGAGAATGTCGCTCACTATCTGGCTCTAAAAGGATTGTCACTAGCCACCACAGTCGCTGACCTTCAACACACCCTGCAAGGAGTTCAGGGCGGAGATCAGGAATGAGGCGCTGTGCTCTGGGAAAACTGGCAGAACAGGCCTTCAAAGAGTTAAGATATTTTCAGGAGAAAATTTTATGAACCCAATTTCTTGCATCTTCTCATACCTAGAAAAGCACTAAAATCATTAAAGTGAACATCTGCTCCTCATGACTAGCAGAAGGTTGTGTGAGTGACTGCACATGCCCCCTTCACCAGATCATATGTCGCCTGACCTCTCCCCTGACCTCTTTGAAGCAGTTCTTCAGAGATGGCTGAGAGGTCGTCTCCGGGCTCTAGTTCTCAGGAAGCCCCAAATAAATCTGAATTTACTGCTCCCACATTGTGTATTTTAATTACATTTCAGTCAACAAACGTCTGAAAACCTCAGTTTCCTCATCTATGAAATGGGGATAATGATAATACCACATAGATAGAGGGATGTGTAATAAGCAGTCAGCACACAGGAGCTATCATTGTAGCTGTTACCATTTGCACGTGGCAAAAAAGGGTGACCTGGTGAAGGAGAGTACGTGTTCCTTGGAAAACGAGATGAGAAAGGAGCTTTTAACACACAATCAAACCGCCTCCCCGGCACAGCATCTCTCCTATCAACCTGCCACTTAGCTAACAAAACCACATGCAGACTTCCTGTGGTCAAACCTCCGCTTTATCAATATCTCTCTAGGCTAAGCACGGTTAATTTCTCCAAAGGCGAGAGGGAGGCTTCAGCTGACCCAGAGACACTTTCCGTGATAGCATCTCTAACCCCTAGGGCGTGACTTATCACTACAATCTATTGCTAAATTAGAGTTTAGAAAAGCAGATGTGGTTCTGGTCGACTCCAGTGTTTCATTTTAACTGACAACCAGGGAAAGAGCTGAGAGATTTTGTTTACAAAGAGATGTGTCTATCATTGTCAATCACTCCACTCCCCACCCCAACTTACAGAGCACTGTACCAAGGGCCTTATTAGATTGATCTTGCTCAGTCCTAACAATAACCCGATGGGGTATGATTGTCCCCATTTTATAGATGAGGAGACTGAGGCTCACAGAGGTTAAGGGACTCCCCAAAGTCTTAGTAAGTGGCAGAGCGGGAGGTGAACCCAATGCCTTGATTCATACCCGTGATGCTGCACTGACTGGAAGAGCACTTGGAAGATCCTGTAGCATCAATATTCCTAGTGCTCCTTCTCACACCCTGAACGTGAGGAGCTGCCAGAGCTATGGAATCTGCCTGTGCAGCTACTGCTGAAGTCATGGCTGGACCGTGACCTCGGAGAGCACAAAGCAGTGTGCCCAGCACTCTGGGCTGCCAAAGACAACCACTTCACAAGGACTCACTGTAAGAAACAGTAAGCACTCGGGGAGATTTCCCACGTGCTTGGTCAGTCTTAGAATGAGCTGTTTAGACTAAGTCTGGAGTCGCTGCTCCCCAGGGCCCCACCCGGCCGACTGGAGGAGCCTCCTCTTCTTTCTCTGTTTCCACTTTCCCCAACTGCTCGCCCATCTGTCACTGTCCTGCCATCAGCCAAGTCACATGCTC
Organism: Camelus bactrianus; assembly: GCF_048773025.1. Classification (NCBI taxonomy): domain Eukaryota; kingdom Metazoa; phylum Chordata; class Mammalia; order Artiodactyla; family Camelidae; genus Camelus; species Camelus bactrianus. The sequence goes on along the minus strand of NC_133547.1, from coordinate 45,031,183 downwards.
CCCTAACCCATCTATCTATTTACTAGTCCTATGGGTCAAATCCTGTGACAACATAAATTCCACTGGAAATGGAAATTCTTTCACTGGGTGCCAATTCCTGGAGCTACCAGGGCCGAAAGCAGGTAGGGAACCACCCAGGGCTGGAGACAGCCTGTCAGGGGCCAGCCATCACTGAACTGACCCCGACTGGCCTAGCCTGGCTGTTAAAGGGCCAACAGCCCCCAAAGGAGAAGAGATCTCTATAATTTCGCTGGTAACCTCAGAGGTAAACCAGGTAAGAGCCTATTACCCAATAACCCCAGGAAGGTTTCTCATCCTCCAAGCCCAACACCCTAAACCAATGCTTCTCAAACCTGAATGTGCAGACAAGTCACCTGGGGTGCAGATTAAGTACAGATTCATTGGCCCCACCCCGAGAAAAACAGTCTGGAAGGGAGAGACAACAGGAGTCTGCCCTTTTCACCAGCACCCCAGGGGGTTAGGAAGCAGGCGGCCCAGGAAACTTTAGCCAAGGCTCTCCTGCCCAAATGCTCCCGGGGGAGGAGGTGGCTGGAGTCACCGCTTGGAAACTGACCTATTTGTGAAATGCCCTGTTCACAGCAGTGGCTCAGTGATGGGAGTGGTGAGTGCAATGCCCAGCTATATAATGTACAGTTGCAAAGTACAATGTAGCTTCTTTACTAAAACAGCAGTAAGTCGTTGAGACTAGGAGCAGGACTCAGGACAGTGTGCACCAGGCCCAGAGCCAAGAGCCTTCCAGACAGTCAAGTGATGGGAAGATGGAAAGCTCACTCCATCAACTCAACATGGGCCACACGTCACTCTGGTCCTTGAAAAGGAAGCAAGACCTGTCTTACAGCTTTTATAAAAATCACTCGTCCTGAATTACTGCTCCGGGAAGGTGTCTGAGCCAGGACTACACAGAGAAGTCCAACAAAAATGCTGCTGTCCAGTGCTTTCCGGCATGCAGAGCTGTGAGCCTGTATGGCTGCTTCACGGCACCGGTACCCAAATGTTCATCCCCAGAGCTCCAACTGCTATGATGCCAAGGACGTGCCCAGAGCCGAACCCTCTGGGAGAGGGCTCCCCAGTGGTGAAGACCATCAGTTCACCATGTGCAGGAGAAACAGGAAACTGGAGTTGGCTACCAAACCACCGAAAGGGTTTTTCAAGCACATGCGCATGCTTGGTGTTTTTCCAACTCCACCTGAGTGGTCCGGATCACCTGTGCTCCTTTGCTGGACCGGTGTGGCAGTCACAGAAATCCTTGTGTCTTCTTCTCTGAGCCTGTCTCCAGGTGTCATCTGCCCGTATGAGTAAAGATAAGTCTGCGTGTGTGTGCGTGTGGGGTGGGGGGAGAGCAAGCAATAACACGTTGAAGGTCCGGGCATGTGTCTCTACCTGCATGTGTGTGAGTGTGTAAGCAAATGTATTTAGATGATTCTAGAGTTGAGCCCTGGGGGGCTGCTGTAAACCCCCTCTCACTCCAGCCAGAATCCCCATCAACTCCCAGACCGGCATTTCCTGGGAAGATTATTTAGCTCTATTTCTGTTGTTTGTCTATTTCTATTTGGGGAAAGCCGGCCCCGCCGGTTACTCCTCCCTTTCCTTCTCCACCACCACCCACTACCTGTCCTTTCTCTCCCCCGACTGCTGGGGACTGGCTGGCTGCTTCCTCCGGCCCTGACTCGGGTAGGGGGGCCGCTGGGCACAGCGCAAAGTGACCCTGCAGCGGCCTTGGAACAAAAGCACCAATTCCCCTAGCACTCAGGCAGCCTCTTTCGGACAATGCATTTTAGCACGTTAGTCACATGGTCCACCCTCCATTCCTTTTTTTTCCCTACCAGCTCCTCCCACTGCTCTCTACCCAGCACCACCCAGGGGGAAAGCACGGGTTCCACAGCAGCAGCAAATGGGGCCTGAAACCTGGGGGCACCTACTAACCTCGAAACGTCAGGCAAACAACCCTGTCTCTCTGTGTCTGTTTTACCACCTGGCTCAACTGGGGTCCCACCTCCCACCATCCTGGAGCTGCTGTGAGGACGGGGGACAATGACAGAGGGTCCTGACAGGCACTCTCAAACTGGTCGTCAACAGTCCTGGCAGTGGCCTTAAATTTAACTCAGGGAACTGATGCTCCAGACTCAAAGGTTAGGGGAGGTCAGCTGGATTCGGCCCCATCCTCCCAGCAAGCTAACTGGATCCCCTCTGGAGATGGCAGGTATCACAAAACCAGACCACTAACTTCTTTGTTAGAAAAGAGTCACTTGTCATCTGCTTGGAACCCAGCCAGCCCTCCAAAGATGAGCTCAGTGTCATCAGACATGTCAAGTTGGCCGCCCTTCATTATTCCTCTCCGAAAGTTCTCCTAAAATTACCAAAGAGCCAGCTCCCCGTCCTCGCTTACTCTTCCACTCAAACTGCCAAAAAATCCCTGAGCAGAGCAGCGTTCACAGGGACATTCCTGGTGACACAATACCCTCTTCTGGGCCGAGGGCACGACCGTGCAAGGCTACTATTACAGCCCAACACTCTTTATGCCCCGACACCTACTATCCACAGCTCACGACCTCCGCCCCAGTCACCATGCCCCGTGGGGCCGCCCATCAGGGAAGCCACCTCCGTGGCTGCTGTTCTTCTAAAGATGCACCCATAAATCCCAAATGGTCATCTCACAGCCAGTGCTCTCCTGAGGAGGCATTCCCTAACACTCTTGGTTAAATATTTAAAGTCTCGGCTTGTATTATCAATGCCAAGTACTTTCCCCAGGGGTCCAAGAAGGCACTCAGAGCTCTGCATGCTGTTTCAGTTGAAAGTTAAGAGTCTCTTAACGTTTCCACAGGAGTATTGTGGTGTCAATTTCTGGGGGCCCCCAGGGGCCTGAGGAAACAGCAGAGGACAGCAATGACAGTGGGGCTGCGAGTGCAGATGAAGGAGACCAGAGATGGCCCCTCCTCAGACTGTGGCAAGCTGTCCTCCACGGGTCTCCAATCTCCCCGAGAACCCAAGTTCCCACTCCATCCCCTGCACTGCGGGACGGGGAAGCTTGGCGCGCTGACAAGGGAGCTCCTTTTTTCCAGTTACATTCAAAGACTGGACATTTTAAAACAGCTGTTTCTGGTATTTTAGAACGAATCTGATATGTTTACCCAGTGATTGAAATTTGTGATTAAATTTTTCTCACCAGAGGGTTCCTGACTTTCTCAGGATCGGGGCTGGCATGTTACCTGACGCCTCGCTCAGCAGCACTCCGCCCGTTTCCCACGCTGCCTAGAAAGCCTTGCCTGGGCTCCAGCACAAGCTCATTCACCTCTCTTCCCCAAATTGTTATGATTATAAGAGCAATACATGAAATTTAGAAAACAGTGAAAGTTTAAAAAACACCACACCTCTAATTCCAATAATTCCATACTTGGAGACAGGCATGGTCAGTATGGTTACTATTCATTATAGCATAAGAATATCTAACTTATAATTTACAAAGTTTCGAATCTTTTTGTTGGTAACATGGCCACATAGATATTTTGTCATATCATCAAATAATCTTTGAAAAAAAATCTTTATTTTACACTCTATTCCACTCATATTGTTGATTACAAAATATACACTTGTAAAAGAATGAACAAGTGGAGAAAGCTGCAGCATATGTGAAAGTTCCCATCAGTCACCATGCTGTGTGGAGCCCCTTCCCTGTCGATGACCACTCCCGGCAGCTCGGACACTGTCCTTCTGGACCGCTTTCTGTGCGTGGACATCCACACAGGCTCGCAAATAAACAAATCAATTAGTCATATAGATTGTACTGCTGTTTTACAAAATTAAATCCTGCCCTGCATTCAGCTGCTTGTACAGGGAACTGCTCGGTCAGGGAAACACCACGGCAATCACCGTATTCCCAGCCTCTGCAGAGCTGTGACCATAGGTGAGCCTTTGGGTTGTGGTCAGCTGGGGCCTTTGAATGTGGTGCTGAAATGCCAAGGCCATTAACAATAGCATTAATACAGCCACTAGTTAGTGACCTACTACATGCTGTGTTAAAGGCTTCACATGCATACTCTCATTTAATCCCCTCAACGGCCCTGTGTAGAGGGTGTTGCTAAACCCATTTTACAGGTGAGGGGTCTAGGTAAGAGGCGGCACCACAAATGTATCAGCCGCATCATTCACCAGCACAGGACCACCTCTCCATTCATTTGCTCCCTCGTCTCTCTCCTCACCATTCTGCAGCTCTGTGATACAGCAGGCCCTACCTAGGAGCACCAGTGCAGACCAGTTCACTTTGCACAGAGGAGGGGAAATCTGGCCCCCATCACCCAGGCCATAGCTTTCAAAACCCAGGTCTGTTCACTGGGAAGACTAGTCAGAAATAAGGCACCAGGCCAATCCTGCCACTTCAGTGTATTTGCCTCACGGGCAAACACATAATGGACAATGAGTCAGCAGCTTTGGGTGAAAAGCAACAAATTAACACTTATTTTTTTTTTCCAACTTCCATTTATATTCTCAGTAAAGCTCTGGGAGGACTGTCATCTAGCAGAAGTACTTAGGAACGAAAAACATTTCCACCGAAGGGAGAAACTTTAATTTAAAATCAATTGTGAGAAATTAAGGTCATCAACTGTAATGGGGCCTATAAAATGTAAACTGGCGGGGTAGTTCCTCCCAACGCATGTTAAATGCTCCTAAAGCTCAGCATCTCCCGCACGGCCGGACTGAAGCGCCAGCGTCCGCAGCCCGGCCGTGGGACTGTCTGAAAGTAAGTCGAGGAGGCCTGACCCGCCTGCAAGTTTCCCCCAGAGGGAAAGGGGAACAAGCAATCACTTACATACCCTTGTCTGTGAGATTTTTTCGAATGACTTGAGTAGTAAGAATATCCAGAATACGTGGACTCGGTATCCATAGCAGAGGAGAACTTGCTCTTTATGTGGGAGTCTGTACTGCTTCTCCTTAGAGGTAGAAAACTTCACCTACTGGTCTCCTAAAGCCCCAAAGGGCCTGGGAATCCAGGAGACGCTCTTCAACAGGAACAGATTCTGGGAAAAGGGGGAAAAAAGAGAGAGAGAGATCAACCTTCAAAGCCAACATCAATGGGTTCAAAGGTAAATGACAGCAGCAAACTCCTCTTTAGGGGTCTCTGTTGTGGAACAAGTGAGCAAGGGTGAGGCTTCCGGGCACCACTAAATGCTCAGCTCACACAGCAAGTGCTTGCCCGGGTGTCTGGGAGGGGGACAGGTGGGTGCCGGGCAGGCCAAACCCCACCGCAGCAGCCGGAAACCGGAGGTGGGAGAGACCTGGCCAGTGGCCATTTCCCGGACAAGACACAGCCTGGCCCGCGTGGCGTCCCAGCCCCCACTGCCAGTGTGCCTGTTACAAAACAATACCCGGGGAAACTGCTTTTAAGGGATTTGCTCATAGTTTCCAAAAGCCAATGGGAAAAAAAAAGTTCTCGGTCTCTTTAATCCAGGAATCCAAACTCCTGAGAATTTATCTTAGGGAACTAATTTCTTTTTTTTTTTAAAGGAAAACTATTCTTACCACTCGTCTTTAATAGCGGAAAGCCAGAAATAATCTCAGTGCTCCCAAAACAGAAGAAATAGGTAAGGAAAACACGACTCATCCACTGAAAGAAACATCACATAGCTGTTGTAAAATGATAATTACGAAGAACAGAAATTTGTATGATAGAATGGTAAATTTAAAAAGCAGGCTACAGGACTGTAGATAGATGCTGAAATCAACATTATAGTTACAATCATAAAATCGCTTATGCAAGGATTAGGAGGAAACATCAGAAAATGGAAGCAGGTGACTTGTTAGTTACAGGCGCCTGGGTCTTCTCCCACGTTTTCATTAGATATCTCTATGCAATAAAAATAAATTGGAAACATTCCCAAGTACATTCCTGAGCCCCACATGCTGAGTCTTTCCTTTTAGAAAAAGGAGCTCTGTCTCTCCCTGCACCCCTCGCCCCAGAGCTGGTCTCCACCCCATGGGGCTCCTCCTTCCAGGGGCCCCAGAAGCTGAAATACAAACAGAGCTAGACAGGTAAGTGTGAAGAACAAACAAAGAAGCTGTGAGCACCAGCCCTTTACCCCTACCGGGAGGAGGCCAAGAATCCTCGGCAATGAGCTGCCAGGGAGTCACCGGAGAACCACCACTGGCCAACACAGCCCAAGCCTCAGCACCACCTGGGCTGCACCTGCCCTTGCCATTCACTCACTAGGTTGGTCGCCCAGGGCGAGCCTCCCTCGTCCTTGTGTCCTGACTTGTCACTGCATCTCTGCTCTCCTGCACAAGCCCAAGGCAAGCAGTGCGGAAGCGTGGGGTCTAGCCAGTGCACCCCACTGTCCAGTACAACCTGGGATGAGCCATGTGTCTTCTTGAGCCTCAGATTCCTCAACTGTCAAACGGGGACATGTCAGCCAGCCATGGACCTCATAGGGTTGATCTGAAGACAGAAGCTGATACGGTGTAGGGAGCTGGGTTCCAATTCCAGGCTTTACTCACTTACTAGTTATATGACCTCAGTCGAATTAGTACACCTCTCTGAACTGGCATCTGTAAAACGTGAATAACAAGGCTGCTGCATGGAACTAACAAGCTACAGCCGGGACCACTCCCAGCACCATCTCTGGTGCGCTGGATAAGGAGCAATTGTGGTTATGAGGACTCCAGTCCCTGGTCCCCAACCCAGTCCCTCTCAGTGACAGGCTAGGAAAGGAGCAGGGCAGAGTTGGGGCCAGGGCTCACCTTCCCACCTGAGGCTCCCCGGAGCCAGACAGCCCTGGGTTCGCACCCCAGTCCAGTCCACGGCTTTCTAACTAGCTGTGTCCCCAGGCATGGCAGTTTCCCCTTGGAGACTCAGGTCTCCTCATCCATAAAACGGAAAAAAGGCAGCCTATGTTGTGGGCTGTAATGATACAATGTGAAAAAAAACACCATGGGCATTTAAAAAATACATTCATTTTGCTCTTGGATGTATCCCCACTTTTCTAGAAGATTTCAAGAGCCGGCTCACCCTTTTTTCTCCCTACTCTGCTGCCCAGCATTTTCACTACCATTTCAATGAGCTCTCAGCACCTAAGACCTCACTTCCTTCCTGCTCTGAGCTATGCTGCTTGCTCATTCATTGCCTTCATACCTGGCAGACGCCACATCAGGAGGTGAGCCAGGATCTCCAGGCCTGCCAGGAACGAGCCTCTTTCCCCGAAGGCCCTTCACCCAGCTCTCTGCTGACCTGCAGGTTCTAACACCCAGCTGCTTGGTCCAGACACCTGACTGCCCTCTTCTACATCCAGAATCGACTATCCGCAACGCCTACCCTTTTTCCTGCCCTCCAATCCATAATTGTTAATTCCCTTTCCATCCCAGCTTTCAGCTAATTCTGGCTAAATGCTGCTGGGGTTTCTTGGGGTCAAGTGGCCCAGGCCCCGCAGACCTGGGCTGATCCCATTTATACATCCTGGCCATGACACCCCGGGGCAGGCGCTTACCCCTCTGAGCTGACCTCTCCCCCTGTAAAATGAGGCCACTGAATATGATCTCTTCCTGGGGTTGTTGTGAGCATTAAAGGAGACTCCCAGGATAAAGCCTCTGGTACATGGTAACTCAAGTTTCATTCCCCTTCCCCTTCTGCAAGAGGACGTCAGCCTTCATCCTCATTAAAACCTCTGGCTGTCCATTAAGGCAACTCCAGGCATGTCCAAGTGCTCTCTGGGAACAGCTTTACTGCCCCTCAACCCAATGCCCTGGTCTGGTTTCTCTCACACAATTCCTGCCTCTACTTATCAAACAGGCAGTCTGTCCATGCTGCCATTCCCCTCTCTTGTCACCCCCATCCTCCATCCCTGACACTCCACTCAAACACCTCTGAGTTGGCCTGAGACTGCTATGAGCCAAATCCAAGGCTCTCATCCTTGTCTTCCTTCCCCAGACCTTCTCATCCAATGTGTTCATCCATCTGCCTCCCTGTTTAGTGAGCAGCTAGGAGAGACCTGCTAGGCAGTGCTGGGGACACGGCAAGGACAGTGAAACACAGCGACACACAGCACAAGCTGCCCTCGCAGAGCGAGCCCTCTGCTGCCCACCATCCTCTGACTGGACGCCGTTTATGCGACTACTTCTCCAACCGTCCTTCCCTGCTCCCCCGTCAAGTTATCCCTTAAGGTTTAAAACTTACCCATCATTCTCCATCCATGGATTTGCTCCAGGATAAGCACCCTGGAGACAGGAGCTATTGTTTACCTGCCCCCAGGACACACTGAACAGGAGAAGTACCCAACAAATACCTACTGAAAGAATAACCCCCCAGTGCACATTTCCTACTCAGATGCCTCCTGCCCCACGTGGGATTGTCATCAACCCTCCCCCCTAACCCCGTGCTCTGCCCTCCAGGGTCCCGACCTATACAATCATCCTACCGGCCCTATCCATCTAACCGTGGGCCATTTCCACAACTCGCTCTCCCCTTCGCCCCACACATCCTGCTGCCACGAAGTGCCCTCTGTCAGCTGGGATCCCCCCCTCATGCTCCCGGTGCTCAGCCACCCGCTTTCTCCAGGCTCTGTGGACACAGGGCTAAACTGTTACAAAGCCTGCAGGTGTCCTCATGGAGTCCAGTCTCCACAGACCTCAGGCCCCTTCTGAGTCATGCTATTTCCACCAGAGCTATCGATTCTTGTCCGAGATCTGAGTGAGGATTAAGAAGCAGCCACAGGAGGCAAACTGACAAAATCCAGAGAGAACTCATTTCAGACGCCAATGAAAGAGCTTTGACATAGTTAACAGAAAAACACATCCTGAAGCTTATCGCCGCAGTAATATATTGACAAGCCAGTTCCCTTGTATGCACAAGAAATTAGCAGAATGCAGATAAGGTCAGAGGGATGCCTTATCAGGAAGATCATAAAGTAATGAAAAGGAGTCAGGTTCCTTGGGTAATAAACTGACAGGCTGCGGCACTGGTCTGAATGGGACAGTCATGCAAAGGTGTAAATGTGGAGCCTGGAATCTGGAACTGTCCCTCTATCACACTGACCCCTGACATGACCCAGACTGTGCCTGGCAGCGGCCAGTGTGATCTGTCAAATCACAGCGTGGATGTCACGTTCCTGCTTAAAATCCCTCTGTGGAGTTCTGCTGCACTTCAAATAAGATACAAAATCCTTCATGTGCTCTGCCTGGGGGACCCTGCCCACCTCTCCAGCTCCTCTCTCTTTCTCTAGCCCCAGGTCCTCGGAGGCTCTCTGCAGCCTCAGTGTATCCCCTCTACTCGCTCTTCACATGCCTTGTTTTGCCCAGTTCCTACTCATCCTTCTCAACTTAAGCAATACTGCTTCTTGTCAGAGGCCCTTCCTGACCCTCCGGCCTCACCTGGCCCTCTCCCAGCACCCTGTACCACTTGGGACCCCCATTCCCAATTCCACAGTGATCTGTGTGATTACTTATCGACTGGCTCCTGCATAGACAGGAAGCTCCACCAGGGCAGGGGCCACTTTCCTTACTGTCTCTCTAGCTCCTAGAGCGTAGCAGGCACTCAGTGAATGTATGCTGAATGGAGGGAGGGTTTTGGTGGCAGACCTCAGGACGTGGGGACCACAGACTCACTGCGGAAGAATCCTTAGAGATCGTCTCTTTGAAACCCTCAGTCTTGCAGGAGAAGGAAAAGATGCCGAGATTAGATTCAGCAGTGATGTCCGAACCACCAAGAGTGGAAGTGCCCTGCTGCTCCCCCGAGTCTCACTCAGCGGCAAAGGTTATGTTCCAGACACATTAGGTAAAAATCGGCGGTCCTCTCTTTCAGCCTCTGCCCGAGAACACCATGGCCAGCTGCCTCCCCCAGGCCTCCTGTCACCCGTCTCTCCTGAACTGCAGGCATGGCTTGGGTGTGAGCTGGAGGTGAACACCAGAAGAGGGCTGGAGTTCATCAAATCACATCCCATGAAGGCCGGGAGGCCAGTGCAGAGACAGGTGCACGGGGCGCTTTTGACTGAGGGATGGTATCTTAAACCTGAAATTCCCTGGCAAAAGTGTCACAGACTCTCTCCTTCACTGCACTTTATTAGAAGCAAAGTGGGGAGCAGTGGACTTGAAGAGAATCTTCCCCTAAAGTCATGTTCACTCACATAAAATATACCTGACTGCCACTTAAAAGGAAAACAGTGTTCAGAAAATCATATGAGAGAAATAATACGTTATGGTAATGACAGTGGTAAATATAAGCTAATCTTCTCGAGAGAGGAAATTACAAAAACATCAATGGCTTTGCCTAGAGCTATTAAGTAACTAAGGGAGCTCTGGTTTGGATGGTAGAAAGTTACCCTGCAAGGGGTACAGAGACACACACTAAATTTAAAGAGCCATTCCACTCCTTGTGCAGTGGATGTTTTTCCAAGGGAAAGAAGCTTCCGGTGCAACTGTGTTTACACGTACTGTGTACATCACTTGGAATATTTGATTTTCATCGATACATACAATTCTAAAGGGTTTACTCCATGCGTTATTTTTTATTGTTTTGAAGCTAACATTTTTCTCAAGGTACCCATTTTTAATAAATGGCACTCAAGGGAAAGACGACAATTTAGATAATTTTGCTCAGAGTCAACTTTTCTTCTACAGAGGAGAAGCGATGAGCACAGGTTCCGAAGTCAAGATTGTCACTGTTCAAATCGTGGCTCTGCCGCTTACCAGTTGTGTAACCTCAAACCAAATTACTTAACCTTTCTGCGCCTGTTTCCCTAACTGTAACAACAGAATTGTGTTTTACTCACCTTACAGGCTCACGGTTGGTTAAATGAGATCATTCTCAATCATTCAGACTAGGGCCTAGCACGTGGTAAGCACTCACACCCGGCAGGCATTGTTCTTACTCAGTAAAGTCAAATTCCTTCAGTTAAAAAGAATAGCTTCATAAGGCATGTGACTTATGTATCATTTTCATTAAACTTACGTACATTTTTTGGTCCGCTTGAGTCTACCTTCAGTGACTACCCTTAGCTCTAGCTAACTAATTTGTTCATTTCCATTCCGTTCCTCGCAGGCACTTCTTTCACTGTTCCCAGGCTGACAGTGAGTATCAGAGAAGACTGTGTGTCTTATTGAGCTTATTTTGGAAGACCTCAGGGTTGTGAGGGAGGATGGGAAGAAGTATTTTGCTGAACTTGTGGGCTACAAACCATAACACATCATCCAGGCCACTGATGTAAGGATCAGAGAGATTGTGGCATTTGCAACAAACCCAGTGATTCTTTCATTACAACGAGGCTCTTATAAAATGAGCGGTTCCGGGCCACTATTCACAAGGAAAGAAAATGCCAACCTCATTTTAACTGTCTTGCCAATGATTTCCACTCACCTTCCCAGAGTAACTGCTCTTAGCGCCAGTCATTAATTACCTCTGAAACACCCCCAGCAGCTGGGTAGAGATGTCTGAAAAACTGAACGGTTCATGTGTCTGGGCTTATAACGTATATTTGTTTTCAAGTGACCCCATTGTCGTCTGCCAGATTTTTAAAATAGATTTCACAAGTACTACCTTCTTAGTAAGTCCCCATGGTGCCAGATCCAGTGACTGCTGTCCAGTAAGTGGGATTCAGAAGGACTCTGACCGAGACAGAACGCGGCAAAGCACGCATGCACCTTCTCATCAGGCTTCGGGCCAGACCAAAGCCACTACTAGAAACATGGTCCAGCCCCACGTCCACCTCATCCTGTCACGTCCACCTTCTGGAAAACGGCATAGCACGATGCCCAAATCATATGCCCATACACAGCTGGACCCCTAACCACAGCTGGTTCACTTTACAGACAGAGAAGGGCCATGATCACCTAATGGCTCACAGTTCATGAAGTGCTTCTTATGTGTTAGGAAATGTTGTAAGTCATTTGCATGTAATCTCTCACATAATCCTCAGCACAAGCCTGGTAGCAAAGCTAAAATGTTAATTTCGTGTCACGGTTAAGAAAACCAAGGACACACACACCTGGGAAGTGCTGGGGCCAGGCCTTGAGCTCTGGGAGTCTAATTCCAGAACCTGTGCTCTTAACTATGGAAAATACATAGCAATGTAGCAATTACCAGAATTGCTTACTTAGAGAGGAGGGTAGACAACAATCATAAATTGTCCCAAACCACACATCACCCACAACGAATTCTGCAATTCCCACTCCTTCTCACAGGTTTGGTGTCCCAAGCATTGTGGGGAGTCCACAAGAAACAAAATGAATCTGAAATCATTCGAGGTCCTAAGAAGCCCACAGCCCAGTGGAAACTGCCTCTGAAAATGCAGTGTGTCAACTGCCCATGTAACCCAATGCAGCAGAGGCTGGGATAACCGATAGGCCCTAAATTTGTGTGTATTAGGGAGATAGAGGTGAGAATGCCTTCCTTACTCTATACCTGTTAATTATCCAATAGACCAGGGTGATATGTCATTGCTGCTTGATAAGGAAACTTTCCTTTCAGGTTTCATCCTTTTGATCAAACACACGAGACAATAAAAATGTACTGCCTGACAAGCCATCCTTACAAACACGCCATTCTCAACATTCTCCCATTTTACTTACAAATTAAGCTGCAACCGAGTCCCACCGCCAACACTGCAACAGTGAAAATTTCAAACGAGCTGTTTCACTGATTGTACTGAGAGACACCAAAGTCTGGGAGTGCTAAATGCTCGTGGATAGGTGAAGAGTGTTATTTCTTTGAACTGTAGAATAAACAGTTTCCTCCCACAAATCAAAGCCCCAACGATATCACATTGATTTAATTCAACTCTAAAAACTCTAATTAGTGATTACATAAAATGACTAATTACATCTCCCCGGATTCAGACAGTTTCTGCCATCTCACTTGAATAGCCTAGGAGCCGTGTAATCAAACTATCCACCCACTGGAAGAATGCTCATTAGTACTGTTGATTGGTGACACAGGTTATATTTTCCAGCAACCCTGCAAAACTTCTGAACACACTAGTGAAAATGCTGGATTCTTTACAGCTTGCTAGCATTTGGAGTATGTGGCTAAAAATACCTGCATTTCCAACCAAAGCCCCCCAAAGGGGTTTTAACAAAATGCACGTGCCAGACACACAACCATCACAACAAAGCGCTCCAACATCTCTTAACGAGCAGCTAAACGAGCTCACACCACCTTGGCCGGGTGCGCATTATACCTGGTTCGAAGAGTGGAAAATGAGCACAGATTTCTGGGCTGCAAGTCTTACCAGCTCATCTCCTGGCCGCCAGGCCGCGGCTCCGCCCCACTCCTGCCTCCGCCAAGCCAACGACGCGTTTAAATTTTTATAAAGCTTCACACTTCTCTGGGCTGCGTTAGCTTGGGGCAGTTGAAAGACTGCAGGAGGAAATGAGGTCCTGCCGGTGGCGAAGGCTGCCCCGGTGCGGTGAGATTGCCTCCAACCGGACACCTCGGGCAGAGACTTGCCGGACGCCTCCTGCTCCACCCCGGCGTTTTTGAAAGTAAACTCCTACCTGCCTGTTGCGCTCTCCGATGCGCAACCGGACTCGCCCCCCCGGCCTCCAGGGCCGGCTTGTTCTGTAAGCGGGGTGGGAACACAGGCCAGCTCTGTGCGGGTTTCTGGCCCAGGGCCGGCCAGGCCCCCGGGCGCAGGCGGTTCCCGGGGCGAGCCCCGCGGCGGGGTGGGAACCCCGGAGCGCGTCCGGCTCCCGGGAAGCGCAGGGCGGCCCGGCCCCCGCCCCGTACGGCCGGTAACGCGGTCCGGGTGTCCGCAGGAACGGTCGGCCACTCCCTGCCGGCCGGGACGCGCACCCCAAAGTGCAGCCAGGGGATAAGGGGGCGTCCGAGGCGTGGGGAGGGAATGCGCGGACCGAGGAAGTGGGGCGCGCGGGGAGCGTGGCGCCGGGGCGGGAGGGGAGCACCTCGCGGGGATGGGAAAGGAGTGGAGTCCCGGGAAGCACGACTCGGGGTGCGGTCCGTGGGAGGGGAGGGAGCCCCGAGCCAGAAGCGGAAGGAGGGCGGTGAACCGGGGTCTGAGTCCGAGCAGGGGCTGCGAGAGGAGGGCGCAGGGGGCTCGCAGGGTGCGGGGTTCGGGTGGGGGCGTCTCCCGCGGGAGGTCCGCACCCCGCGCCCGCCGCCCCGCCGCGTGGGGTCTCAGACGGGACTCACCTCCGCGCCGGCCGTGCGGGCTCCGCGGCCCGCGGTCTCGGCTCGCAGCGGCCCCGGCTCTGCGGCCTGCGCTGGGCTCCGAAAGAAGCAGAGCCCCGCCGCCGCCGCCGCCGCTGCACTGCTGCTTTCCGCTTCCTGTCCCGGCGCCGCCCCGCAGCCCGAGCCCAGCCCAACGAGCCCGGCGCGGCCGCGAGCCAAGAGCTGCGAGCGCGGCCGGCCCCGCCGCGGGCCCGGCCCACCTGCAGCGGAGGGCGGGGCCCGACCGGCCTCTTCCCAGCCCCCAGGCACGTCTGGCCCCGGACACACTCACAAGCACACGCACACGCACATGCACACGCACTCACGCCCGCGCGCAGACACACTGCTACCCACACAGACCCCAGGAGGTGACAGCCCTCCAACACACACTCATTCACACATTGTCAAGGATTAACCCTCACCCAGCACCCGAACATACTTGCACCGTCAAACTCACATACTCATGCACACACACTAGCATGCACAAAACTCAAGTCCGTTTGCTCTCACTGGAGCCCCAACACACATATATTTGAACGGCCAAGGGACTAACCTCCCACCACATACACATACACACTCAAATACACATAGTCCAAAAATTAACCTACTAATATCCATATATACCCACACCTCAACCCACATACACACTCACACTTAAACTCACACGCAGTCCAGGAAATGACCCCACAAGTAACCAGACACACCCAGGCCCCCTATAATCCCCCACAGCCAACCCTTTCCCCTCTTCCCCTAACAGAGGGGACACCACTTCCTAACCCCAGTCTACTAGAAACTGCTAGAAGAGCACACCTCCCAAGGCTGGCGGCCCTAGGTCCCAAACCTGATTCAACCAGGTCTGCTTCCGGCTAAATCTGTTTCCCTGTCGAAACAGCAGAGAGGATGATAAAGCCAGCCTTGCAGGATTGTGGTGAGGATTCCGGAAAGTGGCTGGTGCCCAATCACACTGAACAGTTGCCGAGTATTTATATGATTATCTGCACTCTTCTTACTTAGTTGTCTCATGTGGGTGGATAGGGTTAGGGATCCATGTGCAGAGTCTGGAATCTGGCAGCTTACATGGCAGGGCTGTCCAGTGGAGGTGGTGTATAATGAGGTACTCTGGGCAGCTGGAGGGGGGGGGCGCACCCACGCTGAACTAGCCTTAGTCCAGGAATTTCAACCCTACAGCCCTCACTCTCCCCTCACCACCTCTTCCCCATCCTCCCTAGTCCCCATTCTCTCTCCCTTATATATTTATACTTCTTCAGAGGACATTATATGTCAACGTTCGTGATCTTCACACAACCCCATCCGGCCGCCAGGCTTCACTGTTCACTCTTGGCAACCCCTCACCAACCTCTCACCTGTTTCCTGAAGGCAGCCAGCTTCCTGAGGTAAATTGTCAGTCCACCCGAATCAATGCTCAAGTGCAGAAATACAGAGCTTTAGAAAAGCAGGTCTCTGTCGTCTTTGAAGTTTAGACCCTTCAAAGTTACCACAAGCCAGGGAATTCTAATTCTAGTTATGATACTCTCAAATAAACCCATATGTGACCTACAGATTCTCAATGGATTTTCATGAAAAAAAGATTTTAATTCACTTTAGCTTATTCTGTCTAGCTACCTTACCATGTGGTGCTTTTGTTGGTAAGAGGGTTAGTGCAAAATGAACTCTGTTTGAAGATAATAAGTTCACCTTTAAATGCCATCTATTTTTTGTTTTTATCTGACAATCTCAGGTATTCAGGTTTAAAAGATAAGAGTTGGAAAACTTCTCAGGAACTGAATGATGGTCTATATAACCTGGCTCCCATTGTCTGTCACAAAGTGAGTCAGCCTTATTCTAGGGTTGGGTTAGCAGCCTATTCAGCTCTTGCCTAGACTCGAGTTCTCCAGCTTAGCCTTAATCAGTACTGAAGGTAATATGAGGGGTTCCATTTACTACTCCTTGGTTTTACGTATCCCTTTGTTCCCAACTAAGCTGGGGAAGGTGGGTACTATGTACTGGGGGCTCTCAGGACTACAGTGTGACGACATTACACAAATTCATGCAGGTATCCCTTCCTACTCATTCTCACAGTTTCTCCAAACCCTAGAATGCTATCCACTAAAATTCTTCCTGTCTTCCGAGATCCAAACCAAATGGCATCTCTTAGGCAAAGCCTTCCCCAGTTCTCCCAACCAGAAAACATTCTCTTCCCCTCACTGAGTTCTCTGAATTTTTAGGCTCACCTTCCACCTTGTATTGGTTATTGTATCTCATTTCTCAGTGATGTGTAAATGCCATGTCTTTACCTCTTTTCTGTCACACTATGCCATGTATTTCTCTCTTTTCTATCACAGATCTTTCCACATAGTAGTTATTTTGAAAAATACTTAGCAGATGACTGAATGACTATAAAATACCACTTACCCTTGGGAAGTTGATTATCTAATCAGGGAGTAATCTGATTAACCAGTTATGACATGTGCACATAAAGATAGTTAACAACAAGAGAGAATATATAAAATACTAAATGCACTATCAGCACACTTTTTAGGAAGTCACTTATCTAGCCTCAAAAATTCTGAATATACCTCAAGACAGGAGTTAAGTGAGAATGGTCTGTAATCAATAAAATAGATTGCATAAAATTTATGCTTTAAAACAGATAGTCTTTATAAATGGGAGAATCTCTCATGCCATCACTAAAGACATCATTTACCCTTAGTTTAAAAACATTTCTAATAAACTTCATCATCTGATTCCTAAGCCTACTGTAGATTAGAAACACATTAAAAGAGGGGACTGCAAAGGGGGGTCATTGTGAAGACTGTTTAATTCCAAAACTCCTGCCCTTTTCTTTACCAGTTACTCCTCTTAGCACACTACCACATCACAGAATTCTGATGATCCCAGGTTATAAGGGCTAGATAGACATTCTGTAGATAGTACTCTATTTAAGAAGACAGGGAAGATGTTTAAAAAAAATAGATTTCCATCCAAAGTGTTTGAAATGTTAAAAAGTGCTGTTTTTTTAAACCATACATGATATCACTTATATGTGGAGTCTAAGAAAACAGGGGGACACAAATGAACTTATTTACAAAACACAGGCAGACTCACAAACGTAGAAAACAAACTTATGGTTACCAGGGGAGAAAGGGGGTGAGAAGGGATAAATTGGAAGTTCAAGTTTTGCAGATACTATTATGTATAAAATAGGTAAACAAGGTCCTACCATATAGCACAGAGAACTATATTCAATACCTTATAATGGCCTATAATGAAAAGGGATCTATATATATGTATGTGTGTGTGTGTATATATATATATATATATACATATATATGTATGAATCACTGTGCTGTACACCAGAAATTAACACATCATAAATCAACTATAATTCAATTTTTTTAAAAAAGGGAGAGGGAAGTGCTGATTTTTAAAAGTCCATCTTCTGTAAAATCTACATATGTGTAATATCTGTTTATGTTTAATAATGCCAGTGAGGAGGTGATAAAATATGGGTTATTAGTACCCAATGGGAGAGTCACACGGGCCTGGATGGTCAGGGTCAACTTGTCTTGAGGACAAGGAAAGAAAAGAAGGAAAAGAGGACAAAAAGAAGTGGAACTGGCTTATCTCAAGTGCTTAATATATATGAGTTGAATAAATGGGTAAATAGTCTTTCTGCTTGGAGTCTGGGCAGGGGTGTGCAGGGAACAGTGTCTGGAATATAATTAAGGGCAGTGAGCAGAGCAGCTAAGCTCAAGATAAGGGCTGGTGCTGAGACACAGGATTCAAAATTGAGTGTATAGGATTAGAAGATAGAGAACTTTGAATCCAACACTAGTGTTTAAACTTTTTGAAACAAGCTAACAACATGATAAAGTATTCATTCGTCCATTCATCCATCCATTCAAAACCACATGCTTAGTACCTAGGAAAGCCAAGCAATGTTTGGGGGATACAAAGCTAGATAATGTAAAATTGATCTCTGATTCAACAATTTAGTCAACAAATATTTACTGAGCCCTTACTATGTGCCAGTCACTAGTCCAGGCTCTGGGGATGCATCAAAATAGGCAAAAACTGCCCTCATGGAGTTTATATTCTAGCCAGTCGATGATTTAACAAGTGCTCAGGAGAGAACAAAGCAGGACTGGAGACGGGGGGGGGGGGGCACTTCACTGTCCTGGAGGAGCTCGGCTGCTGGGGGAGGCTGCTGCTCAACAAACCCTCCCAGTGGAAGAGGAGAGCACTGGGACTGGGGCCAGAGCAGCCTGCAGAAGCAGCGTGGCCTCACCTCAACATGACCATGGGAGCAGAACTTGAAGGATGAGGATTTGACAGATAAAGAGGGAGGAAGCATTCAGGGCACAGGCACAGAAGTGTCACAGAGCCTGTCCGGGGAAGCCGTACCTGAAGGCGGTGTATAGCACTGAGGACCTGGCAGAGAACAGGGGTGAGGGTGCGCAGGGGGCGGTATGGAACTGCAGGTCTGGAGGGAAGAGGCACCGCTGGTGTCAGGAAGGAAGCATCGAAGTGGCAGGGCTCCCAGTGGCCTGCAGGCAGGCAGTTTGGCTAGGGGAGAACACGGGGGAGGAAGCAGGGCTAGGATCGGTGGGAGACAGGTTGGCACAATCTGGAATAGAGGGGCAGGGTGGGAGCTCAGAGGGCTTTGTATGGTGAGCTGAGAAGTATGGGTTTTATCTGGTTGGCAATAGGGAGCCATTGAAGATTTTTACTGAGAGGAATAAGATGATCTGACTTTACCGTGTGGAGAGTGGCTTCTTGAGGAAAGAGTGAAGTCAGAGAGACATAGGGTGTCTGAACTGATGAAGGGGCCTGAGTTCCTGCAGCCTTTGCAGGTAAATTTCAATCACAAATGGGGAACCAGGAGGAAGAAGTTCAAGGAGAAAAGGCAAGTTCAGTTTTAGGCATGTGAGTGTCAGTACCTTTGGGAGGTACAGGTGCAAACAACAATAGGTCAGGCTTATGGAGCATTTATCATATGCCAGCACAGTGCTAAAGATTTTACAGATCTTATTCATCCCTCACTACAGCCCATGTTTTGGGTATTGTATCATCTGCATTTTACGGAGAAGGAAACTCAGAACGGTTAAATATGTTGCGGGCGATCACACAGCTGCTGACGGGTGGTGGCGGGGGCAGGCTTTGACCCCAGATTGGCTGATCACAGACGTCCCCTCTTTAATCCATCAGCTATACTGCTCCTTGGCACTGTGGGTTTAGAACTCAGGAGGAGGGAGGCTACTGGTGATGAATTTCGGAGCTGACATGTGGTTGACAATGCAATAGAGAAAAGAGCAAGCAAGAGAGGGTAGAGACACGTAGGCCATGTCGGGCAGAGAGATACGACAGGGACACTCAGAGAAGACAGATGACATTGTTGTTTTGTTTCCAGTGAGGAAACCCTTAAGCCTGTTTAAATACCAGGGAGAAAAAAAAATTTTAATTTCAAAATTTAAGAAGGGAGGGGTGGAGGGGAGGGTGTAACTCAGGGGTAGAGTGCGTGCTTAGCATGCACAAGGTCCTGAGCTCAATTCCCAGTATCTCTGTTAAAATAAATAAACCTATTACCTCCCCACCAAATAAATAAATAAAAAAAATTGAACCTAATTACCTCTCCCACCCCCAAAAACAAAACAAGAAGAAAAGAGTACCTTGGGGGACAAGTGCAAGGACCAGCCTTGTAAAGGCGCAGACAGAGGCGAGCAGACAGGTGAGCACTGGGGGTCAGGGGCATCTCAGTATTCTCCATAGAGCAGAAACAAGAAGCACTGACAGGAGATGGAGTCGGGCCAGAGAAAGAGGTGTATCTGATGGCTTCTCCGGGGCCCCTTGAGAATATGATTGCCACTGGGATGGAAATCACAAAAATATACATTCTCTTTTTTTTTTTTTTTTTTTTTGCAGACAATTTGATTGGACTTACAGAATCTGAAGGCCTCTAAGGAGTCCCAGACATAGTACTGTCCACAGTCTCCTCTGTGTCTAAGAAATGTTATCTTTGATAAGTTTGAGGTGAGAGTGGGATGTCCAAGTAGAAACTTGAAAAAGCAGAGGACAAAGTGGGACCTTCTATTAAATAGCTTCCCTGGGCTGTGGACAAGAAAGCAAGTGCACTCTACATAAAGCTGCTGGGCTCACAGGGCCCTAAACGAGCAGCCCTGACCCATGGACCAAGTGTACTAACCACCCTGCCCTCCGTGGGGCCAGGCACTGGTGCCTGCCCTGCTCTGCAGACCTGGGTGGGCAGGCCCAGAGGCTCTCATTACCTGGGGAGGGCCTGGGAGGCTGTGCAACATCTGATAGAGCTCAGATTCCAGAAGCAGGATGTTGCCAAGGCTTCAGTCAACCCCTGCACTTCAGCAGCCTTGTTATCAGTGAAAAGGAGAGGAGCCAGGGGGCAGAGAGCCTGCGGAAGACACCAGTCAGTGCACATGGCCTTGGGGCTCCTAAGTGTTCCCGGGGCGAACCCACTTGCCTGGGCAGTGCAAGGGATCCCACTCAGGGACAGTCGTGGGCGGGGATGAACTGGTTAATAATACCCTCTGGGGCTTGGAAGTTTCTTCTTTTCTGTTGTTTTTAATCTGGGGAGTCATCATCAGTAATTCATTACCTATTGATGAGAAACACTTGAATAACACCCAGCATCGCGCGTTAAGCTAATTACTTGGACAAACACCAGGTGGCATTTTTCCCTAAGGGTGAACCGGCCTCTGGCACCGCTGGCCTGGGCCCAGACTCCCGGCTGTGGAGCAGACACAGGCACAAAGGAAGGCCTTGGCTTCTGGCCCACAGCCAGGTCAGCTCTCTCCTGGAGTCACAGACGGTCTGGGTGCTGTGGAAGGGGAGGGCCAAGTCTGGACATAGTGGGACAAACCATTACTCCACCTCTGTGATCAGATGTGTTAACATGCCTTTTTCTGTATTTCTGATGCTTTGACGCCCCCGGAGAGTCTGTCCCCCTCAGAGATAGCTAATTCCTAGAGATAGTAAAGACTCACAAGTGATGCTTTTCATATACAAACTGACCAATTCAGGGCCTATACCCATCCTCCCCTATCTGGCTCTCACACCCTTGACCACTAGCCACCTGCCCTAATCACCCCAGGGTCAGGTACCAAACAGGTAGAGACAGCCCCTCTACCCTAGAACCTGCTGAAATTATTCAAAATAGCAATTCTAAGCCTGCTTACCCCGCCTCACTTGTTCCTTCTCACAAGAAACAGCAATAAAGGCCCTTGCCTCTGTTTTCTTCCTATTCTCCTGACCTCCTGGCTGACGCTCGTGCTTCTCTGTGCAGCCCTGTGCAGTGGAGTGTGTCCCTCCTCTTGGGGACAGTCTTCTCCAAGGCCATTGTCTCCTGATCAGTTGGCCTTATCATACCTGAATAGTAATAAAACCTACATTGAAAAACAAGGTTTCTCTTGAAACAGTGCTCATTTGTGAACCATATAAATGACCAGGCAGAGAGAAGGAATTAATATTTATTGTGTTCTTTACTATGTGGCAGGCATCGTAGGACTAATTTTTCATCTACTGTTTAATAGTGTTTTCCCAGTAACAACCGAAGTTGATATTTGACAAAATTTCAAATAGTTCAGGTCTTTCCCGAGATCACAGAGGCTAAACCATGGCCTCCTGGTTCCCAGCCGGGTTCCCACTGCACGGGCCAGAGATAACTAAGACAGACTTCGTCTAGCTCTTACTTTATTCCCTCTCCCCTTCCCTGATTAATGACCACTGCCCATCCACTACCACCTTTCTTTCTTTCTACTTTTCCATCTATTCATTTATTTGTTTATTTGTTTATTTATTTGAAACTGTTTATTTTCCATCAACCTGTTTCCATTTGCAGAGTTTATGGAAGAAAAGCTGGAGATCTCTCTGTGGTTGTTCCCACCTATTCAGTGGCCTGAGCAGTAGGGCTGCCGACCAGTCCTCTGGCGGGGTGAGCACCCCTGTCTTCAGCAGGGGCTGCTGCTTGCCTTCAGACCAGTCTGCGACCACGGGATTAACAGCAGTGAACTTGGGAGTTGGAGCCATCCACTCACCCTGAAATTCCAACTTGGTCACAGCCTTTTTGGCTGCAGCCTGCTTTTCCTTTCCAATCTCTTTAGGATCTCTGTGGAAGCAGAGATCAGGCGCCACCTCCCATGGGTGTCCACGGGAGATGGTGCCGCGCATGCACAGAAATTCACAGGCCAGCATCCGCTACATCAGACCCTCTGAGCGGGCTCCCTTGTTGCTTCACGGGATGGCAACGTCCACACAGCGCAGAGGAGAGTCTGTGTTGCAGGGAGCCATGGTAGGCGGGTTGATGTAAGAAGCCTCTGTGAGAGGCTGGTGGGCAGCCCTGGGATCAGTAACCACCGGAAGTCTTGGCTCCCGGGAAGCTGCCTAGGCTGGGTTAGAAAAGGTTCCAGGAATGGAGCACCCACAACAGGAGTGATGCCAGTGGTGGCAGCAACTTCAGCAGAGCTTATCGGCCAGGTTCCTGGAGGGTATGGCACCGACATCATCTGGGTTTGCAATGACAACAATGGCACGAGCTGCCAATGGGAGCTTCTCCCAAGTTCTCTCCAGGCTTATGATACAGATGCCATAATTTTCCTTTTGTGGATGTACTGCCCCATTTGGAAGTCAAGGTTGCTGCCACCTAAGTGGGTTCTTGCTGCAAGGAATATGAGGACAGTCTTCTCCTTCATGTGCAGGACATTAAGGGCTCTGGACATTGTAAAAGTTTCCTGTTAAGTTCTGATGAGAACACAGAGCAAAGCCTGTCTGGGTAGGACAGAAAGGCCCTACCTTTCCCTTTAAACAGAAAAATTTTCTTGGCAGTGGTATTTGTGTGTGTGTGTGCGTGTGTTTTCATCTAGGTGAAAATCTGAAAGACAAATCACAAATTCCGGGACATAATAAACTTTCTTCTTCTAATTACAAAAACTTTAAGTTCTGAATTTATCATTATTTTTACATTTCAAGTTCAATAATATAATTTCAAGTATGTACGTTGTTTTAAATGCTTTTTTTAAAAAAACACCATGACCAAGATAGAGTAACAGGTCTGGATTTATCCTACCATATGAAATAACTATCAATTCAGACAAAATATATGAAACGAGATTCAAGAAATTGGACATCAGGAACTAGAGCACAGTGGTGCCTGAAATGCCGAAAACCAACAGGGTAACCCCCATCATTGCCTCACTTTGCTGCCTAAAGAGAGTTTTCAGGCTGTAGTACAGGGAGGGGAACCAAGTAGAGCCTAATGGGCTCCCTGCTTTGAAGAGACAGAGCTAGGATTTGAGGAAACAGAATAACAGAGACGCAGATAAAAACAATTCTAGAAAAATACAGAGGCTCCCCTCAAGTATTCAGTTGTAGTGTTCAGTGCATGTGTGGGAGGAAAGAATCCCTTGAATGGATAAAAGGGAACAATACCTAGAATCATGCAAGAACGTAAAAAATACCTGTTATGACCAGCCAGGCTGGCAAATCTCATAATCCATGAAGCATTGGGTAATGTAATCAGACTGGTCTTGTCTCAGTAGTGGGACATTAAAGCCCTGGATTAAATGTTTCTCTGGTTGTGCCCAACAAAGCAAGACCTGAAAGTATCCAACTGTTTCCAAGAACTCTGTGTTCCAAAGGTGAAGAATAGTTATGAAATACACAAATATGCAGCACCCAGCAAAATACAATCGCTGGGATCCTATAAAAATTACCAAACGTGTAAAGAAGCAGAAGAATATGGCTCATAAGGAGGAAGAAAATCTTCCAATTGGAAGTCAACAGAACTGATACCAATGATAGAATTAGTAGAAACAAACCAACAAAAACCCCTTTAAAACGGTAATTCTAAGAGCTTGGGGGGAAACTAAACATGATAAGCAGAGAAATGAAAGATATAAAACAAATCCAAGGTGAGCTTCTAGAGATGAAAACTACAATGTCTGAAATAAAAAATCTATCAGATAAGATTAAAAAAAGATTAGATATTGTAGGGACAAAGATTAGTGAACTTGAAAACATAGCAATAGAAACTATCCAAATTCACTAATCTCTTTTTATGCAATGTCTAATCTGTTCTTAATCCCATCCAATGTACTTTTTCACTTCAGACATCAAAATTTTCATTCTTGAAATCTGATTTATATCTCTTTTATATTGCCCACGTTTCTACTTAAATTTTTGAGACTATGAAATGCAGTTACAATAACTATTTTAATGTTCTTCTTAGCTAAATTTAACATGTGTATCAATTCTTTGTTATTTTCAAATGGTTGATTGATTTCTTCCCCTTCATGATGGGTCGTATTTTTCTGCTTCTCTGAATGCCTAATAATTTTTTATTGGATGCTAGACATTGTGAATTTTTTTCTTGAGTGTTGGATAGTTTTGAATTCCTATAAATATTCCTGAGCTTTGCACTGGGATTGTTAGGTTACTTGGAGGTAATTTGATCCTTTCAGGTTCTCTTCTTAAGACATACTATGTGGGACCATTTACTGTAGGGCTAATTGCTTCTCAACACTGACTAAGACCTTTCTGAGGACTCTACCCAATGCCCCAGGGCTTATGAGGTGGGAAGAGGCACTCTTCCTATTTACTGTGAGTGCCAGGTTCTTTTCCCTCTAATCCTTACGGCTGGTTCCTTCCTCAGTCTTGATACTCCCCTCACAGTAATGCACTCATCAGTACCCTGTCAAAGTCATTAACGGGACCCTCTGAGAATACCCAAGTCTCTCTCTGTGCAGCCCTCTCCTATCTGGTACTCTCTGCTGCCAACTCCAGCTACCTTAGTTCCTCTGGATGTTCAGCAATGTCTCCTCATCTCCTGCAGTCTTCTGGCTTTTTGGGTTGACCTTTCCTGAACCACAGTCAGGCTCTCTCCTAAGGGAGTAAGCCTGAGCAATGATAGGTCTCACTTCGTTCCCTGTCTCTTGGGGATCACTGCCCTCTGTTGCCTAATGTGGAGTGTCTTGAAAACCATTTTTTGTGTGTGTGTTTTGTTCAGTTTTTAAATTTTAGGCAAGAGGGTAAATATGTTCACTGTTAAAAGTAGAATTCTCGGACCATTTGCATGTAATTTAATTATCAGTGTGGTTGGCTATATATCTACCACATTGCTTGTTGCTTTCTGTTCATTTGATTTGTTCTTTTTCCCTTTTTCTCCTGCTTTCATTTGTATCAATTATTTCTTTGTGATTTTATTTTATATCAATTATTAGTTCACTCATTACTTTTTTTTTTTTAAAAAAAGACTTTTTTCCAGCAGTTTTATGTTCACAGAAAAATAAAGAGGAAGGTATAAAGATGCCCCATGTACTCCCTGTCCATGTATCTCCTGTATGTCCACCATGCGTGCAGAGCCTTCCCTGTTATCAACATCCCCCACCAGAGTGGTACATTTGTTACAACTGATGAGCCTACAATGACACATCATTATTACCCAAAGCCCATAGTTTACTGTAGGGTTTACTCTTGATATTGCATATTTCAAGGGTTTGGACTGGTGTATAATGACATGTATCTATCTGATAATATCACACAGAGTATTTCCACTGCCCTAGAAATGCTCAATGTTCTCAATGTTCCTATTTATCCTTCTCCTTTCCCAGCTTTTGGCATCCACTGATCTTTTTATTGTCTTTATAGTTTTACCTTTTCCAGAATATCAAATAGTTGGATTCAAACAGATGTAACCTTTTCAGATTTGGCTTCTTTTACTTAGTAATATGCATTTGTGGTTCCTCCAGGTCTTCATGGCTTGGTATTTCATTTCTTTTTAGTGTGGAAGAACAGTCCATTGTCTGGCTGTACCACAGGTTATACATCCACTTACCTGCTGAAGAACATCCTGGTTGCTTCCAAGATTTGGCAATCATGAATAAAGCTGCTATAAACATCCATGTGCAGGTTTCTGTGTGGACATAAGTTTTTAAGTCCTTTGGGTAAATGCAAAGGAGCACAATGACTGGATCTTATGGTGACATTATGTTTAGTTTCATAAGGAACCGCCAAACTGTCTTCCAAAGTGGCTGTACCATTTTGCATTCCCACAAGCAATGTACAAGAGTTCCTGTTACTCCACATCCTTACCAGCATTCGATGTTGTCAGCGTTCTAGATTTGGGCCATTCTCATAGGTGTGTAATGGTGTCTCAGTATTGTTTCAATTTACATTTCCCTGATGATGTATGAGATGGAGCATCTTTCCAAATGCTTATTCGCCATCTGTATGGCAGTGCTGAGGTGTCTGCTAAGCTCTTTGGCCCATTTTCTAATTTTTTTCTTATTGTTGACTTTTACTAGGGCTTTGTATATTTGGGGTAACAGACCTTTATCAGCTAAGTCTTTTGCAATTCTTTTCTTCCATTCTGTGGTTTGTCTTTTCATTCTCTTGACATTGTCTTTCACAGAGCAGAAGTTTTTAATTTTACTGAAATCCAGCTTTATTATTTCCTTCATGGATTGCGTCTTTCGTGTTGTATCTAAGTCATCACCATACCCAAGATCATCTAGGTTTTCCCCTCTGTTGTCTTCTAGGAGTTTTATAGTTTTGTGGTTTACATTTAGGTCTATAATCCATTTGAGTTAATTTTTGTGAAGGGTGTAGGTCTTGTTTAGATTCATCTTTTTGCATGTAGATGTCCAGTTGTTTCAGCACCACTTGTTGAAAAGACTGTCTTCGCTCCAATGTATTGCCTTTGATCCCTTGTCAAAGATCAGACTCTATTCAGATGGGTCTACTTCAGCGCTCTCTGTTCTATCCCCTTGCTTTACCATTTCCCAGCTGTGCAGTCTTCTTCCTGGCATCATTGTGGAGTTCTGGACCCAAGACGTTTCTTGCAATCCCTGGAGGTAGAAGATTTTTCATTCTACTCTCCTTCCAGCAGCAATGGTTCTTTCCTATGTCCTGTTGGGGGGTGGGTTCCCACCATCTCCCAGGTTTACCCTTTCTCCTTCAATGGCTTAAGGATTTTGTTTTATAGGAGAAAGGGGTCTAGGGAAGCAAGCAGGGCTTTGTGCCTATTCCTCTCTCCTGTGTCAGAGGAGACTCCCGTCAGTCTGCTGTCCTGCCCTCAGTCTTTCTCGCAAGCACCCAGTGGAGGCTCGAGAAGAAGAGCCTACAAGTAAAGTGAGCTAGTGCCTAGGGGCCTACTGTTCCACGCTGACGCACCCTTGACCTCCGAGATTTCATTAAGCTTTTAGTTTACTTTCCACCTGTTTGTTTGCAGCCTCATCTTTCTCCCAGGTGAAAGGAGAGACACTGTGTGTCCCACCTTCCTTTGAGGGCCTTCCTCCTCTTTGGAATTTGGTTTACTTAGTTGCCTTTTGAACTCAGACATCTCATGGGCTCCGTAAATATTATTTTTTAACCTATCCAGCTTTTCCTCATTGTTAAGGAGGGAACAACATTCTTTCCAGCTTTCTTCATCCTGAGAGGAAGCCTTGTTCTCTTAGCACTGGATTCACTCTTTTTCTCAGTGGCCAGAAGAGGTGAGTTTCCCATTATACACACAGGAAACTGAGATCTTGGACAGGTTACATTCCTTGGTTGGTAGGTGATGAGGCTGGAACTTCCCAGCGACCAGAAATGTGTGAGGTCAGTCACTGGGATGGGAAGCAGGAGGGGCCAGCAGAAAGCCTGGGGGTCCTGGGAGGTGGGAGAGCCTGGGGAAAAGAGGCTGCCAGGGGGTGAGGGTCCAGATATTCACTCCTCTGTTGGAGGCCCGAGTCCAGCCATCAACCAAGAACAAACAGCCTGATTGGGTGGCTTTCTGAAGCACCGCTGGCCAGGAACTGACCCACCCAGGGTGGGGAAGGAGGGCTGGGGAGGAGTGTGGTGATGCCTGTTCTAAGCTCAGGATCCAGAACAGCGCCTCAGCCCACACCCTCCACCTCCTGCCCTCTGACCTCACAGCTGCACTCTCCCCGCACCCCATGGCCATCTACTGTGCGGACACACTAGCCTACTTGCCATTTCTCAAACACACCCCTCCTTTTCCTGACATGATCAACTTCGTTGAAGTGTTCCCCTGACCTCTAACGCCCTACCTGGCTCCCCTAAAGCACCCTCGGTTCTGCCCGCCTGAAGCTGAGGATGGGGGAACAGCCCTGTGTGTGCGTCTGCGGGAATGAAGAGGCCCAGTGTGTGCATTGTGTATGTGAAATGGAAGAAAGGCTGTGGGTGTGCATGGCAGGAGGAGGGCACCCCAGCAAAGGTGAGGGACAGCTCAGAGTGTACTCAAAGGGAAGGGAGGCAGGCAAGAATGGGCCTGCTCTTCTTACCACAATTCCAGAGCAGCCCTGAAGAGACGTGTCTCATCCATCAGCACTCATGTGTGGTCGGATGCAAGTGTCCAGCCGCTCGGGAGACAGAATTAGCACAGCGGGGTGACAATGACTGCACACGCTGGGGACACTCTTCCAGGCTGGCTGCATGAAGAGGGACCCAGTGAGGCTCCCCCCACTGCAGACTGAGGCGCAGGTGGGGAAGAAGCCCGTACGTGACTGGCTTGAGGGGTCGGGGAAGGTCTAATGCCAGAGTGGATGAAATCCCACCATGAGGGATTCAGTACTTTACCAAGTCCTCCATCCCATGTCTTTTAAGCTTCAAATCTTTCTAAGAAGGGTGATACGTTCAACTCTTTTCATTTGGTTTTATGTAAACAGCATGGGCTTTGAATCCATTAGAACTGGGTTCAAATCCTGACTCTACCAATTACCAGCAATGAGCACTGTGGACCTTTTGCTTCTAGGCTTTTTGGTGGGGGATTAGATTGATTGATTGATTGATTTAATGGAGGTACTGGGGATTGAACCCAGGACCTTGTGCACGCTAAGCAAGCACTCTACCGCTAATCTATATCCTCCCCTCCCCCGATTTTAGTATTTAACCCTTCTGAGCATTCATTTCCTGGTTTATAAAATGAGGATAATGATACTCATGTTACAGGTGTGTGAAGCTGAAGTGAGATGGGGAACACACAATGCTTCACACAGCGTCTGCCACAAGAATCATCCATCCGTCCATTCATTCACCAAATATTTATTGAGCAGCTACTAAGTGCCAGGGGCCATTCCGCATGCTGAGGATTCAACAGTGAATAGAACAAATCCCACACCATTGTGGAGCTCGTAGTCTAGAAGATGGTGATAAAAAAAATAAATAAAAGGTAAAATATAAGTCAGTTAGTAAGTGCTTTGAGGAACCACAGAGCAAAGGGATGTGGCATATAGGGGAAGGGACACTGTTACAATTTTATATAAACAAGACATACTCTTCAAATGACAGGCAGGGGAGTGGAGAAACTAGGAAGAAGTGAAGGCAGGTAGAGGGTGTCTGACTCCACCTGGGATGAACAGGGAAGGGAAAAGAGGAAGATATGCAAATTATATGATACACCAACATCATTTAGAGATGTATGTGTATGTATTTGTGTTTCAACTATCACTAACTTTGACATGAAAAGGCTTTGTTCCCAAAAGATTCATAAACAAGAGTGACTGCCACTACCCCGGTACTTCCTGGCTGAGTATAGAAGGATTTGTTTTTAAACCAAGAGTCAGATTTTACAGAGAAGAAAGACTTTCACTGAAGCTTGTTGATCTAAGAGGGAGGATGCATTCTAGAAAGGTGGGCTAGCATGGCGGTTCCCTTCCTTGCATTCTGGAGGACAGGGTAGGCTCTTGCTATGCAGATGTGTAAACTCACCAGCCTGTGGTTGTGGGTGAGGCCCCACTAGCTGAGTGACCACCCCATGTAGGCTCATTGCCTTCAGGTGTGCCAACACAGGGCTCTGGAAAAAGCGGGCAATGGGACAGATAAGCAAGTAATATCGGAAGTGGGTACAGACGCATCTCAAACCAGGCAGTAACATCGGTCAACGTTTCAGCCTGCAGCTTGAATAGAATCATTTAGCTGAGATTGTAATTTTGTGTCCTCTGGTTGAGGTAGCAATTTATAACCCTGGACAGGTGTAAAATAAGCATAGAGATAATGACACACTGGGTGCAGAATTCTTTCCAGTGGGTTGTATCGTATGGGATTTGTAACCAGTCTCGAAATCATTTTACTGCTTTATATGTGCTTTGTCTGCTTTTCTGTTTTTATGATGTTGGTGATGGGTAAGAGACTCTGAGACACCACATTTACAAGATTGATTTATTAATTTAAAAATGTAGCATAATTGCTGAGAATAATTTTGCTCTTGTTAAGCCTGCCAACAACAGGAGTTTCAATTGCCTGGAAGAATCCAATATATTGAATTTGTGACTGTACTTTCAAATGTCTAAGGAAATGTGATTAATTAAAAATATGCAAAGTAGATGTTTAACGATTTAATCTGTGAAACTTAAGTTAGTTGACATTGATCGAAGAGCCTGTAGAAACAATCTTTATAATTCTTTTTAATTGCTAGGTTTGTAAATAGAATCAACCAATTTGTAGATTGAGCTTGAAGGTTCAAGATAAGCTAGGTTTTAAAAATTAAAACTTTGATATATTGCATGTTAGATTTTGAAAAAAAAAAAACTACAAGGAACTGTAATTAGTGCTTTCAAGGTACAAAGGTCTCCTTTCTCCATAGAAAGAAAAGAAAAAAATTACAGCCACATTGTCATCAGCCCCCTGCAGGGTTGTACCAGGTCTTGCCCAACATTGGTTGTTATTGCTCTTATTAATTTTTGCCAACCTTCTGAGTCAAAAATAATATTTTATTATTGCTTTAATTTACATTTCTATGGCTACAGAGAGGTTGAACATCTTTTCATCTTGACTTGGACATTTATGGTGGTCTCTGAATTTCTGCTGAAGCCTCAAAGCTAAAACCAGTAGGTGGTGCTATTTGTGGAGATGTAACTTCGTGCAGTCACCGTGGAAAACAGCATGGAGTTTCCTCAAAAGATTAAAGATAGGACTACCATATGATCCACAAATTCCATTTTTGGGAATTCATTCAAAGAAAATTAAAATTCTAACTCGGAAAGATATGTGTACCCTTATGCTGATTGTGGCATTATTTACGACAGCCAAGATTTGGAAACAACTTAGATGTCCATCAGTGGATGAATAGATAAAGAAAATGTAAGATCTATATAGATAGATATAGATAATAGGTAAAATATAATCTGTTTATATTATGTATTATTGTATATTATAGTATTTAGTCATAAAAAGTGAAATCTTGCCATTTGCGACACCATGGATGGAACTTGAGTGCATTATGTGAAGTGAAATAAGTCAGATAAAGACACATCCTGTATGATCTTACTTATATGTGGGATTCCCCCTGCCCCCTCACCAAATAAAACCCAAAGTTCATAGATACAGAGAACAGACTGGTGGTTGCCAGAGGCAGGGGGGTAGTGGGTGGGCAAAATGAGTGAAGAAGGTCAAAAGGTACAAACTTCCAGTTATGAAATAGTTAAGTCATGGGGAGGTAATTTACAGCATTCGGACTATAGTTAATAATACTGTATTGTATATTTGACAGTTGCTAAGAGAGTAAATCTTAAAAGTTCTCATCACAAGAAAAAAATTCTCTAACTGTGTATGGCAAGGTTCCAGGATCCCCGCCGTGCTCACTCCCTAGCTGGATGCTACCCCAGAAGAACACGGCTGGTTCTGAAGTCAAAGCCAGTCCTGCGGGCCCTGCAGTCGGCGTCTTTGGCTAAGTACATGCCTCACAGCTAAATGCAAATCCTCTCCTGAAGGGAGATCCAAATAGCACACCTCCATGGCTGGCACATCAACCAGTGGGGTTAAATCACATTCAAAGCAGTAGATGAGATTTGCAAGTTAATCACTATATACAAAAACAGATAAAAAACAAACATAGGGAACTATATTCAATATCTTGCAATAAGCTTTAATGACAAAGAATATGAAAACGAATATATGTGTGTGTGTGTGTATATGTGTGTGTGTGTGTGTGTGTGTGTGTATATATATATATGCACACACATATACATGACTGGGACATTATGCTATACACCAGAAATTGACACATTGTAACTGACTACACTTCATAAATAAATAAATAAATAAATAAATAAATAAAGTAGATGAAAATTTCCTTGCTCTAACCCTCGGCAGACAATTCTACAGTGATCCACTGAGGGCCCCTAGCAAGACTGAGCCCTGGATGCCTACAGCAGGAACCAGCTTGAATATGCAAACTTGGCTTGATTTTTCCCTCCCTCCTTTTACTCTTTCCCTAGTCCCTCGCTTCTGTTCCTTGCAATCACTTCTCAAATAATCTGCAGACAAGCCTGGGTGTGAAGCTCTACTTTTGCAGGAACCCAGGCTGCGAGGCTGGCTTACTGTTTCTTAATTCGGCAGTGCCCTCTTCTGTTGGTACAGTGGAGTTCAGTTTCTTTGCTGAATAGTGTGTGGTGTCATCAGTGGCAGGGTTCTGATTTTGTGATGCCATCTGTTTCTAAGGAGACTTAAATTCAGATGTTTCATCCTCTTTTTCTTTCACTGTCAAGCCCCTAAGGGATGCCTTCTCCTTCCAAGTCACCTCCCTCTCCCCTAAAGTCCTTAAGCCTCACATACTTTCCCTGTTATGTCGAGCTGTCATTGTTTTCTTTTTAGATTTTATCAGGTATTATCATTATTACTGCACTATGCAGTTGATATTTAGATTTACTCACATCTTTTCTGTTTTATTTTCTCATTATTCTTCCTCACATAGCAGACATTTTTTCTGGAATAATTCTTCTTTCTAACAGATTCTCTGAAATTCCTTTTAGTGATGGTCTGTGGCGGTCAACGCTTTCAGTTTTTATTTGCCTAAAAATGAATTTATTTCATCTTTGTATTTGAAAAATATTTTTCCTTGTTCTATAATTCTAGTTATTTTGTTTCTCAGCAAATTGACAATATCATTCTGCTATATTCCTTTGTTGTTGTCTTTGAGCAGACAGCTGTCTGCTTAATTGTCAATTTTTATAGCTAATTTCTCCTTTCTCTGCTTTGAAAATTTTTTTATGCAGACTTTATACTTTTTTTAAAATTATTTTCTTTAATAAATACTTAGTCCTTTACTAAGTGTTAGGCATTTCTAAGCTATTTGTAAATATCAAATCATTTAAATCTCAAAACAACCTTATGAGGTAGGTATTATTAAATGTCTTTACATATGAGGAGACTGAGGCTCAGAGAAGTTAGATAACTTCCCCAAAGTTCCAAAGCTAGTAAGTGGAAGAGCCAGGATTTCAACCATCTCAGGCTGAGGGGTGGGGAAGAAGACGGACTAAAGGGTAATTCCAAGTTTCCTGGTTTGGTTTAGGAATATGGCGCCCAAAAGATCTAAAAGAAGGAGAAGGTGTTGTGATGATAAATTTTGTATATCAACTCTACTGGGTCACCGGGTGCTCAGATATTTGGTCAAACATTACTGCCAGTACCACAATCTGTATTAGTTCTCCAGAGAAAGAGAAGCAACAGGAGATAACTAGGGGGATATAGACATACACCCACTCACACGCATTTATTTATGTTATAAGGGACTGGCTCCTGCGATTTTGGAGGCTAAGGTCCCGGATGTGCAGTTGCCAAGCTGCAAGAGAGCTAATGGTGTAGGACCAGGATGAAGGCCGGCAATGTCAAGACCCAGGAAGAGCTAATGTTACAGTTCGAGTCCAAAGGCGGGACAAAGCTGATGTGCCAGCTGGAAGGCAGTCAGGCAGGAAGAAGTGCACTGATGGGCACGTGCTTGTGGAAACCACTGGTCTTGCCATGTTCGCCACCACCCTGAAGCAGATGGCATGAGCCTTTTGAAGACTCAATGGTAGTGCCAGCTAGGTGGCAGTACATTGCAGGACCGGGGCATGGTTGTCTAGAAAGCTGTATATGCTCTGAATCAGCACCCAATACATGGTGCTTTTCCTCTCACAGTCCAGATTCACAGGTCCAGGATGCCAAGGGTGGGGGTGGGAGGGGCCGCACTCACGATTACCCCTGGTGACCCGCTAGTAAAATTTTTTCTTCCTGTTCCCATGATCTTATGCTTTGCTGGCCTAGAGGTCTTAGTTCCAAAGGGAAGAATGCTTCCACCCCAAGACACAACAATGATTTCATTGAACTGGGAATTAAGACTGCCACTCAATCACTTTGAACTCCTCTTGCTCTGAATCAACATCAAAGAAGGGAGTTACTGTGCTGGCTTCTGTGACCCAGCCCATCTGGAGAGGAGAACTTGGACTTCTGTTCCATGATGGCAGTAAAGACAAATATGTCAGGACTGTGGGAGATTCCTTAGGGTGTTTTTAAATATTACCATGCCCTGTGATTAAGATCAATGAAAAACTACAGCCACCTAGTCCAGACAGGACTATTGATGACCTAGACCCTTCAGGAATAAAGATTTGGGTCATCCCACCATGAAGGCAAAGGGAATCTGGAGTGAATGAATGAGTAGTTTTTTTAATATTTTATATGTTATATTTTTTATGTATTATAACATTATATATAATTTTATATTTTATATATTATGTATTTCATACATTTTATAAATATATAAAATAAATATAAAATATAAATATATTATATTGTATATTATAATATATATAACATATATAGTTTTATGTATTATATATTTTATAAATTTTTATAATTTATATTTTTATTTTATATATTATAACATTATATATAATCTCTCTCTGTATATATGCATAATATACATATTATAATATACTTTTTTGTTTTCTTCCCTCTTTTATTCCCTTACCAAGAAACATAACATGTATTGACTTTACATCATAATATTTGCATATTGCTAATTGTACATCATAGTATTTAAGCTCCAGAATATCAAGGTGAAGTGTAAGCATCGCTCAAGGAATTTACCTCTTCTTCCAGGGGACGGCTTGGTACATTTTCAGTTATACACAGGATAGTTGTGCCATGTTAGGTGGAATTATGACCTTATTGTGTTTAATTGGAGATTAAATATGGTTTTAGGTGATGTGATATGTGCCAAGCTGACAATGGTAGACTTGTGATGATTAATTTTATGTGCCAGCTTGCCATGGAATGCCCAGATTGTTGGTCAAATACTATTCTGGTATTTCTGTGAAGGTATTTTTGAATGAGTTTAACATTTAAACCGATAAACAGAGTAAAGCAGATTGAACTCTCTACTGTGTGAGTGGGCCTCATCCAATCAGTTGAAGACCTGAATAGAACAAAAAAGACTGATCCCTCCTTGAATAAGAGGGAGTTAGGGATGAGGGCTAGAGATTCAGAGATGGCCACGCTGAATCTGTGTCTGTTTCTAGTGATGTTCATAAAGTCAAAACATACAAGCCTGAAATGCAGATTTTGCTGAAGATACAGATTTAGGAGTGGTCAGTGTGGGTCTTAGAACCTGCAAGTGTACCTAATTACCCATGCAAAGCAGGACACTTAGAAGATTCAGAGAGTTGTTCTCAAAGTGTGGTCCAGAGCCTTGCCTCACAATCCTGAGATGCTAGTTAGAAAACCACATTCCTGGATTCCCTCTAGACAATCTGAGTTAAAGCCTCAGGATCTAGATCTCAGGAGTCCTCATTTTTTTTTTTTTTTTTAACAAGCATCCAAGTGATCTTCGTGCACACCTGTCAGAGCAGAGAATGTCCACTCAGCAAGAAGGCAAGCTGACTTCTGGGAAGAGCTGCACAACTGACAGGGTGACAGATGGCTTCACAGCCACTAGATGGCGCCAAATCCACACGAAATCGCCAGTTTTGCACTCACTCCCTCAGCCAAAATACAAAAGGACTTGTAAAAGGTTCTTTAAAAGAAATTTCAGAAGAGGATTTCCACCAGCCTTCCTCACAGCGAAGGAGAGACAAGGATGAAACCTACACTGACACTGTCAGTCCCCCTGAGAAAGATCTGCCCCAAGTTGCCTACCTTGTGCCCCCAGCAGAGGCCAGGCTTTAAGTTTCAGGTTTGCCCCCCAGAACCAGGTTCTCGGGGCGGGCATTCTGCACTCCTTTCCTCAGAAGCAGTACCTCCATGTCCTTCCAGGTAGAGCTGATAAAACCATGATCTTCTCTAACAAACACATCCGCTCTCCTGCTCTCCTGCTCCCCTGCCCTCTCCACCCTCACATGCCTGACGTGCCTGTAACAGACCCAGGAGCCGCCCTCCACTCCCCTGCCTTCACCCCAGACCCTCAGTGCCTCTCACCTGAGCCACTTCCACGGAGCTCAACCTGCGCTCCCCTCCCCTCCAGGCTGTCCACATCCAGCTGTTGATCTTAAAGCATCGCTGCTCAACTGACTCAAACCCTCAGCCTGGCGCCAAGACCCTCATCTTCTGGGCCCGTTTGGTATGAAAGACGATCGGAGCTCCTGCGTCAGAGGAGTGTTAATGGAGGGGCCTGAGAAGGGAAGAGGAGACTCGGGGGCCACTGGGTACGTGAAGAGGGATGCAGGAGCACCCCAAGTAAGGAGAGGGAGCCAATTGGCGGGGTTCAGTCAGGAAACCCCGGGAGAGAGAATACACACCTGAGCAGGGTTACCCAGGAGGGTTTCATGAAGAGCAGGGTACAAGGGAAGGGGAGGATTGCAGAAAACCAGTGAGAGATGATGGTTGCCGCCATGCGAGCAAAAGTGGGGAGAGAGCCATCACCATCCCTGGGCCAAGGGCCAAGTTCAGGGGCAGCTACTGGAATCCAGTGGGAGAGCTAGAGCAGTAGGAGAGAGCCAGGACTAGGATGCCAGAGGTGTGGGGGGAGGTGAATGCCCCCACCTCGAATTTCCGGAATCTCCGGAATCTCCGCTGCCTGCCTCCTCCCATCTCACTGCCTTGGATGAGCTCAGTGGGAAGCCAGAGGGCAGGGGAGCCTTTGATGCTGGTGTGAATTTCAGTCCGAGGCAGAGGGCAGAGGGGCGAAGGCAGGACAGGATTGTGGAGGAACAAGAGACTGTCTGCACAAGAAGCTGGGACCAGGAGAGACACACTTTGGTGTTCAGCCCTTCGCAATTTCATCATAATGGAGGGGGCAAGTGCTGGATGTTGGAGCCCCGGGGAACTGTGCCCGGCCCTAAAACCTACTCCACTGTAGATGCTTTGGGCAAGTTCCTTAATGCCTAATGTGGAACAGCTGGAATGATCAGAGGCATCTGCCAGGTTTGGTGCAGATTTAAGGAGATAACGTGTGCCAATCACATGAGCCTGGCCAGAGACTGGACTGGATTGGCTCCGAGGTTGGATAGGGCTGATGAAGGAAGGCCTGGGGTCCTCAGGTCCCCCTCACACCCACATCGGGAAGACACTGTGTCCCCCACAAGGCCCAGCACCAGCCTTGTGTTTCTATAACTGGCCCACTTCCTGTCGTGTACACAGACTGCTCCCTCTAACACACACTGCCATCCCCCCACTTCCACTGCCGGCCTGGAGAGGACCACACAGGACAGTGCAGGGTGGGGAGGCAGCGCCAGGAGGGCCTGAGTCTCTCCTGCACAGGAAGCCTGGAATGTGACCCCCATATTATCTCTAAATGTGGTCCTTTGGTTAGTGCTTTTTTGTTACAAAAAAAAAAAAATCAATGAATACTGTATAAATTGCCCTTTTTATGATCCCATTTTGGCATTTATCCATTTCTTAAAAGTATAATAGTGGCTTTGGGAAATGGAAGTAGATGAGGCCTTTCCCAGACTGTGGAAGGCCCTGCTCTGGAGGGTCACAGAGGACCTGAAATGAAGCAGGTACTTGTGCAGGTGAGTTCTAGCTCGTCTCTCCCCCGGCCCTCTAAGGGAGCCCCTTGAATTAGGAGAGACCCAAAAGCAGATCTGGGTCATCTGTGAAGCAGGGTTGCTGAGGGCCTGGGCCTGGCCGGGGGCTGCCCAGCCTCCCCTCGCTTCCTCCAGGTGGGTGGCCAGCTCCTCCCTAACAGAGCATGGGGCCTCAGCTGAGGTCCGCCCAAGAGAGGATGCACCCCACAGCCCAGCCCCTCCGGCCTCTGCAGCCGCTGCCAAAAGCCACACACAAGAACGCCCAGGGACGCTGCAGACTTCCCCCGACACTGGCTCCCGGGCTGAGCACAGTCACCTGGGGCACTGGAGCCTCAGAGTCCCAGATACACACACACCCCCTGGGGAAGAATGACAAACTCTGGACCCTGGCCCCCAGAGGTGGAAGCCTTGGCAAGCAGAAGTGGCCACCGAGGATTACAAACGTGTTGAGGGAGAACAGTGAGGTCAGGCGGTTTATTAACTTGCTAATGCAACAGGCACGGGGGATCCTTGAGGGGGGATGTGCTGATGATAACAATAGCATTTACTTCTGTCCTGGGACTGGGCTAAATGTCTTACAGACATTATTGGCCACCCCAGACTGTGGGTGTTGGTTTCTCAGTCCAGAGATAAGGAAATCGAGGGCTGAGAGAGGTTAGGTAACTTGCTAGCTTATGCAGGAGTAAGAGATGGAGGATTCCGGACCAGATCTGTCTCCCCAGCTGTTAACACCGGGGTTTCATGTCCCCATTCCTGGAAGGAAAGGAGAGAAGGAAAGAGGGGAGGAGAGAGGGAGGGAGGGACGGAGGGTTTAGCAGCAGACCCCCACATAGGCCAAGGTGGCTAAGAGCTAGCATTAGCAAGAGCCTAGGAGAATGGTTCCACATGTAAATGTATTTTTGTTGTATTTGCGGTGGGAGGTGAGCTCCGTGTCCTTCCGTTCTGCCATCTTGATCCGCTCTCTCTATGGAGAGCCTACATCTGACCTCCCCAATTTAATATTTAACCTTTCTTAAAATCTCAATCAGACACTGTCTCTCCTTAGTTGCAAGTCTTCTCTCCCTTCCTTCCTTCCATCTCCTTTTATATTCATCTGCCATACGATGCCCTGTACTACTCTGCTCTGGGCTTGCCAGGATAATGACAACGTGCAAATGCTTTGAGAATCCTGGAGGGGGAGTTTGTCTGTCTAGAAGAGGATCTGGGAAGGCTTCCCCAGGAGGAGGAATTTTAGTTGAGTCTGGAAGAATGTTTGAGTTTGCTGTGGGAATCCTTCTGGTGGAGAAATGGAGGTAGGGATTTTAGGCAGAGGCAAGAGCATGTTGGAAGCCAAACCCAAGAAACTCTTTCCACCAGACTTTACCTGCAACATCCACAAATGTAAGGAACTCCCTCTCTTCTCCAGGTCCCCTCAAATCGACAAAGGTCTCTGGCTTTCCAGGAAGTGGTCTTCTCTATCATCTGTGAGAATGGGACCCTAGAAGCCGGGGACCAACTTACACTCCCAACTTATATTCCTTAGTGCTTTGTAAGGATCAGTTTGATGAATGTAGTCAGCCTTTGTTCCTTAAAAATGGCTGGTCAGCCTTACTTCACTTAATATTATAATCTCTTGTAATGAGCTGTAATGGAAAAGAATCTGAAAAAAATATGTATGTATATGTATAACTGAATCACCTTGCTGTACACCTGAAACTAACATTGTAAATTGACTACACTTCAATAACAAATAAAAATAAAAAATGGCTAGTCATACTTAATTCATTCTTAAACATGACATTCAAGACAAGGTCTTGGTTGCACAATCTGTTTGTCCAATCATATCTTGGTAAGAATTTATGCAAGTAACTGTGTCACCACAGAAAGTAAGGAAAGTAGGAATTCAGAACTTCTTATTTGAGGTCTGAGGATAATCAGATATCCTTTAAAAAAAAA
Source organism: Camelus bactrianus (assembly GCF_048773025.1). Taxonomy (NCBI): domain Eukaryota; kingdom Metazoa; phylum Chordata; class Mammalia; order Artiodactyla; family Camelidae; genus Camelus; species Camelus bactrianus. Next base: position 44,991,337 of record NC_133547.1, on the reverse strand, counting down.
ATAAATAAAAATCCTTTTTATTTCAGTTTACAAAAGTAGCATTTACTAAGTTGATTTGGATGATGGAAAGCTTAGGAAGAAGGACTTATGTATATGGAAGATAAACCATAAAATGATATCAACAATATTTAAAATAAAAAGTCACAAAGATGTTTTTCATCAGTTCATTCAGTCTGATGTCCTTAATTCGTGTTCTGCTGGATCTTGGGTTAGTAGTCTGCTTTCATGAAGCTGTCTCTGAACTAAAAGCAGTCCTGGGAATCCTGACTCAGTCCACTGTTATGAAAGTCATCTAAGCAGAGCCAGCTCAGAAACCTGGACCTAAGAGATCAGTCTTTGAAGCATCAATAGTTTGTAGTATGTGGTCCAATCCATTCCCACAAGCTGGGCTCTAAGACTATCCTTTGCTGAAGACACAAACGCTGGCTTGTAGCTTATAGAAGAGACTTCAAGCAAGTAACTGAATGAGACAAAAAGCTATCTGTTAATGACAATATACCAATGGACCAGAGCCAGACTACATAAAAAGTAGAACCTGACCCACAACTTGTAGCAACCAGCCCAGGAAGCCAACCTTCTCTCTGCTGCAACAGAAGCCAAAGGATAATTGCTATAGCATTCAGCCCCGAAGGGCCAGGACTTGATTGTAACTGACAGCTTCCCTAATTTTTGCCCCAGCTTCCAGCTTAGGGCCAGCCAGTAAAAGCCAAACATACTCCTCTAACCAGTCACACAGGATGTCTTGTTTCTCATTAGCCACCTCCAGCTTCTCCAGGTAATATCCTCCTATCAGGGCACACCTGAAACCTTCCCTTTTACCCACCATAGAGCTTTCCCACTCCACTGTCCACCTGTGAGTTTCTGCCAAGATGCAAGTGACAGTGGCTGACTCCTTTGAGACAGCAAGTTCAGAATAAACAGCCTTTGCTTGTTTTCACAACTGGGCAGCCTTTAAAAAAATGTCCACAACACAGACCTAATGGCTATGGTTACTTTATAACTGATCATTTTCAAATGTGAAAGGTCTAATGAAGGTTGATAAAATGAAAAGGGCACTGGTCAAGGAATTTTGGTTGTTTTAATGGAACATAAAATAAAGACAGAAAATCTTAAGGTTAACCTATAATAATCTCAAAACATATTTTTTCTTAAAATATTAAAAGATTCAGTAAGTATGGAGTAGGGCCTAGATATCTGCATTTTTATAAAACTCCAAGAATAAGTGGGAGTTGCATCCTAACTTGAGAGCCACTGGCCTACACTATATAAAAAAATAGGTTTTAAAAAGTTCTTTTGTATAGCGCAGGGAACTATGTTCAGTATCTTGTAATAACCTTTAATGGAAAAAAATATGAAAACAAACATATGTGTGTATATGCATGACTGGGACATTGTGTAGCACACCCGAAATTGACACATTGTAATTGATTGTACGTCAATTAAAAAAAAGAAAAAAGAAAAAAGAAAAAAAAAGATCCATTGGCCTAGAAGATGCTTTATGCAAATAAAAGTAGTAGGATTGTGGCCAATTAAACATTTTAATAATATGCAAAATTGTTACAGGTGACATGATACTGCTGTTTTGTAATCTGAGGCAAAGCACCCCTAGGGCTCTGACAAGCACAGGGAAAGGCGGCAGCCCTGCTTCATCAGGGTGGAGACCAGTGCTCTCCTGGAGGGAAAGCACTGTGACAGCAAGGGTACTGACCATTAGCCAGGGACTTCCCACAAAGCACACATTCCTGGAATATTTATATTAATAACATTGTATCTACAAGTTTAACCTCGGGCAGGATGAGTATCTTCTCTGATATGACAACTCTGCCCATGTATCTCTTAGAGTAGAAACATATCAAATAAATCAAATTATTTCTAATGCTGTTTCTAATTCTACTCCTCCTCTTTATAAAGTGAAAGAACAAATCTTTGTGATTTTTCAGGAAACTGGAAAGATAGGTTTAGGTGTAAGAGAGATCCTAAAAGTTTTATTCTTTCCTATATCTAGGATCCAACTCTGAGGAGGCAAAAATTGAAAAAAAAAAAAGCTGTAAGAGGAGATTTGGACACTTGAGTAAGATAAGATCGTGGGTGATGAGAACCAGTACTTGGTTACCTATTCAATCAAAATGACAATAAACATTAAAGAATAAACATTGAAGGTGACATAGGATTGAAAAGAATCTTAGTTCTCTTGTAAGTGAAGAATCTTTGTTATGTTTTTTTCCTTAAATAATAAAGGTCTTAATAAAGTCAGTATAAAGTTCAGAAAATTATGCTGGTAAGACCTAGAGTGTCTGCTACACAGGGAGGTTATGAAGAAGACAGAGATTAACCTTTCATGTTATATACAAATTTGTATATAACTTTTAATGTTATATACAAATGCATTCATTGGACAACCAGGTAAGCCCATCGACACTGAATGAAACTTGCTATAAGTTTTGAAAGTTTAAGACAGTTCACAGCCTTTTCTCCAGATGCAGGCATGGTAAACCAAGGAAAATGAGCTTAGCTTTCCAAGCTGTGTCCTTCCTCGTGCTCTTTCGTGTTCTGGAGCACACTGGCACTTTAAGGCAGCAGATCTCTCATGGGTCCAGGAGGTAGGAACTATTTCACTAATGATACTAAGATGCTATTTATGTTAGCATGCAATGCACTTATCATTTCTATCTTAAAATTAGCCAATTCATACATGAGTGTTTATAAAATTTCTGAGCATCAATTTCTAATACGGAAAATACTGACAGTGGTGTGACCCACGGATAAAAAGCTCTCTGAGATCTGCGGTGGGCAGCCCTCTAGACGATCACTGAGGATTCTGCCTCCTCGTATTCACATCTCGGTGTAATCGCTTCTCCTGAAGTGTAGGCTGGACTTACTGACGTGCCTCCAATAAACAAAATATGACAGCAATGATGAGAGGTCAGTTCTGACATCGGGCATTCTGATCGCCGATACCCCAGGACCGTGACTCACTTCCAGGTGACTTCTCCCGCTCTCTGGCTCACTCTGAGGGAAGTCAGCTGCCGCGCTGTGGTCTGCCCTCTAGAGAGGCCCAGCTAGGAGGGTGCTGAGGAAGGCTTTTGGCCAACAGCCAGTGAGAAACTGAAGACCTCTGCCCGACCGCCCACCGTGAACTGAGTCCTTCTGACACATGCATGAGCTTGGAGGTGGATTCTTGCCTAGTTGAGCTTTCACATGAAGCAGCAGCCTTGGCCAACAACTTGTCAGCAACCTCATGAGAAACCTTAAGGCTTCAGAATTAAGAAATCTTTTCATAGTTTTACTATGAGAGAAAAAGACCTTTCTGAATTAGAGACAGACAGACAGACAGACACACAGAGAGCTTATAGCTTTAAATCTGCAACTTCAGTCATAGGTAACAAATAAATACAGAAACCAAAAAAACCCTCACAATTATAGATACCAAAGAGCTGTTTTCCCAGTGTGTACTAAATGATTAATTGATTTTAGATAAAAAGGACGAACTGATAAACAAACCAAAAAAACCCTACCAAAATGAATTATGTCATCTCTTGCAACAAAGACTAGATGTCTATTATCCATCTAAAGAAATCACAATCTCAAATTGTGAGATCATAGAACCAAATTTCCAATCGTTCCTACCAACAACGGGAAATAACTCTTTGGCCAATCGGGAGGAATAAAGAAGACTAGAGAAAAGCAGAGTTAGCAAAGTCAAGCTTTACTACCACTTGGAACTCACCTGTGGGACTGAAGGAAAGGTATTTCTGGATTCCCACGAGATGCACTCCTCAGGCAATGCAATTTACCTGGTTCTGTCAAGTACATCTGTAGGGTAACTAGGGTAACCTCCAAAACTGTTAAAGAATAAAACTTTTTAACCAAAGTATAATCATGATTCATCCAAACATAAAATAAACTCATGCCAAAGGCCGAATTTAACTCACTTATTAATATGAGAAACAGCAGGACATTGTAACTAGTTCAGGAGCAATCAAGAGGAGATACTTATACAGGCCATCAGGAATGTGGAAATAAATGTGCTTAATTATATGAAACCACTTAATATCCACAGGGCAGTAATCAAGTGCATCTTATCCAAATACAGTCTGCGTTTCCATCGACAAGACTAAAATGTATTATTAATTTCTACAACACACAGAGTCGTAACATAGCACAAAGACAATGAAAAGTGGAGATAACCCAGAAAGTGGTCTAGATAGGACACCAAGTAATCGTCTTTGCCCCATTCAAAGGTTTTCACAATTTTCAACAGAGAGCTTTGTGGGCATTGGCTCCACAGATGTTCCTTTTCTCATATCTGATTAAACCAGAGTCTTTCTCAAATATGGCGCTCCATCTTTCTCCAAATACAGTGGACGGCTTTGGTTGTATAGTCAATGTTTCCAACTACATCCTGGCAAAAAGGAAGAGAGATGTTTACTGAACCTATACAATAACTGTACTGTTCCAGGAAAGTTAGGGGGCGCTGTAAGAGTCTCTGTACTGAAGGGTGAGGAGAGAGGAGTGGCAGGGAGAATTGGGTACCACTGTTTCACTTCAGGTAGAAAAGCAGAGTGTACTACACGGATGGACAGAGATAGCTTAAGAAGAAAGACAAAGCATCTTCTGAAAGATCCATTTAAGAAAAAAAATAACACATAAAAACCACATGAACAATATGCCAAACAAACAGCTCCAATTAAACTTACCTCATCAAGTTCACCCAGTCTAATATAAGAACGTTATTAATTCTTCTGTTGCTGAGTTGTCTGTGCATCAGTCTGTCTTCATGAAGCCGTTTGCTTCCAGACTAAAACGAGACCCCGGAAGCCCCCCTCAAGTCCACTGGGGTGGTCTGACGTCATCTAAGCAGTGTCAGCTCGGAAGCTCGTACCTGAGAATCGATTCTCTGAAGTCTCAACAGTTCAAAGTCCCTGCTGCAATCCCTTCTGTGAAGCTCTGGGACGCCTTCTCAGTTGACAAGAGAAACTCCAGCACATAGCTTATGAGAGAGCCATCAGACAAGCATCAGAGTCAAACAAAAATTATTTGGAAATAACAAAGACAGAAAGGCTGAGGTTAATTTATTACAGTAACCAATACCATCAGAATACAAGAAAATGAAATTCTCTATTGGGGTACATTTTATATGAGTTTGATGAATGGTTCCCTCTGAGAATAAAAACATACCATGGACAGTGAGTGCGTTGAAAAATTTCCAAGGACTTCACATAGAGCATACAGTTTTTAAAAACATTTGTGTTAATAATAGTTTATCTGTTCTAACTTAATTCATGGAAGACTTTTTATGATTTGGTAATTCTTCTTATGCAGCTCTTATAATAATGCTGAGCTGGTTAAGAAATATGGGCCATGTCACATAAATCTAATTATTTCTAACATTGCTCCATTTACAAGGCAAGATAATAAATTGTTGCCACTTTCTGTGGGCCTTTTGGGTTATATCAAAGATACGTTTAGGTATAAATAATATTCTGGAAACTCCATTTTATTTTTTTCTAAAGTAAAGGAGAAGATTTGGTCACTTGATTAAGACAGGATCTTGGATGACTGAGAAACCACGCTAATTTACCAGCTTAATCTAATGACAACAAAATATTTTTAAATTAATGGAAGAAAATAATACAATTCTGCAGAAACTCAGCCCTTTCGCATGTAAAGAAATGTTTTTTAATAATCAAAAACATCACAGAGTCAACATAAAACACAGAAAATTATTCTGCAAAGACATGGAATCTTTGATTTCTAGGTAGATTACAGAGATAGTTAAAAATAATAAACTTTCACATTGTAAATGAGGGCATTAATCAAAAACCCAAGGAAGCAAGCCCACCAAAATTTTATCAGAGTTCGTAATTTATTTTCAAACTGAGGTGCTTTAAACCAAAGCAAATAAAATCGACCTTCCTCATGTTCTGTCCTTCATTCTTATTCTGACTCTAACAAATGCTCATTTTAAGACTACACTATTCTTTTTCCCTTTAAAAGTCAAAACGCATGGAGTGGTTTTTCTTTGTCACTATCGTTCTTACATAGTTTTAACCACTTATATTATTATTACTTCAATCAAAGTAATTAATTTCTGTTTTACAGTGAAACCTGAGTGATAGATGATGGACTTCCATTATACACAAGCGTTTTAGCAGGTCAGAAAAGGTCTGGAAAACACAAAACACAACTTTCTACAGCCACCCAATCCTTTTATACCTTCTTAAAGTGGCAAAAATAAGCATGTTTACTGAGTGACCCCCAAATACAAAAGTAAATAAATAAATAAATAATCAACCCTCAAAGCCAATATTTTCCTTTTATTGGCTCAATTTAATATTATTTTAAGTTTCCTGAAATCTTGAAAATTATGTATAAGCTGGCATACAACAAAACATAATTCCTGCAGCTATGAAAAAAAATTGAAAAAAAATTAAGTTTCTAGTGTCACTCGAGGGGGACTCTGGGAACACAACAAGTCATGTGTAGGCATAAACAGCCCAGGAGGGGGACGTCCTTTGCAGAGCAGTTAGCCTGGCGCATCTTGGTGGTGAGCGCCCAAACCTAACGATACTATTGTCAAGCGGTAAATCCATGATTCTCATGGAGATTTAAAATGAACATGTACCACAGATGTTATGTAATCCTTTAACCCAGTAAGATGTTAAAACCAGTTTAAATCAGGATTTGACTTACAGTAGTTTGTAGTCTCAATGAGACAAAATTTATTTGCATAGTTATGGGAAGGCATCATTTGCTGCGGAAGAAGACATCTTCATTACTATCCGTTTTCCACAACTTAACTTCTAATTCTAGAGTTGTGAAATAGCCTAGTGAACCAAAGGCAATCAGAGGTTCACAGTCGGTGTAGAGTTAGACCGTCCCTGACAGTCACGCTAGGCAAGGTCAGCATTTCACAGAAGGTATTCCTAGTAATTGCTTTATCCCCCAGGAGGTTTTTTCGGAGGATTTAAAGTATCTCTGTGTGTGTGCGTGTGTGTAGTGCAGGGGGAGGGTATTAATGTATCAGCAATAAGACCACATTTGGACAGCCTTCTACTCCATGCCAAAAAATATGGTTTTTACTCTGTGTTCATTAATACGATTGTGAAGCAGGGAGGTGACACGATCATTTTACACATTAAAAGCAAATCACGCTGGTCTCAGTGGAGGATAGTTCAGAGAAGAAAGAGATGGAGGTGGGAGTCCAGTTTGGAGGTTGGTGTGGTGATCCTGGGAATTAATAGTCAGGAAGAGAATGAGATGAGTCGTTTCCAGAGTAAAACGAAGGTAAACCCCACTAGTGCTTGGCAAGGTAGATTCAGAAATTCAGAGACAAGAAGCATCCAAGACTACTTAAGGTTTCTAACTTGTAGCCATTGTTGGTCTGGGAACGCCAGAGGGGCAGCAGGTCCCCGAAGAATGAGGTGAGTCGACCATGACAAAAGACCTGGCATCCTTCTATGTCAGCATCTAATAGAGAGCGGAAGCGGGTGTTGGAGGTTAAGGTAAATGCTCAGGGCTGGGAATGAGGTATCAGAGCCAGAGCGGCTGTGTGGCAGCTGGTGAGGAAGAGAGGAGCAGGTGGAGAGTGAGTCCTGGCAAAGAGGAAAAGGAGCCATGATGAGAGCTGGGAAGCAGAGGTCATGGAGGTTAGGAGCACGGTCCCTTTCTCTGACCCTTTGTTCTACTACTTGTGACATTTATTAACATGTCCTACTTTTTTGAGGCTACTTGGGGATATCTCTTCCTTAACCGATCACATTTCCCCTGTGCAGATCCAGGACCTCGCCTGGAGCCTCCAACACAGTTGCCACTCAATACGTGTTGAGTAAATTAGGGAAAAGAACAAGGAGACAACGAGGGGACTGGAGGAGTGCTGAGCCACAGAGGAGAAACTGGGGAAATGGTCCGCTGGAAAGGTCTTAAGAGAAGCATCAGGACCACACAGAAAATTGGGGGGGGGGTAGGGAGGTGCCCCTGGGGGGCACCAATGAAGGTGGGGTGAAAACTTCCTCCACTCTCATTGCGTTGTGCCCAAACACAGCCCCTTACAGTTCACCTGCAGGAGCAGGGCTGCCTGCATTGAGCCACAAGCCAGTGCGCTGCCTTGTGACCACATGTGTAGTGAGCATCCTTGTAGGGAGGCTCCCTTAGAACTGGTCTCCTTCTGGATCACCCTATGTTGCTAGTTGGTCACCCAAAGAAGGTGCTGACCCATTATCACCAATGAAAATATGCAACTCACCAAGAGACTTAAAGTTTCCACCTCTGGTTTCATCCCTGTGAACAGGGTGACCACAGATTCTCTGTCAATGTGCACACTGACTCACCTGCTCTCCTGTGGCTGTTTGATGCCTTTCTCACCTTATAGTCATTGGCTGTCACTACAGAACTAGTATTTAAAAGTGGAGGTCTTGTATTTGTCAGTTGCCAGCTTTTTACAGTGTTACTTTTTTTTTTTTTTTTTTTTGCAAACGTTGATCTTTGGTACTTTATCCTTGATTTCTGCTACATTAAAGCCATAGGAGCCAGGGGTGGGACTGAGGCATTCAGAGTGATGTGTTCTGCCCTGGATGAGAAAGAGCAAACTCCCCATCTTATTTCTCTAGCAAAAGTGCAGTAATGATTTAATTTTTTAAACATTCTTTACTTAACACTCAGGGTCCTAGTATGGCGGAAAACATAATAAACATTTAAGCAGCATTTTCAAAATATGTCAAATCTCATCCCAAATGTATCAATAAGATCAAATAGTTTAAATTCCTCTCACCTCTTTTGACTACGAAGAGCCCTTTAAAATGCCAGTTTAGTGGAGCCTCACAAGAATATCTGAACTTTTAATGAACATTCTGATGATTGAAAGAACATTATGACCAAAAGCGCTTATGAATTCAGTAACTCTGAATTTGCAATTCATTAATTACAATGATGTAGATTGTTACACTATCGGTCCGAAAAGAACCAACATTCTGATTTGGTTTCCTGCCACACTGACTCTGGTTGGTGTGATCTGCTCCGCCAAGGGAACAGCAATAAACTTGATACAACAGCAGCTTGGTAAGTGCTTGCCCACTGGGGTTTGCCTTCTTGGAGCCCAGCTGCCATCATGTGAGGAAGCTGGTCTAGCTTTGCAAGGGGAGAGAAAGGCCTGGCTGTCCCAGCTGAGCTGTCAGCCCAGTCCCCAGCTGACTGCCAGCTGAATGAAGCCACGTGAGTGATCCCAGGCAGAACCAGCAGAACCACCCGGCCAACCAATGGAGCCGTGAGCAATGACAGATCATTGTTGGTTTAAGCCATTCAGTTCTGGAGTAGCTTGTTACACAGCAGTAGAAAATCTGAATACAATGGTATTTACATAACTTGAAATATACCAGTCTATGAATGAATGACTGGTATTCATTCATTTAATAACTATTTATTAATTCATTCATTTAATAACTATTTCATTCATTCATTTAATAACTATTTCATTCACTTAATAACTATTTCCCAGGGGCTGCTAAGTGCACATTATCCAGCCTACCCTCAGAGCTGGCTTAGTGTAAGCATCTATGGACACTTAAAAATAAGCCTGGGCCCCAGAAAGTCTGAAATCACAAGTAGGGAATGGAGTCTTAAATTAGGATAATATTCTAATAGAGTATTTTCAAAGTTAGAAAAAAAAAAATGAGAAGCGCTTCCCCACCCCCACATTAGGTCTGTAATGCAAGCCGACCCTTTAATTGTGGTGGTTTAATCACTGGTCTGAAAATAAAGACTGAGCTGTGATTTTGTATCTGCCTGAGCTAATCATTTTTCTTTCCTCGCCCCATGATTATTTGCTGTACTATGAGTTCTGGTCAAACAGTTTGTCTTTAACAGTGACTAATCTTGTGTTAATGTAGCCCTTTATGGTTTATAAAGTGTTCTTTATTCTACAAAGAACTTTCACGTTCATTATCTCATTAAACTTTGGAGAAATCCAGGGAGGTCATTTGCTCCAGGCCCCTTGGAGCAAACATGCATGTACAGGGTCAGTGCAAATCTGTCACCACTGTTGGACAAATGGTTTTGAGGGCAGACCTTATGAGTGGTTGGGCATTTTCATAAACTTGTATTAAAGATGATGCTTTCATAAATGACATCTTCATAATACAATTTGAAAAGTGACGCTCTTTCATACACAGTGTTAATGCTTTTTCAATTAGCATTTTAGGTCAATTTGTTTTGTTCTCTGGAACTTTTAATTAAGACAGAAAAACTTTAATATCTCACATCCTTCACAATATACATTAAGTGTTTGGATTTTTCTCTCTCTGAGGCCCCCTTTCCCTCAGGGATATTTTAGCCAGAAGAATGTGATTCGAAGATTTCCAGATGTGACTTTTCAGATGTGTCTCAGCATGCATCTATAAACCATCTGGTAGCAGCAACAGCTGGACTGGTTCCAAATGTAAATGTACGTTCAGGTAAAAGCGTATTAATAGAAGAAAGTGGACTGATTAGTGGTTTGTCAACTAAGTTTGTGATATTGTTTAATCAGCTGTTGAAATGAACTCTCATTAACCAAGACAGGCTGTCAAAATTCTAGAGTCAGTTTCCCTTTTTGCTCGAGGTGGGCATTCCTTATGTGGATATTCTAAATCTGTGGCTAGGTCAGAAATGATTTGTGTTTCATTTTAGAGTTGACTCTGCTTTATTTAAATGTTCTTAGCATCCATGGCATTGCCTTTACAAACATTAAAATACCTTTGCATCCCCATGTTCTTTCCAGCCCATGAAAGAAAGGACTGTCTCTGAAATGACAGTTAGTGGAAACAGCAGTGGAAACAGTTAGTGGTCTCTGGGGTGCTGGTAAATGTATATTTTGATCATCCAGCTTCTGATCCAGGAAACTGCATAAAGCATAAGTGAGTGGCAACATTCCCTAGTTCCTGGAATGAAAAATAATATCCCCCAGGCATCAGACTCCAGGACCTTCAACAGGGTGTGATCATCTCATGAATTCAGCTCCTTTTTCAGAGGGAAGTTTATGATAATTATGGCAGGAACCGGGCTGAACTTTCCCTAGCTATAAGCTAAGTTTTAGTTCTGCAAATTAACAACAATAAATATAATTAGCAAAAGTATGAAAATTAATTTAAAATTTTCAGGGAGAATATTCCAGCTACATTTTAAAAAATTACTTTCAAGCACCTCAAAAGCAATTGATTTTGTAATTTAAAGATGACAATAATGGCAAACATCTATTAAGCATTCACTATGAGCTACGTACTTTGTCACTTGATTCATAGACTATTCCATTTGACTATCACATTGAACCTATGGAGTTCTCTCATTAATCTTAATTGTACAGAAGAAGAAACCAAGGTGTAGGGTATTAAGAAATTTGCCCAAAGTCATAGATCTTGTAAATGACAGTTGAACTGGAACTTGAACTGAACTAAATTGATCTAAAACTTCACATCCTCAAACATTTCAATTATTTAATTATAATACTATTTAGTTATTGCTATTCATTCATTTATTCATTTGTTCCTCCACAAGAAGCTTTTTGAATGCTGGAGAGTTGCAATTTAATAATGCTTGATCTCTCCTCTTAAGAATTTTACAGTCAATGACAAGACCACAAATAAAAGTCAGAAGGATGTATGCAACAGTAGACATGTGCAAAGTGTGCTGTGAGAGCACCAAGGAAGGGGGTTTAAGTCAGAATAACAAAGTCTTCTGAGAACAAAGTCCCTTGTGGAGGAGTGTGTGAAGGTCACAGAGAGAGGAGGGGAAGGGCACAGCAGGAACGTTCCAAGACATGGACAGCTAGCCATCTGGAGCCCACCTAGACCTCCTAACCTTGTATCTATGTCTCAGAATTGTATTCGTCTTTAAATCTGGGAAGAAATGGAAGGACTTAAACATGAGGGCAGAGGATGCACATGGAGACAGGCTCCAACTGTATGTCAGAGGAAATTATTTGGAAAGCATCACGGAGAGTGGATTTGAGAGGAGTCAGACCAGAGGAGGGAGAGCCTTTAGATAATCTAGGTCACATGCGACAAAGGCCTGAATTAAAGCAGTGACAGTGGGAGGGAGGAGGGCTTGGACAGAAATGGTGGTAAAGAGATGGGATCAGCTGGTCTTGAAGATGAGTTGTGACTGGAGGGAAAGGGCATGGACTGGGTGGTGAGGGAGACAGGTACGTCTAAGAGAAGCCACTCATCTCTGGCTGGAGCAGCTGTGTGGATGGTGGATGCCTTTCTACAAAGCCAACTTCACAGAGGGAGCAGGAGGAGGCTGGGTGGAAAGGTGATGAGTTTAGTTCTGGTCATGGTGGTCTTCAGTTTGGGATGAGGTACTTAATAAGCTAATATTTCACAAAGAGCTTAGAGCAGTACCTGCCACACAATACATAGGGTTTTGTTACGTAAAAAGTGAGTTGTCTGGTAGACAATTAGATACCACATATTGTTATGGAGCTCAAAGGAGAAGTCTGGGCTGGATACACAGATCTGGGACTCATCAGTATACAAATGGTGGTGGCCACCATGGGCCGCCCTGAGGGTGCTTGAGGGTGCTGTACAGCATGGGCAGAGGGGCCCAGGAGGGAACAGAGAGCGATGAGAGAAGACAGGAATAAGTGGTGTTCAGAGGCAAGGCAGGAGGGGATTGCAAGAAAAAGAAAGTAATTAATATTATCAGTGACTCACAAAGGCCTGATAAGATATAGACTGAAAGTTGTCCATTGGATGTAACTGAATGGAGGTCAGCAGTGATCATAATGAGAACAGTTCTGGTGATGGGAGAGCGGGCAGCAGTAAGGACTAAGTAAAGGGAGACAAAAGGATGCAGATAAGGTGACTTCCTCCCAGAGTTATAGAGAATAAGGGCGAGATTTGGGTGTAGGTGTAAGATTGAGGGAGGTTGGTTGGTTTGTGTTTTCAAGATGGAAGAGTCTTGAGCCTCTTCTTGGCTGAGCAGGGAGAGAGGAAGAGGGCAGGCTGATGGAACACAAAGGGAGAAAGAGATGGGACCCAGAGTTCAAAGGAGAGATGCGCTATGGATGGTGGAGGACCACAGGAAAGGGAGGTGGATGAGGACGAGAAGGCAGTAGGGCTGGAGGAGAAAAGGAGCCTCCTGGACACCCAATTCAAAGTCTCTTGGTCAATTCTTATCTCTGTAGAAGTAGTTCAGCACTGGATTCTATTACCACTCCTTCCTTGCAGACAATGCCTTCACTTGCTTCTGTTATACAGGAATGGGCTGGCTTACCTCTTCCACTCAGGTCCATTCTTTTCTGTCTTCTCCTCAGGTGCTTCTTTTTACCTCCCAGCCCTTGGATGTTCCCTAAGGAATCATCCTTCATGCTATTTCCCTCTGTCTCAACATCCTCTCTCTGGACAGTAACATCCATGCTTTTAGAGTCACTTGCTACCTGCCAGCTGGTGTATCCATCAGAATCTTGCCTGCTCAGGTTACTCCTCTCCAAGTCGTTTTATGCATTTATGTACCACTGCATGATTGACACTTTCAAGAGTTCTGATCAGAGCCTTCCCTTGCTCAGAAACCCCCGATGACCAAATCCCAACCAACCCTTCCAACCCTACTTCCTACCACTCGGAGATTCTGCCTCACTCACTTATTAGCACAGAGACAGCCCTGTGAGTCTCACCATTCTCATCTTTAGTGTATTTTAGCAGAATAAAATATTAAAGTTGTGAGAGGCAATCAATCTAGCAGGAGAGACTGGCTTACCTCCTTGGGGCTGCTCTCTGAAGGCAGCATTGATCTGGGAGACAGGGGACTTGGCTACAGAGGTAAAGAAAGAGGCAGTGAGGTGAAGCCAAGGTCATGGGGCTAAAGAGTAGAATAGCAAGGAGGAAGATCCAAGGGGGAAGGGTTTTCTCAAAACCCCTGTAAAGTCAAGTCAGCCTTCCCTCCAGCTCAAGGGGGACAGCAAAGCAATGCTTGTTCTGACCTCGGGACCACTGGGTGTATCCATGCTTGACAACAATTGGGTCGTTTTGCATGTATTTTCCACCACTGTGGGTTGTATCAGCAGGGTTAAAGTGAATGTCTCACTGTTCCTTGTATGCACCACTCCAGACTTCCCTGCTTCTGTGTCTTTGCTCCTGCTGCTCCCCTTGCCAGACACCCTTCTCACACTTCTCCACATCTGCCACCCCAGTCTTCGCGAGCTGGCTCAGACGCCATCTGACACATGACTATCCCCATCATCTCCCAGTGGGTAGTGATTTCTCCCTTCCCAGAACGTATATTTTGATCAGAATCACCTAGAGGTCCATTTTTTTTTCAGAACCAATGGTTGTTCCTGAAGAACCAGGAATGATCTTTATTCCTCAGCACCAAAGGAGCAAAGGGAACAGGGGAATGGAAAGAGAACAGCCCACTCTCCTCCCCACCTCTCAACTGTAACTTACTAATCGCAAAGGAGAAAACTACCTTAACAGCCTGGAGGTCTGGCTGGTCACCGTCTTGGCCCTGGAATCTAATTTAGCATCGAAGGAGACAGGAAGTGTGTGTGTGTGGTAGGCAAGCTGGGAGTGGGGGTGGGTGGGAAATAGTCTGTTCTAGATTTTTAAAAATTTAAGAGGCATAACAACTAAATGCATCTTTGACTGGATCCCTATTCCAAAAAAAAGTTACAAGATATATTTTTGGCAGTAATTAGGGAAACTTTGACATGAACTAGGTATTAGATGATATCAGGAAACTGTTCATTTGGTTAGTGTATGATGTTAATGTTGTTATGTGAAAGAATGACTTCTTTTGGAAATGCTTCTTGAAATATTTGGGGATAAAGGGTCATTAGGTCTGTAATAGTTCAGCATATATGTATGTATATGCACACACATACATAACATATGTAATATGAATAATATATAATACAGCAAAATGCTAACTAGCTGGTAGGCTGTTCATTGTGCTGTTCATTTCACTCTTCTGTAGGCATGAAATCTTTCACAATAAAAAAGTTTAAGTAAAAGGATAGAGTTAAGAAGTGACACCAGACTGCTCGGCCAGGTAGAGAGAAGAAATCAGGGCTAGGACAGGCTGAACCCCCTCAATATGCTGAGAGAGAGGTGGTCTCGGGTTTGGGTACAGGGGTCCTCACTGGTGGTAAAGATATTCCTTTCACCTCGATGGTGAGGAGGGAAATGAAAGGGGACCCGTTCATTCTTTCATTAAAGAAATTCCTTTCACATTTGGTGACAACCTACTCCGTCCCAAGTGCATTCACACATGTTAGTTCTCACACGATTTAATTCTCACAATAATTTGGGAAGGCAATTTTTGTCCTTGATATTTCCATTTTATAGGTGAGGAAAATGAAGTCCCACATTCAGTGATTTTTCTGTAGATCCCAGAACTAGCACACGGTAGAGTGGGAATGTGATCCCAGTTCCGCAGATTCCAAGTCTTAGGTCATCTAAGATCCTGCAATGTCCTTTCCTGAGCCATAAAGACGAAAGCCCTCAGGACAGACCCATTAAACCCACGGAGCTTGTCTTGGGTGGATCTGGGGGGAAAGCAGAGAGCTCCCTGTTTGGGTTCTCCCTAGTGTCCTTTGGGTGCAATAGGTTGCAAAAATAGACCACTGAGTCTATCTGGAGGACTACGAGGTTTTCCTGGTTTCATCCCAGCAGCTCCTGAAATTGCAAGTTTGTTAACTGTGGTGCATAAAAATGTTTGGCGATCCCTTGTCTAGACGTCAGATAAGCATGCACAGTGCGGAGACTTCTGGGTTTGCACTGAGGGAACACTACTGGTGATTTCCAAAAGCAGCCAGGAAATCCATCTGCCGGTGGGAATCAGGTTCCAATGAAAAAGAGATTTCTGAATCAAAGCAGACAGTAGACACTCGACCACATTAAAAGTGAAGCAGACCCTCAGGCAGATATCGAGTTGCCATCCTGGGGATGGGTGACTGATTAGCCAACCACAGGGTGGGACGTGCCCAGCTCCAAGGCTGCAGCAAAGCGAGTGAGTGAGGCGGGAAGGTGAACCAAAATAGGCAGGGAGGCATGAAGTGTCAGGATCACTGAACATCTGGGGACGCTTAATCAGGAGGAAATGTAGACCTCCCACACAGTAGCAGTTTTATGAGTTCTGATTACACACTAGGGTACAGAAAAAAATAACAGAAATGAGTGCGCTGGTAAATAATAACCCTCCTCCATGCACAAAGCCTGCTGCTTTCTCAAATCCTTCCCCTTCACCGCGTTCAAAAGGCACATGACGGCAAGTGTATCGGTGTGACAGGAAGGGAGCTGGGCGCGGGTTTAGCATTGACAGCTCCTGGGAGGCTCAGGACAAGTAGGAGCCCCTGAGCCACTAGGGGAGAGACGACCCCAAGATTCCTCTGGGAAACCTGCAAATATGCCACGCAGGTGTTAAGTCTCAGACCCGGCGCAGGAGTTGGGAGGCAGCGTGGGGCTGGGGGGCAAGGGATGAGGGCCGCACTCACTTATTAACTCATTCAATCATTCACTCACTCGTTCATTCATTCATTCATTCAGTATAATGTTAACAATATGTGCTGTGGAGTCAGCACATCTGGATTTAAAGCCCAGCCCCATCACTTGAGCGCTCGATGAACTCGGCGAGTTACTTAGTCTCTTTGGGCTTCTGTTTCTTCATCTTATGCCAAGGGGTCCTGTTAGGAGGAACAAAATGCATCACCAGTGACACGATTATGCCCCACTGGGCAGGCAGGTAGTGGGTGATTGACAGGTGTAAGCTATTGCCGTTACTGTGTCTCTCAGTAAATACGAAATGAGGGCTGGGCTAGTCACTGAGGGAACAAAGGTGGCGATGTTGGGGGCATAATTTTACCTTCCACTTGTGGACAGAGATGTGGGCCAAACTTTTCCTCCAGGCCTGGGTTCTCCTTCCTTTCTATTTCCTTTCTTCCCGCTCCCCTCCGTGTGGAAACTTAACAGGTGGAACCAGGAAGAAAGGGGGCTCTGTGGTCAGAGAGGAGATGGGAAGACAAGAACATTCTGGAATCCTCTTTGCCTGGCACACAGCAGGCAATTGACTGTTGAACAATTAATGTGCCTTCTGGGGGCCAAATTCTCAGGAGGAGAATGGAAATTTAAATCCAATTTCTGGATGTTTTTCATGAAATGGAGTCAGTCACTTGGAATTTGGGGGTCGCAAACTGGACCAACGGATAGGGTCCAGCCCAGTGACAAATTCTGTTTGGCCTGAGCAGTACTTTAAAAACTGGAAAAGTTCACGTGAAAACCTGGATTTCTGGCTTCTGAAAAATGAGCAGCTCTGGCCTCCCTGAGGCTGCACCCCGAGTGGCAGAGGGAGTCAGTGGAGGTGGCCACCATTGCAGGGCCCTGCCCGCCCTGTCCCCACTGGCACCACCACCCCTGTATTCCAGCCTCCCTCAGCCAGGACACTGCCTGCTCACACACTGCCCAAGTGAGCCAGGACTGCGTTTGGTGGTTGTGGCCACCCTTGCATGATCACAGCCCAGAGAGCCGAGCTGAGAGGCCTCCGGGCACAGCCCTTGCACAAACCCACGGTCTCCCTCCGCTTCGGCTCCCCATCCCCACTACTGATTGCTCTCTTTCCATCCAGATACCTTGGCCCCATGTCAACACAGATGATGCTGCCCTTCCTTTGGGACTGCTCCCTTCCAGGCAACAAGAAAATGATTGAAGAACAATTACTGCGGCATCTGATATCAGGGCAATTTCCCTCTGGCCAGCCAACCCCAGGATGGAACATAACTGCACACTCTTTGCACACCTTCAGCAGGACTGAGAGTGATCCCACAGCAGCCTTGGCCTCACTGATTCTGAGATCCGGACAATCAAGAGTGAAGGCACAGGGAGGGGGCTTAAGCATCACAGGGTACCGTGGCTTTCAAGCCAACTTCATTCTTTTTATTACACTTTCATTTATTTTTTTCCCAAATGAACTCTTACATGGGGCCTGATGAAACCAGAGCTTCCCCTGGCAGTACCTCCTTGGATTCCTGGGGGCCCAGAGAGCCCAGATTGGAAAACACTGGTCTAATCACACTGTCTCTTTTACAGATGAGGAGGCAAAGGCCTGGAGAGGGACAGCAGCTTGTCCAAGGTCAGGGAGGGAAGAGCTGGCAGAGTGAGTTCAGAGAGGCCTCTCCGGGTCTGGCTGTCCTCAGGGCAGCTCCCAGAACAGCAGGCCTAACAGCTGGGCCCCTGGGTGTCACAGCAGCTGACAGATGTGGCCTTCACCTCACCGCGTTCAAGCCGGGAGCCTGTCACGCTGAGTGGCAGCACTTTGGGGAGCATCCCCTGAGTTTCTGGTTTCTAGGTCTGTCCAGGCTGAGCCCTGCTGTCTCCTCAGAGCAGCCAGCCTCCAAGATGGCCCCGACGAGCCCGCCTCCTGGTATCCACGCCCCGTGCAGGGCCCTCCCACCCTGCGCCAGCTTGGCCTGTCTGACCAGTGGAATACGGCAGCAGTGATGGGTGTCACCTCTGAGACTGGCTTGAAAAGACACAGCAGCTGCCATTTCTCTCCCTGTCTTATCACTCGCTCTGGGAGGAAGCCCTGCTGGGAGCAGCCCTATGCAGAGGCTCACAGTGAGACCCTGAAGTCCCCTGCTAGTGGCCACTCAAGGTCACTTCAAACCCTCTCCTGCAGCCCCAGTCATGGGTGCAGGAAACACAGCCCTGGCTGACAGCTTGACAGAAACCCTATGAGAAACCCTAAGCCAGAACCACCCACCTGAACCACCCGATAGTTGGACCCTGACATCCAGTCTTCCCTTCTTAGTAATTGAACCCTGATTTTAAGCTGGCACCTCATTGCCAAAAAAAAAAAACAAAAACAAAAACAAAAAACAGGTGACAATTCTCAAGTTCTATGCAGTTAGTATACCCATCGATTAAGTCTGGTAAATAAAATAAATCAGAAGTTTGGTGTGTGACCTCCAAGAAATACCCTCAAAGGGTGGAGACATGTCCTTTCTCCTATTCCCCTCTTCTGCTGGCTGGAATGCAGATGTAATGGCTGAGCTTGGGCTGCCAGTTTGGACCAGGAGATGGTGGCTGTGTGCTAAGGAAAGTAGAGCAAGAAAATAGAAAATGCCTGTGTCCTTGACATGGCAGAACCCTAATTTTGTCATCAGTTGATTGTCTTCAAGCTTTTTAAATGTGAAATAAAAAAATAAATTTTTATCTTATTTAGACTATTGCTATTTGGAGTTTCTGGTTGTTATACAGCAGAACTTAATCCTGAATAACCAAGAGCTTAAGACATGGTGATTAAAAGTACAGTCTTTGGAGACTAACAGACCTGAATTCAAATCCTTGAAAGTTTTCTCTCCCTCACTTCCCCCATCCAATCATTGTCAACACCTGTATGTTTACCTCTTTCCTCTCTCTCAATTTTTTTCCATTTTTTTTCCATCTCTGCCATTGTCTTTCTCCTGGACTTCTAAAATAGCTGATTATCTGGTCATCCAACTCCACTCCTATCCCTCTTTAATCTATTCCCCTCTATAATCTTCCTAAGCTACAATCTGAATCCTGCCATTTTGCTTAAAACTCATCAATGGCTTTCCATTGACCTTAGGATAAAGACCAAAATCTCTCAATTCTTTGACTAGGTCATGCTACATCCCACCACAAGCTTTACACATACTAGTCCTGAAGGTGAAAGTCTCCTCCAGATTCCATACCCTCTTGATCCAGTTTACTCCCGGTCACACTTTGGGTCTCCTGAGAGAAGGCTTCTCTGACTGTCATGACTCATGTGTTTCTCCACGGGACTCCGTGAGGACAGGCTCTGTCTGCACTCTGCTCACTACGTTTCCAGCACAGGGTCTGGCAGACGGCAGGTGCATAAAGAACGCTTGTTAAATGAGTCAATAGATGACCCCCCACCCCCCCATCTAGTTGTGGCACTTAACCTCTTCAAGCCTCAGTTTCATCCACAGAAAATGGAAATGATGACAGAGTCTACTTCACAGGGTGGTTGTGATAAATGCGGGAATGGGTGAAGGGTGTTTCATAGATGTTAGCTGTTGTCATCACTCTCTCTGTCAAGGGCTCTCACTGGCCAGGTGTGAGCAAGACGGCCGAGCAGGGAGTAAAGGCAGCATCTGAAGAGACAAGGACGCTCTTTTCCTGATGCTCAGGATTACAGGACAAGAATAACCCATACACCTATTCTGTTGTCCACCTGCCTGTGCCACTGGGATCAGGGAGGGGCTGGACCCTCCTACATGTGTAGGTACCTGTGACTGATGCGGGATTCATATTAAACTTATAGCCCAGTGGGATGGGTAGATATTCGTGAGATGATACAATTTAATGAGAAAAAGGCTGGTCTCTATTGTCAGAAGGAGCCTTGTCAACCTTGGAAAGTTACATAGTCACCCTGAACATCCATTTCCTAATCCAAGAAATGGGGAGAATAATAGAACTTATCTGACTTTATCTTATCTTACCTGTGTGTTCAGGGTTAGATGGGAGAAAGTCCCACTGCCCGATATGCACCAAAGACTCAATAAATGGCAGCCAGTATGTCAGCAAAGACCCCCAATCATACCCCTCTTTGATGAGCCTGCCCCTTTCTGGGGTGATGAGGCCAGGGTGACATGCTAGGGGGCTGGCAGACAGCACACAGGGTAGTGGACAGAGGCTCTCCCCTTAGCAGCACCTCAAACCTAAGGCAAGCCAGATGAGGATGGGCCCCATGAGGTCTCTGTGCTGGGCTCGGGGAGAGAGTCCACAGATAGAGGTGGTCATGGCAGGAGCTCATCCCACCAGGGGCTGGTCTCTACCCCTGTAAGCAGCACTTGGGGTCCTTGGGGTCTGTTTGAGGGTCATTCTTGTCAACTCCCCTAATCAAAGTTCATTCACAGTCTCCTCTGTACTCTCCCCTGGAATCTACCAGAAACAGTGGTAATTACAACTGAGCTCTCCCCTCTCCATCTACCTAGGTCCTTCCCCGGAGGGACGAGGAGAAGGCAAAGGATGCTGAGCAGACCTAGAAGAGACTCACAGGCCCATTCTGTTGCAGGGGATTTAACCAGGGAGCCGCCCCACCCTGCCCTGTCCTGTCCTCCACTGAGCTGGAAGCATCCTCCTGACCCTGCAAGCAGGATTGGAGATACAAGTTGCAGACTCTTTGTTAAAAAATTATTAAGAATTTCAAGATGGCGACAGCAGAGCATTGAACCAGGCACAGGGCCCTTCTAAGCACAAGGCCCGGAGCAACTGCACAGTCACACACCTGGGAAACCAGGCCTGACCTGCAAATCCATGCTGTTAGGACAGCTGTCAAGTGAGACTACCAGAGAGGTCCTCGGGGAGCAGGAGAGTTTCCTGGGCCCATGTTTATGTTGGGGTGTCAACAGAAGGAGGAGTGAAGGTGAAGGGTTGGGAAGTCATGGGCAGAACTTGTTGGAAGGCAGAGTCTGGGTGTCTGCAAGCCCATTTGCCTGCTTGCCCAGGATTACTATGCGTGTCACCTTCTCACGTGGGTGGCCTGTCCCCATGGGCATCCACATGTATGATGGTGGGGTGGGGGGGACCCAGGTTGCGCTACTTGCTGGCTCAGTGAGACTGTAACCCCCTAGGATTTCCTCCTCCTGCCTGGATTTTTGATATCTGTGATCTCTTTTCATCCCGGCTGAAATTACTCTTCTCCAGATACTTCAAGAGACTCTGAGAATTAAACACTTATGGGGCAAGCCTAACAACAGCAGGCACATTTATGACCATGGATGGGTGGTTGGGCACCTGACTGTGGGTCTGGGAATGTTGCGTGCCCACTCACTCATGTACTGCCTTCCCCAGCAAACACACAGATCACAGGCTCACACTCACACTCACACACACACACACACACACACACACACACACACACACACTCATGCTTCATACATCCAACTCTGGAAAAACAGACTCATGTCAAACCTCCACCTCTCCCAATACACACACAAACACACACACACACGAATATGACTTACCCTTATCCAAGTCCCTTTTGGAGACAGGTTTCAAGTCCATTAAAAAAAGATGAGGTCATGCTGTGCTCTGAACATGTACGTCCTCTAAAATATGGTTTAGAAACCCTAACCTCACGTGATGGCATTTGGAGGTGGGGGCTTGGGAGGTGATTAGGTCATAAGGGTGGAGCCCTCATGCGTGGGATTAGCGCCCTTGTATAAGAGACCCCAGAGACCCTCTTTCTGCCACGCGAGGAGGCGAGACGGCAGTCTGCAACCTGGAGGAAAGCCAGGGCTTCCACCTGGTCATGGGCTTCTAGCCTCCAGAGCTGAGAAATAAATGTGTCCTGCTTGTAAGCCACCCAGGCTGGGGTGTTTGGTTACAGCAGCCCGAATCGGGTAAGAGAGGTCAGAGCGTGAGGAGGGGTGTGCAGTGTTCCTCCTCCCTGGGACATTTCTCTTCTCACTCACCCCCCACCAAATCTTCGCAAAAGTTTACCACCCTTCCCCAAAGGAAAACTGAAAAATGGAACCAACCAACCAAAAGCTCAAGACCGCCTCAGTCACATTCCCTAACCCAGTGGGTGGCCAAGTCCCCTTCGAAGGACTCTATATCCAACACCTTGACTTGGGGTCAGCTCTAAAATGGAACTCGCATATGTATTGAGGGATTTTAACTGCCCAGAAACACTTTGAGAGACCTGAGGATGTGGGGAGGGGGCTGCACCCATGTGCAATATTTATAAGAGATCCTTTCACATGAACCACAATTTTCAAGTTATAACAAAAATCACTCAATTGTTGGTCACAGCACAATAGGAAAGAAACACAGAAGAGGCCCATGAGCTTTCCAAACAAAGATCTTATTTAGTTTCCCGATCACACATGTTGAAATCTCCATTCCTCCTAACACTTGAAGCTGCTTCAGCCCATTATGAGGCCAGGGATCACTCCCTCTGGAGGCTTAGACAAATAGCCAAGTTCCTTGGGTGAGGGTCATCCCCGGATCTGTTTCCCTTCCAGATGGTTTCCAACTGCCTGGTTGTCATTCCTCCCACCTCCAGGCCTGCAGCTGGAGTGACCGCTCTGGCAGCCAATTTCACTTTGTCTCTTCTGAGCCTCACCCTTGGCAACTCTCCCAAGAAAAGTGAAACTTGACGATGGAATTTAAAGTCTTTAGAAATGGAAAGTCAAGCTAGGAGGCACATAGTAAGTGCTTGATAAGAAGAATGAATGAATGAATGAATGAATGAATGAATGAATGAATTTACCCCATGAGCCAACAGCTTCACTAAGAAGCAGGGGAAAAACTGCATCACAGGGTTTTGAAGTTTGTTCTTCAGCACACCTGCTATAGCATCAGCTGGTGGGCTTTTATCACTACAAATTTCTGTGTCCTACCCCAGACCTGCTGGATCAGAGTCTTTGGAAGAATGTGACTCAGATCCGGCATTGCTAACAGACCCCTCAGGGACTTTTATGGGTTAACAAAGTTGGACTAGCTGTGTGCCACGGGCGCCGTAGCCTTGGGAGTTCTGGACCAAAGACTGCAGGGAGTTCTGCCATCATGATTAATATCAAGTGGCTCCTTTCCTTGAATAGCGGTCTGGGGAAATATTAACAGATACTCACTTTGGTTTGTGGGCTGAGCGAAAGCACAGAAAAGCCTAGAAGAGCCAAAGGACTCATAAAAGCAAGTGCATGAAATATGTTACTTCGCATCTCCTCGGTGAGAGCGCTCAGCGCCGCTATTACCCAGAGAAAAACAGACGCTGTCGAACAGCGCGTTAAAATGGTGCCAGGTTCTGGGTGATTTCACAGGGAACCCCGAGTTTCACTTCATGCAGACAGCAAGCAGAGTGGGAGGAAAGAGGGGTGCTAGTGACTCTGGAAGGTTTTCCCGAACAATTACTGTCATGAAAATACCAGTGCCAACTACAGAGCTGACATCTAGACTCACAGACTATTACCTTCAGCTGGAAGGAATATTTCACGTCTGCTAGTCAAGCCTGTGATGTTACACAGTTCAACTGCACTAAGTAGAGTTTGCTTCCAATAATTTATCTTCTCGAATAAAAGCTCATTGCTCTTCCCCAAAGGGATCATTTGTAAGGAGTTCCCAGAATCTCAAAGAAGCATCCTTGCTGGCCAGTGTCCTCACCTTATTCAGAAGATGTGAGGACACAAACTACAAGTTCTCACTTGCTGGACAGAAAAAAACACTGATTCTTTAACTTCGAGGGAGCAGAGCATCATGGAGTGTCATAAAGGCATAAAATTTCTACTTAAGCCTCTCCCACCTGTTTTTGGCTCTGTCAATGAATTCTCCATCAGGCCTCCCACCCCTCCCATCGCAGTCCTGCTCTTCCTTCTGTGGATCGCTCATGTCAGACAAAACTGGGAGATCATAGGCCTTGTCTGCAGAGCTGCTCACCTTTCCTCTTGCCCCCACCTTCCTCCCTCTCCCCAGGGCCCGAAGCCCTCATGCCCTTCCTCCATTTCCTGCCTTCATCCCTAGTACCGGGCCTGCCCAGAGCCTGAGCCCCAGTCCAGCTGGAGTGGCTTGCAGCCTGTAACGTACTGCTCTCCACCACATTTCATGAAGAGAGGGTCTAAATATAAGTGACCGAGGTTGGCTTAGCCTCCTCCTTACATGGGTGACTTCCAATTACCCGTTGCCTTGGCTGCCCACCTGCATCTCAGATCCCAACTACTCATGGCAAACAGATGAGCTTCAAAGGTCCAGGTTAAACCAGCGGCCCCCATTCCTGGGAGTATCCTCCCAATTCCACGACGGGTCATCGGTGACAATGTGAAGTTGGAGGATTTGATCTTTGGAACCTCCCGTCCGTATTATTCTCTCCCTACTCCCTTCCTCCCAGCAGCTCTTATGAGGTCCCTTGTGTATCCCCTCCTGTCAAATGTATGATGAACTCTTGTCCCACTTCACTCAGAGTAGTCCCCAGCTGATGCCTGTTATCCTGGTATCTCATCTGAGTAGTACCTCCTGTCACCCTTGGAAATGACCCGTTTTAAGTTATTTTACGTAGAAGAAAGGATTTAAGATTAGTCATTTGACCTCTGTGTGAATTTGAAATAGTTCTCGTGGGCATTTACATTTTAATCCTTCTCTATATTTGTAAGTGGAAGTTAATTCCTGCTTGAAAAAAGGTGGACACCAGTAGGGAGGATGAATTAGTACTTTGAGGTGCAAAGAAGCTGGTTGTTCAGTGTGACCTTAGAGGCTAGTGAAAAATAGAATAGGCCAATCACAGCACTTATCACGTTGTAATACGAAGATCTGTTTCCTTGTCTCATGTCTCCTCTTGGATGTAGCAGTTCAGGGCAGGGGCCACACTTTATTTCTCTGGCTCTTTCTATATCTAGACAACTGGCACATAATAGGCACTCATTAAATATTTGTTGTGCAAAGGAATACAGCAATGATCAAAGGAATAGGGTTGAGGGGGTGGAATGAGTCTATCAGACTATGACTAATGTAAGGAATACTTCCGTCACCTTGAACTTAATCAAAGGCTTGATGGCAGGTCACCAAGAAGCAATAGCTCTTGGAGGTACGAAAGGAAGAGGTGTGCTTATAAATGGCAACAAGTCCTTTCTACTCCTGCAGGCTCTTAAAGACAAGATGCTAATACTTCTTAACTTTATACATAGAATGTATGAAATCATCATTTGAAATAGATAATGCTGTAATGCTAATGTAAAAACAATTTGGTGTTTTTTTTAATGAATAAAAAACAAAATTCTGAATTACTAATTGTCCTGGTTTATTGAATATCTGTTATTCAAAGATACTCGAAAGAGCACCTTCCTACCTTCTGGACACATTCCTTCTTCCCAGAGCAACCGTATGGTTGGAATAGGATTTGCCATTTTCTTTTGATCCCACCCTACTGGCCGTAGTGATTTTTTTGGAAGTCAGTATCTAACCCAAGATGGACTAATCATCTCACCCCTCTTCCTCAGCCATAACCAAGTCTAAAATGGGCCAATGAGAGCCCTTCGTTGGCGTTACCTTGAGTCTCAGATCAGTGTGGCTGGAGATATGAGCCTGTGGATTGACCGCACTGCCCACAGTGCAGAAGGAGCTGTTCTCAGTGGGAGAGACGGTGCCAGTCTGAAGAGAAGCAGAGGCAGAGACGGTTTGGCGGGCTTCCCTGGGCCCTTCTTGCTGTTCATGAAAACTGCCTACCAGAAAGTTTAAATAGGCTTTTGTCATCTGCACCCAGAAGAGACCTAATTCACTCAGCTTGATGCTCCAGAAGCAATAAATTTCAGGTGAGGTTAATGCTATTCTTGGAATCAAAAGATGATTTTCTTGCATTTACATGTGTTATCATCATCCTCACGCAATCATTAGCACCCAGCTGCTAAAATGAGGAGCTCTCCATGTAATTCAGGTCCTTGTGAAACCAAACACGAACGACTTATTTTCAAAATTCTGTTTTGTTTGTTTTGAAAAATACGGCTTTATTTCTGGTGTCATTGCAACATTTGATTTTGATGGTTCAGAAATTCGCTCTAAAACTTTCAAATGATTCTTGTCTGCTTTAAAATATTTCCTAGACTATGTCAGTCCAATCTTGATCACCATTTTATATGTTTCTTCTGTTGTCTAGGAACTTCTGCAGATGGCTGCTTCAGCTTAGCTACTTTACAAAAAAAAAAAAAGAGAGAGAGAGAGAGAGAGATTCTTTTTTCTTTAAATCAAAATATATGCAGAACTATTTGAGCAGCTTCTCTCCTCTCATGGTTTTCTGAGATCTGGGTCACAGCTTTCTGTCTCATTTCAGTGAAAGACAGAAGAAAATAAGTTGTAAAATAAATAATGCCCAGATGTAAAGGACATATTTTTTTTTGCATGCAAGTTGAATGTACACTATCAATTATTGAGACTACTATGAAATCTAACTCAATCTTAGGCTGCATAATGGAAGAATATTTTCTACAGCAAGGGGGATGACTGATAGCTTCCTACTACTCATTTCGCAGCTCGATGTACACTATTCTGCTGGGCGATTCAGGATGCCACGCCTGAGAAGCGATATTCACAAAACGGCGAAGGTTCAGTGTCTAGGAAGCTGCAGACCTGAAGTCTGCGACATTTTGAGGAACGGATAAGAACACTGAGGATGAGCCAAAAAAGGAAACAAATAGTGGAAGAGTGAATACGATGGTCCTGTCAGATGGAAGAGAGAGACTACTTGTCAAAGCCCTTACAGAGGGGATGTGGGCAGTGTGTGAATATTTGGACTCGGATAACAGGGTTTAGTGCAGGGCAAGGAAAGACCACGACTTGGATCCTGGCTCTGCCACGTGTTATTCATGTAGTTCTGGGCAAGTTTTTAACCTTGGAGAATACCCATTTCTTCATATATTAAGGTAATAATAATTACATTAGACTATTATGTTTGGGGGAAAATTAAATAGGATAAGGTAAGTATCACCCAGAGACCCCTAAGTTATTCAGCCTTCTGGGTCCTTATTTGCCTTTAGTCCAAATATACTATTCAAAAGCTAAAAACAGGCCTCTCCTACAGATACAAAATGTACACACATCAAAGACTTATGTAACTCATTGACGAGAGGACCAGAATGGGGAAGTGTTTCAAAGGCATGTAGTAGAGACGGAAATACTGATAGTCACTTGAAGAAAGACCAATGAATGATTAAATCTGTGACAAAACCGGTTAATGACCCAACGAAACTGTAACCTTTGGTGGTTATCTTTTCTCTGAGTGGAAATAATTTTCATCTCTGTGTGTACGGGAGGAAAGAATCTTTCCCTCTACCCATCCTAGGTTACTCAGCTGCAGCCCCTGTAAGGCTGGCCAAAGACAGATTAACCAGAGAAAAACAAATAGAAGTTTATTAGCATGTCCATGGTGCTTACACATGGGAGTATCCAGAGATGAGTAACTAAGGGATTAGAATTTGGGTTTATAGATCAAGTTAGGATAAAACAAAGGAAAAAGGGGTTTGGGGCTTCTGGGTGGTTGGGGAGTGAGGGGAGGAGGCAAGTAATGGGAAGGTGACCAAGAAAAGCATGGTAAGTAAAGGTCATTTAGTAATGTTGTTCAGTACCTCTTCCTGGTCGGATAGGGAGATATTTTTTACAAATTCAAATTTCCTTTCTAAATATAAATTTCCTTTACCAAAGGAAAACTTATACCCTGTTTTTTTGAGTTTTTCTTGCATATGCAGTTCTCAGTGGCCTTTAGCTCAAAATAATCCATATGTCACAAAGGCATATTTTGGGATAGCACCTTCTGGTACCCCTTACCTCGGCCAAAATGGATTTATTTGCATTGCAGTCAGATAAGAATCATTTTCAGCAAGTTAGCATCCACCCTTCCAGAATTGTAAAATATCCTAATCAATAGTAAATCATGAGTAAAACACAGGCATGCCTCTAGACAGTGAGATAATCCTTGGGTGGAGCTGCTAAGTGATGCTTCAGGATGGCACTCAAGGGAAATGCGGTCATCCTGTTGCCTGTTTCCAAAATGCTGATCTTTTTTCCCCTCAGTACTTTAATGGACAAACAAACTGTCTTAAGCTTCATCCCACAAAAGTCCAATTCCATTCTCAATTTCCCGAGGATTTCTTTGGTCTTAGAGTCTTCTGATCACTTCGATTTCCTGCCTGTAATGAGTGGCTTTATGTGTCAACCTGGCTAGATTGTGGTACTCGGTCACTCAATCAAACATGAATCTAGGGGTTGCTATGAAGATATTTTGTAGATGCCGTTAATGTCTTTATGTTTATGTTTATAAGGCTAGTGGGTCTGATCCAATCAGATTAAAAGTCTTAAGAGCAGAACTGAGATTCCCACCAAGGGAGAAGAAAATCTGCCTTAAGGGGGCAGCATCAGCTCCTGCCAGAGGGTTTTCCATCTGTTGATCTGTCCATAGATTTTGGACTTTACAGCTCAATTGGTTGAAATTTATATATATATATATTTAGCTCCTAGTTCTGTTCCTCTTGCCAGCCCTCTTGCTCCCTGTGGCAGCTGTCCTCACTCTGCACCAGTTTGCTCAATGCATGGATACTACCAAACTTCACTAAATCTAAGGCTGAGTATGCCACTAACTTTAACAGAAGCTCCAGGAATAATGGAGGAAAATACAACAGAGGAGGCAGTTGGACTCCTGGATAGCGTCCATCAGCAGCACCAAAGGATTTCCCATGATCAGCATTTCCTTGATTTCCACCTGCAACTATGTTGGAACCCATTCTTTCCTCCAATCTGTCTTGCTTAGCTTTCTTCTTGGATACTGGGCCTCTACACTTCAATTTCTTGCAACAGCCAAAAGAAAACTCACAATTGCCACCAATCTGTTATACAAAGAATACAAATTCCATGGAGGCAGGAAATTGGGTCTGTTTTATTTCCTGATATATCCCAAGCACCAACAACAATAATGTGCTATCAGGCATTCACTACTTGTCGAATGAATGAGTGAATGGAGTGAATTAAATGAGTGCAAATCATTCTTCTCCCAGTGCCTCCCTTTCTAGTTTAGCACCAAATGGGCTATTTTGCATAACTAGAGACTCTGTTAACAATCTTTGTAGAATAAAATGTCCCCCATCTTTTGCTGAATGGTTGGCAGTAGGTAGGTGTGATGGTAAATTTTATGTATCGGTTTATCGTGGCTATAAACTCCAGTTATTCAAACACTAGTATAGGTGTTGCTGTGAAGATATTTTGTAGATGTGATTAGAGTCCACAATCAGTTGATTTTGTAGGGGAGATTATCCCATGGCTATTGTGGGTCAGCATGACTCAATCATTTGAAAGGTTTTCACCCAGAACTGAGGCTTCTCTGAAGAAGATAAAATTCTACCTGTGATAACAGCTTTGACTCATGCCCAAGAGTTCCAGCCTGCCCCTCCTGAAGGCCTGCCTTCTGGATTTCAGATTTGCCTCACCAGCCTCCACAACTGTGTAAGCCAGTTCCTTACAATAAATCTCTTAATATATATCTCGTGCTGGTTCTGTTTCTCTGGTTGAACCCTGAAATAGTATATTAAGGTTGGTGGCCACGAGAACATTCTTGAAGACAATTTTTTTCCCTTTTTCACGTATAAAGACCTTGGCATGGTACCTAACACATAATGTACATTAATTAAATGTAGCTATCATTACTCTTCTAGAATCCAGAGGAAACCATCTAAATTCAGAATTTATTTGGGTTTCACCATGTTTTGAAATTCTAGTTATTTCTGCCAGAAAATCTTCCCACACATAATTGGCAAATGGTTAGAATTAAGGAATACTCCAGATCACTGTTATTATTCAATGTGATACAAGCACAATTTTGGAATAAATTTTTTTCTCTGATAAAGTGTAATTAGTAGGATTGAGACAGGAAGGAAGAGGGCAGGGCACATCCATTCAAGGAATGACACAGTAATTAACACCAAAAGCCTTGAGGCTCAAGATGGCAGACTTGACTTCCAGTAGACTTTGAGCTTCATTATCCACTCACTGTAATATATTGGCATGGGAAATGACACTCCTACAGGTGCCATGACAGTTCCGAGGCTGACCATAAAAGGTCAAAAAGTGGGCAGTGGCCCAATTCCTGGGAATCCCAGCCCCTCCTCCAAAGTAGTTGGAACAAGCCTCCCACTTGTTAGCATATGAAGCTACTGAGTCCATAAAAACTAAACCCCCACGCCTCATGGTCTCTCGCTCCCTCTCTTCTGAGCCAGCCCGCACTCTGTCTATGGAGTATGCGTCTTTCTAAATAAATCTGCCTTTACTCAGCTGTGGCTGGCTCTTGAATTCTTTCCTGCTCGAAGCCAAGGACCCTCACTTGGTGGGGTACGTCCCAGGGACTCAACCAAGGCCTGGGACACGGCCCTCCTCTCGCCCCACGCTCATTTTTCCTGTGTCAGGATCACAGAGGAGGGTATCTGTAGAGCTGTGTAGTGGAAGTCTATCATCAATCACTGCTCCCGTCTTTTAAAATGAACATTTTGGCTTTTTCCTTTGTGAATGCCACCCTCCTAAGAAAGATTTTTTTTTTAAGTTTATTTATTCATTTATTTAATGGATGTACTGGGGATTGAACCCAGGACTTCATGCATGCTAAGCACACACGTTATCACTCCCAGCCAAGGAAGAGTTTTTTTCATCTTTGTATTTCCTAGCCTCCTTGCTGCTAGAGGACAGACATGTGATTTCGACCCCATAGGTCAAGATGTGTTTGGAGTGAGTTCCATGAGGTGGGGTATGGGTACTGGCCCGGGCCTGGGCAGTGGTGGTGGTGGCTCCCTCATCACAAGCCTGTGGCCTGAGGAGTCATTCCTGGAAGTCTGGTCCAGAACCCAATACTCCAGCCCTCCCAGCAAGTCTGTGAGTTATCCAGTATCTCATAACGTTACCGAAAGTTTGTGTGCCCGACACACAGTGAGGCCAAACAAAACTAAACTTTAGGGCTTGCAGCAGAGAAAGGTTTATTGGAGGGCCAAGCAAGAAGGGGTGGCTTCTGCACAAAATACACTAAACTCCCCAAAGGGTTTTAGCAAGGCACTTTTAAAAGCCAGGTGAGAGATGGGGGTTGCAGGGTATGTGATCAGCTCATGAAAATTTTCTGAATGTTTTGATGTTGAGGTAACAGGGGGGTGAACATGATCAATCCTTAGGGGCCTGCAGGTTTGAGGGCTCATGATCACAAGTAGTTAATTTCTTCCATTTGGTGGGGTTCTAGCATCTGTGCATCAGATACTTTTACCTAGGTCCTTTAGAGAGGATATGGGGGAAGTGTCTGTCCTGAGAAGGCCCCATAGAGTCCTGCTACATTATAATTATAAACTCCTTGCTGTTCAAACTGATAGGAGTGGATTGATTGTGAGTAATTAAACATGCTGACTGATACAAATGACTTGGGACATGGAAGATAATTTACACAACTTCATTGAATTAATTATATATTTTATATTTACATTTATTTTAAAATTATAAATATAAATTACACCCACGGGGGAAAATTTTCTAAGAGTACAGGTGGATATAAAGTGAAAAATAAGTGTCCACTACACTCCCCAACCACATTACAACCTCCAGTCTGACTTTAAGGGGGCAAAAACCACTAACAATTCTTGACTTCATTCAGAAAAAGTTACTGTATCCACAAACACATCCCTACTTTTTAAAAACTAAAAGGAATATAATATACTCTTTGGTAACTTGACATTTTTACTTGACAGAATATCTTGGATGTTTTTTTAAATCAGCACATATAACTCTACTTCATTATTTTAATGATTATGTGGTAATATAGCATATGAATGTGTCTTTATTTAAACAGGCCTATTGATGGGCATTTATGTTGTTACTAACTTACGGCTCTTCCAAAGATGCTACAACATACATTGTAAGTTGGTATAATAGACACATTATTGGTACACACACATACACTTGCACACTTATGCAAGTTTATCTATAAAATAAATTCCTTCGAATGGAATTGATACACCAGAGGGTGTACACATTTTAAATGTTGATAGATATTGCCAAATTCCCCTCCAAGAATGTTACGGAAATATGTTTTACACTCAGCAGTTTTCCCCCCCAAGTGTTAACGAGCTTTAAACTGTAGCAGCTGGATTTTTGTTTGGTTGTTTTTAGAATTTTGCCTCTTAAACATTGCTTTCTGAGTTTATTTGCTTACTCAAACAAAAGAGAAGAGGCAAGGAGATGAAAATGAGACAG
Source organism: Camelus bactrianus (assembly GCF_048773025.1). Lineage (NCBI taxonomy): Eukaryota > Metazoa > Chordata > Mammalia > Artiodactyla > Camelidae > Camelus > Camelus bactrianus. Next base: position 44,958,635 of record NC_133547.1, on the reverse strand, counting down.
AATGGAAGGAGAGACAGGCTCAGACTCAAAAGCTGAGGAAAGCACAGACTAAGAGGCAAGGCTCGGGTGAGGACGCTCGTGTTTGCAACATGGTTGAGACAGGAGGGAAGAGGGCAGGGCACAACCACTGAAGGAATGACAAAGCAATTGAGGACAGGGCAAACTGGCCAGAGCCAAGATGGCAGAAGATTGACTTCCAGTAGACCTTGAGCCTCATGGCACACCCACAAGCACCATGATAGTTCCTAGGCTGACCATATGAGGTCAACAAGTGGGCAGGGCCCCGAGTCCTGGAAATCCCTCCCTCTTCCCCAGAGTAGCTGGAATAATCCTCCTGCTTGTTAGCATATGCAATTACTGAGCCCATAAAAACTAACAACTCTGCACCTAGCGGTCGCTCTCTCTCTTGCCTTCTGAGACGACCAGCGCTCTGTCTATGGAGTGTGTATCTACTTTAACTTTAAATACCCACACGTCTCAGTCTCTCTCCCTCTCACCTTTTGAGATGGCCCACATTCTGCCTATGGACTATGTGTCTCCTAAGTCACTCTCTCTCTTCTGAGTGTGACGGACCACACTCTGTCTGTGGAGAGTATCTCTCTCTGAATAAAGTTGCTTTTACTTTACTATGCCTTGCTCTTGAGTTCTTTGCTGCATGAGGTGAGAATCTATTCTCTGGCAGCCTGCAGGACTTGCTTCAGATCGTCCAATGTAGTGCTGCAGACCCAATGGACTTAATTATGTGAAATATATCAGTGCATGGGATATAGGAGCTGCATGAAAGCAACCTACACTTACATGTCATGTCCCAGCATGAGATCCAGTCTTCTGCAGCATGAACAAGACAAGCTATGTGTGTTCTTTGACTTTGGTGAGACACCTGAAGCCTGGATTTTATGCACTGCTGCTGTTACTGAACTCAGGTTCAGCTGCTCACTTCTTGAAAGCCAATGCTCAAGAGACGAGTGTTGGTTGAAAACGAAAGACTGCTTTATTCAAAAGGCTGGCAGCCTGGGGAGAAGGTGGACTTGGGTCCAAGAAAGAACTCTGAAGATGCTGCTCAACCATGAAAGTTTTTAAAGGGAGAAAGGGGAAGTTAATAGCAGTTAATAATTTGAGACGGGGCCAGAGTCTTCATTATCTTCCACTGAGTGCAGACTTTCTTCTGATTGGTTGGTGGTGAGGTAACAGGGCGGTGCTCCAGGGTCTTGCTCGGTTTCAGTGCTACCAACCTGCCCACATCAGTCGTATGTTCAGGTCCACCAGCTATGGTGTAAAACTAACATTGACAATCAGTGTTTCTCTGATTCTGGTATCCTCTGCTTTTTAGGAATATGAACTTTCCTCACAGGCCTTTCAAGTAGTTCTAACTTCCTCAAGGATTATCCACTTATGCTCGGACGATTAAAGCTTCTGTCTACACATGTGGAACCATCCTGGAGCCTCTTCTTCTTCTCTGGGGGACTGTGATGGGGTCTTCTCTGGCTATCGATACCCAAAGAAGCAATTATGCTATTTCATAGTAAAAGGAACTAGAATATGTTGCCTCCAAATGTGCTACTTTGGGGTAAGGTTTATTTCAAGCTGAAGGTAACTGAGAAGTAGACACAAGAAAAGTGCCCTGACCTTTCCCTATTTGCCTAAAAGCAAGACATAAATATACAAATATGTCCCTCATCCCTTTCTACCAGGTAGAACAAGCGTTAATCACTAGGAACAATCTATCAAGCTGAAGAAGGCGCCAGAGAAATCTACATAACAAACTACCAATTAGCCTTTATCCACCATTGGATCCCCCTGTATTTACCTTCCCAGTTTGCCACCCTTGAAAGCCTAAAATCTTTTTCCTTTGTCCTGTCATTTCTCTACAAATTTATTGTCCTTTGTTGAAGACACTTTACGAGCCTGAATTGGAAGATACCTCTTCGAGTTACACATCTCTGAATACTCCCACTTGTTACATGCACGATACAGATGCTAATATAAACCTGTTTGTTTTTCTCTTGTTAATCTGTCTTTTATACAGAGCCCCAGCCAAGACCCTAAAGGAAAAAATTTTCCTCTCCTACAGTGGATAAACTTCTGGGTAATCTTTCCAGAACACAGAAATCACTCTCAAGTATACCCCACCCCCCCCACCCAAAGTTTACATTTAACAATTTGCAATTTCTCTTGGGTTCCTGGGACAGGTAGCCAGGTCAACTGTAGAGGATCTGGGTATTTTCTAATAATTTTGTCATCTCTCAAATGCTCTCATCTCTTCCCAACAGTTAACTTTCAGCATAGAGAAAATTTTCTTGGATAGGGAAGCAGAAATAAAGCAACATTCAAGGAATCCCACTCTTTATGTGTTAACCATCAACACTGCACCATATAACCCAAATTGGCGGGGGGGGGGGGGGGTTATAGCTTTTTCTTTTGAGATTTTCCTGAGGGTTGTTTCTGTGTTCTGAAAAGACTACCCAAAAGTTTATGGGTTTTTTTTTTTTTAACAAAGAATACTTTATTAGAATTACACATTCAAATCCTAGTTCTTGCTTGTTTTAAATTCAACTTATGAATCTTAATCATTTATTTATTCACTAAAAACTAGCTGTCAGACCCTAGCCCAGGTATTGAGGGCACATCAGGAACAAGCCAGATGAAACATCTTACTCTCATGAAGATTACATACTAATGGGGGGGAAGGTAGAAATTAAACAAAGTAAAAAAGCAAATTACATACTATGTTGAGGATAATAATTTCTATGAAAACAAATAAAATGAGGGAATGGGATGGGAATGCATTTTAAAATAGGGTGGAAAAGAAGGCTCTGCTGAGAAGATAAACTTCTTCAAAGATTTGATTTTATTATTTTTCCAGCTTTATTGAGATATAATTGATATACAACATTGTGCACATTTAATGTTGATTTGATACACTTATACTTGCAAAATGATTACTACCATAGTGTTAGCTAGCACCTCCATTATGTCACATAATTATATTTTTTTCTGGTGGTGAGAACAGTAAGATCTACTCTTAGAAATGTTCAAGTATGCAATATGTATCATTTACTACAACTACTATGCTGTATGTTAGGTCCCCTGAACTCATTTGTCTTACAACTCTAAGTGTGCACCCTTTCACCAACATCTCCCCATTTCTTTCTCCTCCCTCTGCCCCTCGTGACTACCATTCTACTCTGTGTCTACAAAGTCAGCTTCTTAGGTTCCACATAAAAGTGCAATTATATAGTGTTTGTCTTTCTCTGACTTATTTCACTTAGCACAATGCCCTCAAGGCCCATCCATGTTGTTACATGGCAGTGTTTTCTTACTTCTCATGGCCCTCATCTCTATCTACCTATCTAACTATCTACCTATCTACGTCTGATCTCCTACATCTTCTTCATCCATTCATCCATTGATGGACAGTTGAGTTGTTTCCGTCTCCTGGCTATTATGAATAAGGCTGCAATGAGCATGGGAATGCAGATATCTCTTCAAGATTCTGTTCTCATTTCCTTTGGCTATATACGAAGAAGTGTGAGTACTGGATCGTATGGTAGCTCTATTTTTAACTTTTTGAGAAAACTTCACACTGTTTTCCATAGTGGCTGTACCAGTTTATATTTTCACCAACAGTGCACGAGGATTCTCTTTTCTCCACATTTTCCACAAAACTTGTTTTATTTAGTATCATTCTTTTATATGTGAATATCCAAATTTCCCAGCACTGCTTATTGTCTTTTCTCCATTGAGTATTCTTGGCTCCCTTGTCAAATATTAGTTGACCACATACACATAGGTTATTTCTGGACTCTCAGTTCTGTTCCAATGGCCTATGTGTCTGTTTTTATGCCATTATGATACTGTTTTGATTACTATAGCTTTATAATACAGCTTGAGATCAAGAAAAGTGATGCCTCCAGATTTATTCTTCTTTTTCAGGATTGCTTTGACTACTTGTGGTCTTTTGTGGTTCCATATAAATTTTAGGATTTTTTTTTTTTGACTTCCATAAAAGATGACATTGGAATCTTGATAGGGATTACATTGAATCTATAGATGGCTTTGGATAATATGGAATATTAATGCTTCTGATCCATGAACATGGGATATCATTCCATTTGTTTGTATCTTCTTCAATTTCTTTTATTAATGTCTTAAAATTTTCTGTGTACTGGTCTTTCACCTCCTTGGTTAAATTTATTCCAATTGTATTGTTTTTGATGCTATTTTAAATGGAATTTTAAAAGTTCTCTTTCAGATAGTTTACTGTTGGTGTATAAAAACGCAATTGATTTTTTAATGTTAATTTTTTATCTTGCAACTTTAGTGAATACATTGATTAAATCTAAGAATTTTGGGGGGTGATGTCCTTAGGATTTTCTATATATGAGATCATATCTACAAACAAAGACAATTTTACTGCTTTTTATCTAGTTTGGATGTCTTTTACTTCTTTCTCCTGCCCAATTGTTCTGTCTAGGACTTTCATTACTATGTTGATTAAGAGCAATGAGAGTGGGCATTCATGTCTTGTTCTTGATCTTAGAGGAAAAGATTTCAGCTTTTCATCATTGAGTATAATGTTAGCTGTGGGCTTATCATGTATGACTTTTATTATGTTTAGGTATGTTTATTCTAGACCCAATTTGTTAAGCATTTTTATCATGAAAGGTTGTTGATTTTGTCAAGGGATTTTTCTACATCTATTAAGATGATCTTCAGATTTTATCTTTCATTCTGTTAAAGTGGCATGTCACATTTATTGATTTACATAGGCTGAACCGTCCCTGCATCCCAAGGGTAATTTGCACTTGATCATGGTGCATGGTCCTTTTCATATGCTGTTGAATTCAGTTCACTTAAGTTTTTCTTGAGAATTTTTGCATCTGTATTCATCAGGGATATTAGTCTGTAGTTTTCTTCTCTTATAGCGTCTTTATTTGGTTTTGCTATCAGGGTAATGCTATCCTCATAAGATGAGTTTGGGAGTGCTCACTCCTCTTCAAATTTTTGGAAGAGTTTGAAAAGGATTGGCACTAATTTATCTCTAAACGTTTGGTAGAAATCACCAGTGAAACCTCTTATCCTTGGATTTTCTGTGTTGAGAGGTTTTCGATTACTGATTCAATCTCCTTACTCAATACTGGTCTGTTCAGATTTTCTATTTCTTCATGATTCAGTCATGATAGGTTGTATGTTTCTAGGAATTTAGCCATTTCTTTTAGGTTATCCAATTTGTTGGCATATAATTATTCATGGTGTTCTTATATGACCTTTTGTATTTTGTAGTATCAGTTGTAATGTGTTTTCTCTCATTTCTGGCTTTATTTATTTGCATCTTCTCTCCCTTTTTTCCCTAAAGTAAAGAAAATAAAAGCAAAAATAAACAAATGGGAGCTAATTAAACTTAAAATCTTTTGCATAGTAAAGGGAATCAATGACAAAACAAAAAGACAGGCTACTGAATGGGAGAAGATATTTGCAGATGATATGACTGAGAAGGAGTTATAACCCAAAATGTATAAACAGTTCATACAACTCAACATCAAAACACAAACAACTCAATTAAAAAATGGACAGAAGACCTGAATAAACATTTTCCCAAAGACGACATTCAGATGACCAATAGGTAGGTGGAAAGTTGCTCAACATCACTAATTATCAGAGAAATGCAAATTAAAACCACAATGAGATATTATTACCTTACACCTGTCAGGATGGTTATCATCCAAAAAAACACCAAGAACAAATGTCGGTGAGGATGTGGAGAAAAGGGAACCCTCGTACACTGTTGGGAATGTAAATTGGTGTAGCCATTGTTGAAAACAATATGGAGGCTTCTCAAAAACTAAAAATAGAAGTACCATATGATCCAGCAATCCCAGTCTTGGATATGTGTCCAAAAAATGAAAATAAAAACACTAATTCAAAAAGGTATATGCACCCCAATGTTCAAAGCAGCATTACTTACAATTAGCAAGATATGGGAGCAATCTAAATATCCATTGACAGATGAATGGATAAAGAAGAAGTGGTAATATATATAATGGAATATTATTCGGCCATAAAAAAGAACAAAATTTTGCCATTTGCAACAACATGGGTTAACTTGGAGGGTATTATGCTAAGTGAGATAAATCAGAGAAAGATAAATATTGCATGATATCACTTGTATTTGGAATCTAAAAAATACAACAAGCTAGTGAATATAACAAAAAGAAAACAGACTCACAGATAGACAAAAACTGGTTCCAGCTGGGAGAGACAAATGGGGAGGGACAAGGTAGGGAGAGGGGATTAAGAGGTATAAACTATTATGTATAAAATAAATAAGTTATGAGGATATATTGTACAAAACAGGGAATATAGCCAATGTTCTATAATAAATATAAATGGAGTATAACCTTTAAAAACTGTGAATCACAATAAAAAAGCCCCCCCCCAAAAAAAAGATGCTAAAGAAGTATGGTATACAAAATGTGCAAGAATAATTTTTTTTTCCTAAAAATGACTTCTTGAGGCAACTTTTCTTGGGAAAAAAATTAAAAAGATGGTTAAGATTAGCTTACCTTTCATGAAGTTATTCTTCCTTCTTCATGAATTTAAAAAAATCACAAGGCAATGTAATAAATTTCTGTCACATAACTGGCTTAGGCCAATTGTGATTTAATTGTAGATTTAATTTAAATAGAGGTTGTTTGCTGAGTTTAATTACTGTAATTGACATCACAAAATTGAATAGACTATGTTGAATAGTAAAACTACCCAAATCGTAAGTCAAAGCCATGAATAAAAATATAGCTTAAGACAATTTTACACAGGACTTTAAAAAAACATTTTCATATTGAGAGATCAGACTCAAAACAGGCCTAGTATTTATAATATTATTATACGCATATGTTGCATTCTTGGCTTAGAATTTTTCTCCTCCATCTCACAACTCATATTCAAATATTGTCTATTGGATGATCAGTCATGTTTGTAAAACAAACACTAAAAATAAATACTTAAAATGAGAAAATTGTAAAAATTACAAATACTTTACAATACAGTTCACTTGTAACTTACACAATCCAGGGTTTTCTATGTTTACAACAATTGAGAAACAGGAGGGAGGTAACTGAGCATGTAAAAATTCCTTCTCAGAATGAAAATTCCCTTCTGATTTGCTTTCGCACCTGTAGGGCTTACTTGCTTTGATAAACTTGGCCAGAAGGGTGAGTCTGTGGGAGGTAATTCAGAAGGGAGAGGCTGAGGTCAAGAGCCTATTATCTTTCCCTCTGGGCAGTCTGGGCCTCACCAGCCATCAGTGGCATCCAGACCAGAGAATGGACTCAACCAAGTGAATTTGATGGGACTGTGCTTTGCCATTCAGGACTGAAAGTTCTCTAATGAAATCACTAACTGGGCTGCTCAGTCACTGTGAGTACTAGCATCTGGTTATGTGATCAGTTAAAAAGCGGTGTGTTTTGTTTTGTTTTGTTTTGTTTTGTTTTGTTTTGTTTTTTCCCAATCAAGATGTAGTCTGAAATCTATAGCAATGGTGCTAGGGTTCCATGGAACCCTGTTTGAGGAACCCTGCTCTGAGGGTTCCTCTGAGGGTTCAATCAGTTAATGATACGGGCAAAGATCTCAGAAGATTGTCTGGCACCAAGTGGTAACCATGGCTGCAGTGAGAACAAAGGAACTTGCAATCAGGAAGGAGATTGGCAACAATATCACAAATTATAATGCAATAAGATCATTGCCTTAATAAGGAAGGCATGTATAAAGTTCTCCAGGCACGTTGAGAAGGGGCACGTAAGTTTGTTCCAGAGTTAAGGGAGGGAAGTCTAATTAGTTGATGGCATTGGACTGAAATTCAAAGAACAATTAGGTGTTTTCTATTTAGACTTTAGAGAGAGAGAGTGCTCTAGACAGAGAAATCACATGGGTAAGTAGCTTCATTACCTGTGTAATAGAGGGGTCACCAGCAAGGGAAAAATAAGAAGGAAATATATGCATGTGTTTCTATTTAGTCTTCAGTTGACACAGTGATCACTTCCCCACGTTTGCCTTGATCAGAACAGCTGTATTTTAAATGTATGTGCTGCATTTAACTCCTTGATGTGAATAGACAATGTGTAAAAACCACATTTTCATTTCCTAATGGCCACAGTCAGAGCAGGAGTGTGTATTAAATAACATGTGGTTTGGGGAAAAAACAAACAGGAACACAGTTAGTTCATATTTCTTGTTCATCCCTGTCCAGACTTAAACTGGCACTTGGTAATGTGCTGGGAAACACAGGAATGCATTTGTGTGTGGAAGTGATGCCCTGGAACAATGTTCCAGGAAATTCATTATCATGTTACAATATTCCTATTGAGCTTTCAGGACCACGCTACGCTGAACAAACTTGAAGCTATTTCAAGTGCAACTTGTTAGGATTTGAAAGCAAATCTTAGCTCTTGAGATAAATGAGAGAGATTTAAGAAGGTGTGGAGAGAATGCTGAATTGAATCCAAAATCTCTTTATAAATATATTTTGGAAAAAAATAACTCAGCATTGTTTTTAAATCATGATTTCTGGAATGAGGAGTAGAAACTGATAAGTCTTATTAGATGTAGGCTTGGCCAAAACTGTCCTTCGTTCTTTGAAGGTTTTTTGTTTTGGTTTGGTTTGTTTTTCTTTTTTCCACCTTAAGTGAAAACTCTGCTGCTGCCTTGATCTTGGGAGCTCTTCGGGTAACAGTTCTCCCTCTGGTTAGAGAACAAGTAAGGAGTCACAGTGGAACTCTCACTGGAGAAAGTGGGCCCAAGGGACGTGGACAGACGGCAAGCCTGGCTGTCCTCCTCTTCGTTAGCCTGATGCCTGCAGTAGTGGTGGCCAAGGCCCTGCTGTCCAGGGCACCATGGTGGGCCCTCATCAGAGCCCCAGGGACAGCCTGGCCCTGACAGTCCAGGAGCTTCCAGTGCCATCCAAAGGAGTCAGCAATATGGAGCATGGGAGGCGGGGTGAGAGATGTTTGGGAATGGTCAGTATCTGACTTCCCACAGATTAATCATTCTGTCCAAAGCCCTGAGGACCCCACTGTGAAAAACACTGCACCAGGAAGAGGAGATAGAGGAAGAAAAAGGCGGAAGGATAGGGTGGGAAAGGACATGGGGTGGGAGAGAAGGGAGTTGCAGGAGAGGCTGGCTAGGGGAAAGGGCAAGACGGGGGCGGGGGAGTTCTGTTGGGGCAGAGGGCCCCCGCTGAGACCACCATCAGTTCAGAGCACGCTTGCCCCTAGATGGCGCTGTGTGGTTAGCAAGTTGGGAAAATAACCCTCAGCCAAAGCTTAGAATCCCAGCTTTTCCTTTGGTACCTTTATGTATCTGGCGCTTGTTTGGATCAGTTTCCCCACAGCACCCAAATGAACTAGATGCTGCCCTTTGTTCCCATATCCCTCCTTCCATTCTCTTTGCTCATTCTCATCTGCTATGTGCTATGCTAAGTGCTTTATGTATCAGCTCCTTGATGCTCACAGAAGCCTGCGAGATAGGCAGTATTATCTGTTTTATAGATGAGAACACTGAAGCTCAGCTATATAACCTTAGAAGCCCAAGGTCCCTCAATCTGTAGGTTTAGCAGCTGGAGGCAGGGCTTGGATCCAGATCTGTAAGATCGCAAATTCCATACATCTGATAGTGGGGAACCTCATGTTTGTCTCCCCATGACCATTAGTCTGACTCTGGGCATAGTTGGTGTCCTCTTTACTGCACACTAGCCAGGGACCAGCCTGTCGGCCATCTGGCTCCTCAGTCAATGAACACTCTTTGTGGGGTGAACACCATGCTGTGTTCAGAGGCCATCCTTAGCCCCGTTGCCGTCAACGACACAGGTGGCTTACACAGCAGGGAGGTGGACTCTGTGAGTCATTACTTCCCCCAGGAGGAGCCCAAGGTGAGGGCCTTGCTCACTGGTCATCAGAGTTGACACAGCTGAGCATGAGTAACCAGAAACAGGGACGGAGGGAGGGAACAAGGGAAGAAACAAAATAACTGAAATCATCATTGCTTCCTTCTATTCTGACAATGAAGACGTTTAACTTTCCACTTAGAGTTAAAACCCCTTTAGGCACATGGAAGCAACAGGTTAAGGATCCATGAAATAGATTCTATTCTCAAATAATGAATAATTGAATTGTAAAAAACTCAAAATAGAAATCAGTAGTCAGTGTTATTCAGGTGGTAATAATCATCTTGGAAAAGAAAGCATAATCATTTGACTCCACTTTATAATTCATTTTAAACTGCAACCAAGTGAAAGGAAAAGAAAGAAAGAGGAAATAGAAGCAGAGGAGGGATGAAAGAGAGAAGAAAATGGAATAAAAAGAGATGGCTTCATGGGTCCCATGTGGGAACCTGTGTCTTTCCTCAGGGTCCCGTAGCCTCTATTCTTGTCTATTTCTTCTTTGTATCTCTGTGGCTTTTTTTTCTGCAATGTTGGTGGCAATGATGACAAGAAGACAGCTTAAAAAAAAATGTTTCCTGAGTGCCTGGTACTGAACCAGCACTGACAAGCTATCGAAGAGAAGAAAGTGGAAAGAAGTAAGAGAAAAAGGAAATATGACATGATATATTACTAACATGTTTGCTTACCTAAAAGATCTTCAGGGTGCATCAAAGCAAAAGGCAATCTCGTCTTCCATGAAAAAAAAAAAAAAAAGAACCGCTTCTGTTACATCTGGTAAATTCATCTGTTGTTGGAGAAGGTACAGCCACGTGTTTGGAGAAATAACCTCCTTTAGGCCCTTCTGTAAACTGTCTGGCTTTTATCAATGGTCCTGACTTCACAGAACAGAACAGTGTGAGAGGCAGACGTTCAAGAGAGTTGGCTTCCAGCTTTCAGGAGATGAGTAGGCAAACATCCTCGCATCCAGCAGCTGTGAACCATGAAGAGGAGGCCCTCAAAATCCATTTGGTTAGAGTGTTAAGATCAAGCAAGGAAACAGTTAACTTTAAGTGTCAGAGCTATTGCAGCCTCAATGAGATTTTATCTATGGAGTGAAAGATTAGGAGAGACCAAATTTATTGTCATTCAGAGGAAGTATTTATAAACTTGGCAGAGCCTCATGTGAGAGCAGAACAAAGGCTGCCAAGGAGGTTCATAAACTGAGATGGATGGTCTGAAAGTATTTGCCACATATCCCGCACACATATGGTGACGGATACCCTGCACGCCCGAGCTGGGTGTGGAACTGCCCTGCACGGATGCCGAGGCTGCCTCCCTTGTAGGCATAGGGTGGGGAGGGGGCTTGAATCCGTGTCAGAGTTAGACCTGGGAGGGAGAAGAAAGGATGTTCTGAGGATGAGGCTGCATGGTGGGGAGGGGTGGGAGGATGAGGACGATCACAATGAAGGGGGGCAGTGACAGTGAGAGAGGAAGACACTTCATGACAAATCACGTGAAGGAGAAGAAACATCATGAGGGTAGGGCTGGGGGAGAAGACACACGAGGGGATAACACAGAAGGAAAAATAATAGCATAAAGGGAAAGGATTCGGTGGGGGGACAATGGTCATGATCGGTAAGGCACACGAGCCAAATCTGGTCTGCTGCCTGATTTTGCAAATAAAGTTTTATTGGAACACAACAATCCTCCTTTGCTTACGAATTGTTTATGGTTACTTTCACCTTACAACAACAGAGTTGTTGTAACAGAGATCATATAACCCACAAAACCTAAAAGATTTACTATCTTGCCCTTTACAGAACACATTTGCCCAGCCCCAGCCTTGACTGTGGAGTCTGCACCCTCTCCGCCACTCACATACCGCTGATCTCTGCCAGGATCCATCTGTATCAATGGCAAAGCCTGATTCTATTCTGCATAACATCTGTTTATATTTATTTTGTATATGCTTAAAGCCTTGCTGGATTATTCTTGGGAAAGTAAAAGTACGTGATATCTCATAAAAGTTAAGTAGCAGGAGCTGCTCAGAGACAGGAATGCATGTCCAAGAGGCTTCTAACCCTGTGTCTCCTGAGGCCTTTCTTTCATTAAAGCAGTAGCACATGGCTGTGGGCTGAAGTGTGTCCTCCTGATATTTATGTGTCGAAGTCCTAACTCCGGGTACCTCAGAACGTGACCTTATTTGAATCCAGGGTTGCTGCAGATGTAATTAGTTGAGGTGAGGTCATACAGCGTGGGTCCCTAAACCATTAAGGTGGGTGTCCATATGAAAAAGGGAAATTGGACAATGCACACAGGGAGAACAACACACGAAGATGCAGGCGGAGATGGGGTGATGCAGCAGAAGCCAAGGGACAGTGAAGGTTGCCAGCAAACCACCAGAAGACAGGGGAGAGCAACGGAGCAGGGGCTCCTCCCAGCCCTCAGAAGGAACCAGCCCTACAGACACCTTGATCTTGTACCTCCAGCCTCCAGAACTGTGAGACAGTAAATCTCTGTTGTTTTAGCCATTCAGCATGTGGTGCTTTGTTACAGCAGCCCTGGCAATCTAATACACACATGGACAAAGTGTCCCAAGTAGACTCTCTTTGCTGGCAGTGACTATCACTGGAGAGGCTATTTTTATTCCCAGGGGGACACTTGCTTCAGCCCAGAGCTCACAGGAGTCTATGGGCCTTTCCTGTCTTTCTCTCAAAAAATCCCCACTTGACAAGCAAGCATTCCATCCCCCGACCCTCAGCTCTGGGATTGCCTGTTTCCAACAATTCTTCTTCCTTTGACAGAGACTCCAGAATTGTTCCAAGCTTCCTTTTTTATGACCACCTGGTGGGATAGACCACAAATGCTTTATCATCTTTCTAATTCAAATTCATCTTTAAGGTTTACTCATAAGCCGCCAAAGTTATTACTCTGCTCTGAAGATGCCACATCCATTAGAGATGTGGTTGCCCATAGGAGTGTCTCAGACCCCCAGGAGGCAGGAGGTACAGCCACTGACCTGCAGATGGTATGTTCATCAAGCTTTCTATGTTGGCTCAGTTCAGTTTCACAAGCATTATATTTACAAGGCCATCGGCTCATGATCAAAATTTTACCCTCAAATATTAAAAATTAAACTAGTAGTTCATGTGTGAGTCCATGGAATTGTTTGACTTGAAAATGAGGCTCCTCATACTTCAGTAAAGCCTCTATTTTAAAGGAATGAACAGCAATTGTTACTTTAAAAATTATTGCTTTCCCCAGTCATTCCCTTATTTGTATGTATGGTAAACATTCTAAATGGTAGGCATTCCGAGAGGCATTAGGATAAGAAAGGAATGGGACACACGTGTCCTCAGGAATCTCAGAGTCTGTTCGAGGAAGGCAGACAGGGAAATCAAGGCTGGACCACAGAGAAACCAGGACTGCATTGGAAGCCTGCATGTAAGAGAGTGGAGGTGGACACCCAGCTCAGCCTGAAATGGCTAAATCAACATAGGAATTGGAACAGGCTTAAGAGTCATGGACGTTCGCATGGGAATTATTCTGATAGCAGGGCAAGGATTTTCCAGAAAGAAGGAAACCGAGTTAACACCTTGCATACACCTGCTATATGCCAGCATCGTGCCAAATATATTCTATTTATTTATGTCTTCACTATGACCTGCAGAGACAGGTACTGCAGTTAAATTTTTTAATTGTAGTAAAATATACATATATTTACCATGTTAACTACTTTTAAGTGTAAATGTATTGGTATTACATACATTCATATCACTGTATAACCATTCCCATTGTCCAGTTCCTGAAATTTTTCATCTTCCCAAACTGAAACTGTGAACCTATAAGACAATGACTCCTTGTACCACCTCCCTCCAGGCCCTGCCAAGCACCATTTTAGTTTTGGTCTTTATGAATTTGGACTACTCTAGGTAATTAATATAAGTGTCATCATACAATTTTGTTCTTTTGTAACTGGCTTCTTTGAATTTGCATAATGTCTTCAAGGTTCATCCATCTGGTATCATGTGTCTGGACTTCATTTCCTTTTAAGGTGAGTAATAGTCCATTGTGTGTATATGCCATATTTTGTTTATCCATTCATCTACTGATGATTGCTTGGGTTGATTCCACACTTTGGTTTTTGTGAATAATGCTGCTATGAATGTGGGTGTACACGTACCTGTTCAGGTTCCTGCCTTCAGTCTCTTTTGTTTATACCCAGAAGTGGAAATGCAGAATCATATGGCAATTCTGGGATTACCCTGGAAAATCTGGACACAGAATTTGATTTTTTTTGAAGAACCACCATATTGTTTTTTCAGAGGTTGTACTGTTTTCCATTCCCACGGGCAATGCACAGGGTTCCAATTTCTGCACATTCTTGCAAATGCTAGTTCTGTTCTTTTCTTTTCTTTGCTTTTCTTTTCTTTTCTTTTTGTGATAATGCCTATCTTAATGGGTGTGAGGCAGAACTGCACCGTGGGAAGACAGGTACAGTTATTATCAGCATTTTTTTCAGATGAGAAAACAGACATTTAGCAACTTGCTTATGGTCATCTAGCCAATACCTGGCACTTGCAGAAATTAAACCTGAGTCCGTCTAACTCTGGCTCTGTGTTCCTGAGCACGGTACCAGATGGCCTGGTGGGGAACTAGGAGAGAAGCCGGCAGCTTGGGGATTGTAAACACAGGAGCAGGTGGGGCTGTGAATGGAGACAAGGCTGTACAGGTACCCAGGGGCCAAATCATAAAAACCTTTGTGTTTTTTCCTGGAAAAAAAAATTTCAGTTCTTACAAACAACTTGGAAACATAACATGCATGTGGTAATCATATCAATCTAAGGATAAAGAAAAGGAAATATGAGATGAACCCATTAAAAAGAAACCCAAATCTATGTTTCTCAGAAATGTAACCAGAATAGCTGTAGGTTAAGGCCTAATGTAAGGAATAACTTCTTTTTCCATCAAAGTACAACTGAAAATAACCAAGAATAATAAGATGTAGGCTTCCCACTTTTCCATTTGTACTAAGCAAGGCTATTTTGGGGCATCTTATGGAAAATATAACCTCAAGGGTTAAGGGGGCATTCATCAGTCATCTCAGCAGATTCCTATCGGAAATCTTGTGCTTGTATGAGGCAAAGCCCCCGGTCCACTGTCCTGGATGAGGGACCCAGAAGGAAGGAAAAGCCCCACTGTATATTTTGGGGTTCAGACTGTCCGGACAGACCCAGCCAGTGGGCCCCGTGAAGAAGGGAAAGAGAGAAGGATCTCTGTGTGGGAGGGACTGGGGCCGGCTAGCCAGAAGTCAGGGTGGTCTAGGGACCCCTGAGCTTGTGGCTGGTGGGTTGAGTAGAGGCATTTGCTAGACTCTAGTGCTGCCAGCCTTCTAGAACAGTGACCAAACTTAACATCTCTTAAGAATGTGGAAAAGTTTGGGTATGAATAGAGAGACAGAGGAATAGTAGCTGAGGATAAAGAAATAAGTAAATGCTTATGCAACGAGGCAGTTCTAACACTGCAGGCTGTAAAAGGGGCTCAGAGCAAGAGGTGACACTGTCTCTTAGCAGTCATACAAAATGCCCTAAAGGGTGAAGCCATATCCTGTTGGGACCAATCCTGCTTTGGAAACCTGCAAAAAATCAAATGGAGCTTGCAAACCTGAGGGACCTCACCCTGGAAGATATTTTAGTCATATAATATGATGATGGAGTGGATTAACTGCTAATGAATCAGTGGGACTCTAGAAATACGCCAGCATCTTTTTTCAAGTTACATCTCCCACGCTGTGATGTGGTATAACACTGGTCTTGTCCATAAGATTCTAATGCTGAAATTGATGCTCAAATGTGCTGGCCTTGCCCTACACTGGCTCCCCCAAATCACAGGCATGTGAAAAGACACATGACCAAAGGCCATGTGCCATGAAGACTTAAACTGACCTAGAGAGGTCTCACTTCTCCCTTTGGCTTCTGAGCTTCTGGAGAGAGAGGGGCTTGTGATACAGACCTGAAGACCTTCTGAGGAATCACGTGGAGAATTGAAGAATCATAGAGCATGCTTTGTAAAGAAGGGATAAAGGAATCTGAGAGATTTTTTAAGTCTCGGATAAAGAAGAGACTTAAGGAGGACTCCAATGAAGTCTTTAAACCCCAAAATGATGGAAGATGACTTTTTTTCTGTCCTGAGAGGAAAACAAAAGGAAATGGACTTGCTTCACTGCTGGGGGCTTTCAGTCACTCATAAGAAGAGCTTAGATGCAAGGAAGAGGCAGCTGAGGATAATTGGGTATGGGAAGTGGCAGAATGGGAAATAAACCTTAGACAGCATCTAATAATGACAATAATAGTAGCCGTCACCTCTTACACATCCAGGCCTGTCCCGTGCTGTGCTGATCAACTGCATGTTACTCTGTTAGTCTGTGAATATTTACTGAACACCTGCTATGCTCCAGATGCTGTGCTGGACTCAAGGCTACAATGATGAGCAAAAATAGGTATATTTCCACAGTGCTCTGGGTGGGGTGAGGCAGGTTCTCTGGGTGAGTTTCTGGATGAGTCAGAAATAAATTAAGCATGTACATGTATTATTACAATGTCTGTATGAGAATATATAAAGGCCACGAGAATGTAAAATAGATAGGCTTTGGGATGTTAGGAAACTGCAGTCATGTCTGTTAGGTTCTTATTCCCATTTTATTGAGGAGGAAACTAGAGCTCAGAGAGGTTAAGCATCTGCCCAAGATTGCACAGCAATTAATGGGCAGAACTGAGATCCTTATCTACCTAGGTCTGTCTGATCCCAGAGGCTTTTTTTCTGAAATGTCTGACTCTAGAAACATCCCACAGCCCGATCATTTTCATTTCTGTTGCCTGAAGTTCCAGAGAAGACAGTTTTACTTTCAGTGATTTGATCAATTCAAGCTGTAGCCCAGGGTTGGTTTGTTATGAAGCTCCTGCCCTCAGTTTCAGGAAAATACTTCCTTGCTGACTCCCCTTACCCCCATTATTTGCTCCTTTCTGTGCCCAAGTGGACTGAGCCTCCAGCTTCCCAGGATGCCCTCCAGGCCCTTGGGGGATGAAGAGAGACCTGAGAGCCTCACCTTAAAGTCCAAGGGCAAGGTGGGGTCTCGTCTCTTCTGACCTAGGTGGGATGGGGATGGTGTTCTTAGGGTCAGGTATGTGCCTCTCTCCCCACTCTGCAATATCCTGTCCTGGGTCCCACTGCAGCCCCCAGGGCACTGTGCCCTTTGAAAGTGAGCAGGCAGGAGAGTTTAATCTGGTATGATCTTTAAAATGGAATCAAATGAAATATATTATGTATTTCTTATATATTATATATAGTATAATATATCACTTCAAATGATACATTATGTATATATACTATAATTTTCTTAGCTACTTAATTACAAACACTGTACCTGGACTCGATCATGTATGGCACTGTAACACTGCATTACTTATTATATATGTTATAAGAAACATTTTACTATACAAGATTGATACAACATACAAATTTGTACTGCACCTGCAATTTAATTTAAGGGATGTTTCACTATATCTCACTTTTTGCCTTACATTCTCCTTAAAAATTTATTTCCCATATTCAAATAAAAAAAAATTTGTTTAACAATGCCTCTCAAAACTAGTGTGTATCAGAATCATCCTGAGCACTTGTTAAAATGGATTCCTGAGCTACCCACAGCCCCACCGCCAGAGATCTTGACTCATGGGACCCATGACATTGTCTCCAGAGGAGTCACAGGAGGTGCTTGGACTGCACTTGAAGGAGCAGTGTTTTAACAAACGTCTATACTATGCTTTCTAGTGCCACATTCTCCTTTCTAAACACCATGCAAATGTCCACCACCAATCCTCATGGCAGCACTGTGAGGTAGGGACTCCTACTATCCTCCTTTTATAGATGGGGAAACTGAGCTGTGACGAGGCTAAGTAACTTGCCCAAGGCCACTCACTTGAGGACCACAACCAGGACTCATTCATACTTGTAACCTGTTATGTGTCCTCATAGGAATCCAGGCCTCCCCCATCACATCCCTGGATGCTTGCCCAGTGACTTTGGAAGGTGGGCAGGTGAGCGACAGGCATCTGCTGCCTTGGTCCCAAAGCTGGCGTGAGCACTGGGAACTGCATCCCAGGATCTGGTGATGGCTCAGCTTCTCTGGATGTCCGCCAGCAGTGCGGCAGGAGCGGGGCAGTGACAGGGAGCAGCTGAGGCAGAGTCTTGGCAGAGTCCGCAAGGTGTAGCAGCTGCTTAAACCAGGGGCTGCAAATTCACACGCCTACAGTGGCCAGGCTCTAAGTGAGAGACTCCAGTGAGATATAAGAAAATATTTGCCTTAAAACCACTCATTCTCTCAGCCTGTTATTTTTCCCCCACTTTTGGTAGATACATAAATAGAAGAAATGTTTCACTTTTATTTCAGCTCTAGTAAGAAAACCAGGAGGAGGGCATAGCTCAGCGGTAGGGTGTGTGCCTAGCATGCACAAGGTCCCGTGTTCAATCCCCAGTACCTCCACTGAAAATAAATAAATATAAGCCAAATTACCTCTCTCCACCAAAGAAAATTTTTAAAATAAACAAAAATTTAAAAAAGTGGAAAATGTTGTTATAAAAAAAGAAAAACAAAACATAGAAGCTTATTATATAGTGCAGTGACTATCTGATCTCTTTTGGGAGTCAATCATAATTAGGGAGTGGTGGGGACAAGGACAAACTAGCCTGCCCACAGGTAGTAGCTGCTGCTCACTTCCAGTCAATTGCTGCCAAAGGCCAATCTCAAGAGATACTGAAATCCAGATTTTTGAGGATATGTCTTTACCTAAAAAATTTGGTAATTATAAATACATACACATATACACATACAAACATATATATACAGGGGATCCTCATTATTGGAAGATATCATATT
This sequence comes from Camelus bactrianus, assembly GCF_048773025.1. Taxonomy (NCBI): domain Eukaryota; kingdom Metazoa; phylum Chordata; class Mammalia; order Artiodactyla; family Camelidae; genus Camelus; species Camelus bactrianus. The sequence goes on along the minus strand of NC_133547.1, from coordinate 44,939,787 downwards.
TATGAACTCTGTTTGCTAATATTTATTTGTAATCCCCAAATCAATACTCTTGGCACTTTTGTGGTCATTTGTGGATGTGCACTGTGGCAAAAAACTCAAGTTGCCCAATAGGAACCATCCCAGCTGAAGCTGAATAAGGTGACGCTAAAACTGTCAGGTGAAAAATCCCAGGCTAGCCTGCTGGATGACGAAGCAAGAATAAATTTAACTATACTTCAATTTTATACACACACACACACACACACACACACACACACACACACACATATACATACAGTAAAAACATATAATGTTCAAAAAAGAGCCCAAAACCCCACAAAACACCCCAATATTTGACTACATCTATAGGAGGCAAACTGAAAAGGCAGGTCTGCTGGGGAATCAACTGCTCTGTCTGTGTCCAGGAGAACATGCCCCACTGTGGGATGAAAGGGGCCCTGTGCTGGGCTACAGCTAAGGCCAGGGATTCTGCCCAGTACAGACTGGTGCTGGATGGAATTCCACAGGGAGCAAGGGACCTGAGAGGCAGCTCTGAGCCTGGAGGCTTTGCTCTGACCCCACGCAGGAGCAGGGGTATCAACGTGTGTGTTCATGGAGAGGGCCTCACCTAAAGGTTCCTATCTTCTAGTCAGGTTTCTGAGCTGGAGGGCTACCACGATCCTGGGATCCTGGGCAGTAAGGGACCAGGCAGCAGAGTTGGGCGTGGGTCCTCGAGGAGTACATGGGTGAGGGAGATGTGAGCCTAGCGTTGCTTAGCAACCAAAAGAGATAGAGAAAAAAATACACAAACCACTGTTCAAACTTCTGCACTGGAGCTGAGCATCCCTGGGACCGACACCTGGAAGGATACACCCACAGTTGTCCACTGCATCTGGGCTTCAGCCTGGCCCTGTGCCCTCTCTACCTTGCTCTAGCTTCAGGTGAGGCCACAACTCCTGGATGGTGGCAGCTGGGCCCTTAGATCACCGAAGCTGGTACCATAGTGGTGGGAAATCATCCTGCCCGCCCTTGCCACTGCCGCCAAATGCAACAACCACTACCTGGAGTGCAGTCTGAAGGTGATACCGTCAGGAGACCAGCAATGCCAAGGCAAGGCCTGCCCTCCCCCCCTTACCCAGGTCCCCAGCACGCCGTAGCTTCTGAAGTGCCAGGCACCGTGTTCCCTCCCATCCAGGCTGGGCCAGGGGCCGGGGCAGGCTCTGTCTGCACCTGCACAGCTTCCTGGAGGACAGAGATGGGACAACTCCCAGAGGTAAGCTTGGATTTGTCCAGCTGTGCCCTTCTCCCTGCCCCCAGTCCCAGCACCGCCAGGAAAAGGCTGTGGAGCAGCCCAGGCAGCATCTCAGAGGCCTGTCTCTGCAGGGAGCCTCCGGGGAAGCTCTCTCCCTCCCCCAACACATTTGATGAAGAGGGTATTTGGGTGGAGGGGGCAAGAGTGCCTCAAAGGCCAGGTAGGAAGGCAGAAAGCTCCTGGACATGAGTCAGATGGGCCGGGTTCTAAGTCTTGGTTCTTCCACATTTCACCAATGAATCTTGAGCAAATGCATCCCACGCTCTGGGCCTCAGTTTCCTCACTTGTAAAGTGGGGATAGCAGTCTGGTTTCTAGGTGATGGTGCCTTAGATGGCTTGTGTAAATGGCTGTGTGGGGCAGGGCGCAGGGACCCGCAGTGCATGAGCGGCCTGGCTGCGGGGAGTTTCGCAGGGCACCAGAGGCGGGGCTGGCTAGCTCAGTGGCACAGAGCTCGGGGCTGGCTCCCAGGAGCTGGGGGCACCTTTCTGACCCACGGTCTCCTGCCACAGCATTAGCCTTGGTCCTCGAGGGGCTGGAGGAGCCACGGAGCTGGCTCTGCAGTCTTCCCCACTGTGGTAGGACTCCACCTGAGCCCTGCCCACAGCCGATCCCCTGAATGACAGGGTCTGTGTGTGCTGGTCCACATGTCCAGTTTGTCATTCTGTGTCCCATGACCACGTGGCTGCCCTTCCTTCCTGTCACCTTACCTGAGCCCAGCAGCTGTCTTCAGCAACATTCCCCACTTCTCTCCCCGACAACATGGAGCCTCCATCACATTCTGTTTTTTTGGTTTTTTTTTTACCATAAAACCTGTCCTGGACAGCACCCTTCCCGGATGCAGGCACCGTGCTGGACCCCGGGGAGACAGCGCCTCAGGCACAGCACTGCCTTCAAGGGCTTAAACCTGGCCAAGCTTCTGATCCCAGACAAGGTATTTCACTTCTCTAAATCCATTGAGTATAAAAAGGGAATAAGAAAATCCCCAGAAAAAGATTACTGGAAGCATTTGGTGAGAAAATGGAGGTAAAGGGACAAAACACAGTGACTTGCAAACTTGGCTGCACACTGGGGAGTTTTATAAGCCACTGATACTCTGGTGCCACCACCAGAGTTTCTGATTTAATTGGTCTGGGCTGTAGCCTGGGCATTGGGACTTTTAAAAGCCCCCCAGGAGACACTAACATGCAGCCAAGTGTGAGAACCACTGGTCTAGCATGTCATCTGTGTATAATGACTTGTTGCCTTCGAGGGTCCCCACCCACCCTTCTCTGTCGCTGAGGGGACTCACCTGTAATGCATCGAACTCAGCAGTGAGTGTGCTGGCTCTGCCTCTGAAGTGGGAGTAGTGGTCTCAGAGGGTGGGCACCTGTTCACAGTCCTCAACATCCTGGAGGAAGAGGCAAAGGGAGAGGAGCAGTGCCCTCCCTCCCTGGGGCACCAGGCCACACCTGTGGCAAGTACCTGGGAGGTGGGGAAGCTCCAGATGGCCTCGTTGGGACCTGATGCTGCCTGGGGTGGTTTCAGGGCCCATTGCTCCCCCAGCATCTTCAGCTTCTTTGTGGCATCTCCTCATCCGTGCTCAGTTCCTTGGATACAGGCTCTCCATGAACAGCCTCTGGGAGCTGGTGGGACCCAAGATGAAGGATGCACTGGCATCTGTCACTGTGCAGTGCTTCCACAGAACCAGGTGAGGCTACAGATGGGAAGAGACAATCAGACAGAAAGACAGAGGCTGATGGAGCACCATCAGGCTGCATAGCTTCTCTGGGTGAGAGCGGCTACTAGGGCTGTGTTGATGGTTGGGGTGTTGCCATGGAGGATGGGTGAGTCAGTGAGTGGGGGAGGGAAGATGCTGCCCCCTCACTCTCACTAGACATCTCCCCCTACACCCGACTCCTCCTCTCTCCACATTTCCCTCCTTCCCGGGACAGAGGAGGCAGAGAGCAGATGTCGCTCGTGCCTTGAGAAGTGGCTGTACTGGGGGACGGGGCATGATGCAGCAGCATTTTTGGAGCATGGGGACAGTTGAAGACTCCTGGCCCTTTCACTTTGATCTGCCAGGAACCAGTCCTCATGTGGTGGCAATTCCCTTGGTAAGACTAGGGGTTGCTGCCTCCCGCAGCAGTCTCTCCCCTGGTAAGTGGGAATTCCTACAAGTAAGATCTGAAAGTCTTGGAGACCTGTAACCTCCAAGACCCAGGGACACCCCACAACAAGGGAAGGTGGGCACAGGTGCAGGGTGGGGCTGAGGAAGGCGGGATGGTGGCAGGGCGGCGAAGCTGCAGCATGAAGCCTGCAGATCATGCCACTTCTCCCCTTTCTTGCCCCTCCCCCAGCCCACTCAGAGGTGCCTCCAGGATGCTTCAGCCTCGCCTAATAGAGTGCCGTCAGCGAGGTCAGAGAAAATGAGCAGGCACAAGGACAGTGACAGACAATGCAAACGAGGCATGAACTGGCCGCACCCTCACTTGGGTTTGGGTGGAACAGATGCCTGGGAAGCGACTCAGGAGCTGTTGGGTGGGGGTGGGTGGGGACACCAGGTGAGCACAAGGAAGGGCCGAGCCTGTGCGAGTCTGGGTCAGGTGGTCAGGGGGTCCTGGTGGGTCCGTTCCACTTGGGGCTCACCTCCTGACTAGGAATTTCTGCAGAGAAAGAGCCAGCAGCGAGGAAGCTTTTATTCTAGATGAGCCTCACCGGCCTGTTGCTTGATGGGGTGGGTGATACACTCTTGTTTGCCCTTGGGGCGGTGGAGTCACCAAGAGGTGAAGTCACTTCCTGAAGTCAGGCGGGCTGAGCAGGCTGAGTGGGGCACCAGGGCCAGGGCTCCTGGTGCGAAGCTGATCTTCCTGTCTTCCTCTCTTCCACGTGGCGTGACGCCTCCCACGGCTTGGGGCTACCTTGGACTTGGTTGCCAGAGTGCGCGTGCAGGGGATGCGGCTTTCCCGCATTCATAGGAGTGGGCCTGTGTACACGCACACGTGTCTGCCCAGTGAGAAGGTGCGCACATGTTACTTTGTGCATGTGAAATTGCATGTTTGCACATTCAGCACGAATGCGCTTGAGTTAGCACAAGTCCTGCCCCTCCCCTGATGCATCAGGGTCCCGCTGGATGCTCCCTCCTCTTCCCTGAGGTAGAGGAAGAGGCACGACCGCTCCTCCCCAGGCCGGCCTTCTTCCCACCTGCTGGTTCCTCGTCCCTCCCGTTGCCTGCAGGCTCCTGTGCCCTCAGTGATCTCCTTTTTCCAGTTTTCAATCTTTCTCTTTCCATTGGCCCTTTCCTCCACCTACAAGCATGCTCAGGAATCCACTGGCATTTAATAACACTCTCCCTTCCTTACCTGGCTTCTTCTGCATCTCCTCCCTCTCACTCCCCCTCCAACTTTCCCTTCCCTGTTGAAATTCCTCAGAAAATCCGTCACTTGCTACCTCCATTCCTAACACTAACATCTACCGCTTAGCTGCTTCTCATCTGCTCTCCCCACTCCTCCTATCAAAGAGCTCTTCCCAAAACCACCCCGACTGCCGAGCCACTAACTGGTAGCCTTTTCTCAATGCCTCCTTTTCTCTCATCAAACCAGAGACCTCTTTCTGTTTTACTCCTGAGATTTCTCTGGACTCCGACCTTCCACTCCATCCTCACAGCCACCAGTAACGTTACTCTGATGACCGCTTGTCTCCTGGTCACACCGTCTTTCTAAACCCAGCAGCTTGGGGCAGATCACATCCCTGCTCAAAGCTGACTGCAGGTTCCCCAAGGTGCTGACCTGAACAGAGGCTCAGCTGGGAACTGAAACGCATCTCGTTTTCAGCCCTGTCCTCCCTATGTGCCCGTGACACACACTGGGTCTCTCATATTAGACTGTAAGCTCTGTTGGGCAGGGACTCTGTCTTGTGCGCTGTTTGTGGCTGTACCCCCAGAGCCTAGCACTGTGCTTGGCACATAAGCCCCCAACACCTATTGAGTCAATGAGCAAGAAAATGAATGAATGAATGAAGTTGGCTCTCTCTGAGTGAGAAAAGCCAAGGACTTCACAGGGAGAGTCCCCAGGCCCTACATGTAAAGATGGACCTCAGGTTTGCTCCATCACAAGCTCTGCTACTTTGCAGCTCCAGCGAGAATCAGCAGAGCAGCGTGTTCTCAACTCCCAGGCTCCAGGGTGGGCCGGAGCGCACCTTCCCCCAAGTGTGACCCTTGGAGGGATAGGAGAGGCCTGGGCAAGAAGGGCAGGGGGTCAGATGACATGGGCTGACCCCACATACAATCACCACATCCTGGCTCAGGAAGCCTTTGACCTCTGAACTCTCGTGGATGTTAGGTGGTGAATTCCATCCCATTTTCCATGTAGCTGGAAGATCCCAAGGAACTGTAGTGGCTGTGACCCTCTGGCAGAGGGACACAGGCTCAGGTCTGCCCAAGGCAGCGGGGCTGGGAGGTAGGCTGCGGGTGGGTGTGGCCGGTGCGGTTGAGGACTTAGGTTCAGGAAGGGAGTGGTCCTGGAGTTGGGTGCTTGGAAAATGTCTTTCGTCAATCAAGGACTGTGTTTTTGGAACACCTATTCTGTACCTATACCTCTGAAAATTTTGTTTCCAATGATACATTTTAAAGTAATTGCTAACATTGGGATGGGAGAAGATTCTGGGCACAGAGTATTCAGTAAGGGGTAGTTGACTGAGGGTAGGAATGGAGGAGTCCAGTGCTAAGGTGTGTTTGAGGACTCAGTCTTGTCTGGGTCTCAGGAGAGCTGGGACGTGGCCTTCTGGCTGGGTCAGGGGCGCCCGGAACTTGCTGTTTTATCTCTGTGGTCATATCTAGAGAATGGGTGACATCCTTCTCCTTTCAGGGCCGTGGGAGCAGCGGCAGAGAGGACGCAGTTCAGAGAGCAGCAGGAGGGCACTAGCTGGGTGTGGCAGGGCAGCGGGCGGGGAGGGGCCCAGAGGTCCCGCGTCTCACCTGGCAAGCAGCATCAAGAGAGCCGCACTTGCTGGAGGGCACCCAGAGGTCGGCTGAACCTGTGTCAGAGGTGACTCTGAACTTCTGAAGTAAGCTGCTGTCCTAGTCCACTCGGGCTGCTGCAACAGACTCCTTAAACCGGGTGGCTTAGCAACAGCAGAGACTTGTTTCTCACAGTCCTGGAGGCTGGAAGTCCAAGGTCACGGTGTCAGCATGGTTGGTTGGGTGAAGACCCTCTTCCGGGTTGTAGGATGCAACCTCCTCTTGTCTCCTCGAGTGGTAGGAAGAGGGAAAGACGGCTCCCTGGGGTCTCTTTTGTAAGAACATGAATCCCATTCATGGAGGCTCCATCCTCATGACTTAGTCACCTCCCAAAGGCCCCCCTCCTACTACCATTACACTGGGGGTTAGGATTTACTACATGGATTTGGGGGGGACAAACATCCAGTCTCTAACAGCTGCCAGTGCCGCTCTCACCACAGCACTGGGTCTGCAGGGATGAATGAGGCTGCTTGGGGGCTTTGGGCTTTGGCGTCTTGCCTGGCTCCACCCTTGGTGCTTAGGGTGAGAGTAGGCAGGTCGTTCAGGCTCTCTGGGCTTCCATTTTCCAGCAGGGATTGGATGGGAAGCTTCCATTTTTAAGACTTCCAAGGAGGTGGGAGACTCAGGGAGACAGGAGGGCAAAACAGAAACACTGACCGGAACTTTGATGAACCGCTGGTGTAGCAGGAGGTCAAGCTGTGCAGAGCCTGGTCATAGTGATGCAGGAAAATGGATGTGGGGTGTGAGGAGGGCCGAGTCCCAGGTCTCGGTTGAGCCCCTGGGACGTGCCCTGCCAAGTGTCGGTCCTTGGCTTCGCACAGGAAAGAATTCAAGTGCGAGCCACCGCTGAGTAAAGGTAGATTTATTTAGAGAGATACATACTGCATAGAGTGTAAGGCAAGAGAAAGGCAAGGAAAGAGGTGTGGGAATTGGGTGCTCAGGTCAAAGTAAAAGTAGGTACACACTCCATAGACAGAGTGCAGGCCGTCTCCAAAGGGGAGAGAGAGCGCAAGGGCCACTAGGCGTAGTGTTGTCAGTTTTTATGGTCTCAGTAGATTCACACGCCTATAGGTGAGATCAATTCAACTGGCCTGGGGAAGGGGCTGGAATTACCAGGAATTGGACCACCACCCATTCTTTGGGCTTTTGCGGTTAGCCTTGGGGCTGTCATGGAACCCGCAGGCGTGTTATTTGATCACACTGCTACAACGAGCGTATAATGAAGCTCCAGGTCCGCTAGAAGTTAAACCTCTTAATCCTCAAGGCCAGCTAGGAGGTGAATCTTCCACCATTTTGGTGTTAAATTGCTGTCATTCCTTGAGTGGTTGTGCCCTGCCCCCTTCCATCCTGTCTCAACAGAAACCTCCATCTGAGGTCACACACCCCTCCCACCCATCAGTGACACGTGGGCTCGAGGCCAAGAGCCTCTGACTGACCCCTGAGCTCCTTTCTGCCCCATGTGCCTCAGGCTTTCCAGCTGTAAAACGGGAATTTTCTAGGGTGCGCACGTGCCCTTTAGCGATTCAGTCCAAGACGGTGGGGAAAGAATGGGCCTTGCAGGAAAACAAAGCCTCAGGTCCGAGAGAGAGAGGAGATAGGGTGGAGCGAGGGGCTGAGCATCCAGGTGGTTGGTGAGGACAGCGGAGCGGGTATCAAAGGACAGTCTTTTGGTGAACTGGCTCCGCTTAGCACAGAGCCTGGCCATGTTCATGGCTCCTCGCTCCTTCTGGCTTTCCTAGGCTGAGGGCATTTTCTAGAGGGAGATCCTGGCCAGGGTGGAGGAAGGAAAAACAGTAGAGGTCTGTACTCCCACAATGGCAGAGGCCCTGAAGAACACCCCTTGCTTCTGTTACTGCTCTCCCTCCCTGAGGCCTCTGGAGGAGAATTAACAGGTCTCCAGGAGGCAACCGCACCTGCATTAAATAAGCCGCAGCTAAGTTCCTTTTGTCGTCGGGGATCTCCATCACGGCAAGGCCATTAATTCATTCATCCCTCCATCATCTCGCGCTGAACGCCTACTCTGTGCTTGCACTGTGCTGCCTGCTGAAGACATAGATGAAGACAATTATCGCTGCCTTCAGGGAACGCCAGCAGGCCGGGACACAGACAGGGAAAGAGGCAGTGACATCTCTGAGGAGATGAAGTCTGCACCCTGTGATGCTGGATGGGGGAGGCAATGCCATGTGGGGCCTATAGGTGGCAGCAGATGCCCACCGCAGCCCGCAGGGGCTCCTGGACACCTGAGGGCAGGTACCCAGCCAGGTGCCAAGGGGTGAAGTGGACCCATGGAACTGGGTTGGGCAGGGAGGGGGCCCATCGTCTCCAGAGTGTCTTGTAGCTTGTCCTTAGAAAGATGTGTTTGAGTCTAAGTCCCAGTTCCTCAGCTTCTTGTCCAGATACCTTCCCAACACCTTCGGGAAGCGGAATCAAAGTGACCTGGGAAACTCACAGCAGACTGGGCGGCTGCTGGGTCAGTGCCAAACCTTGCACACACACCCAAGTAGCCCTCGTAACAACTCTGCAAACTAACTGCCTGTACCCCTATTTTAAAGACTCGGAAACCAAGGCTCCCAGGGATGTAGGTGACTCGGAAGTGATGGAGCAGGGATTCAAAGTAGCTGTGTCTGACTCTATTTCTATTAAAAACAAAAACAAAAACAAAAACAGAAACAAACAAACCCTGAGTTCTGCAGACAGGAAGGTTGCTTTCAGATGCCTGGAAGAAAAGGTCCCCAGCAGTTGTGGGGGGAGGGGCAGGACCCCGGCTCAACTGAACTCTGCAGCAGGCTTTCCGCATCCCGATGGAGAGCCCCTCGGTCTCTGCAGATCCTCCTTTGCCTCTGCTCCCCTGTCCTTCCGACACCTCGTGCATTCCCTTCACTCTCCCATCGTTGTGTTCATGAACACGGAGGCTCTTTTCCCGCCTATCCATGTCATCCTAGAATGGAAATGCTTTGTCACGCTCATGTCGTGGTTTACTGTTCACAAAGTGTTTTCACAATTCTGATCTTACTTAATACTCAGGCTTCCCCTTAATCAAATGAGTATATGATTCTCATTTTACAGTAGAGGAAATGGAGGGTCAGAGGTTTTACCTCAAAGAAGGCGCCTTTCCCACTATTTATTCAAAAGAGACTTCTGCTCTGGAACTTTACTTTTACCAGTTCTCTTGCAGAAAATCACTTCCTTCTCCCTTGCCTTTTCCCACTCAGGTCTTTAATCCTTCAAAGCCCAGCACATACCCCTCACCTCGGAAGCTTGCCCCAGGGCTCCTGGTCCACACCGGCCTTGCCCTTCCTTGGTCTCCCCCTGGTCTCTCCCACTTGTAGCCAGCACTGCAATCCTAATGCTTTAGAGGCACGGGAGGGAGGGCACAGTGGCTGTGGGGATGTGCCTGAATCCGGGGGCCTCCCCGTACTACCTTTGTGATTCTGAGCAACTTCCCTGCCCTCTCTGAGCCTCCACTACACCCCTCTATAAACACAGGCTTACTGGTGGTACCTAGCTCGGTGGGGGGGGGGGAGGGGGCTCTGCGTGGATTAAATGAGCTGCCTGCCGGCCAGTAAATGTATGTTGCATACGTATAAGAAGATGAAAGCACCTTGAGAACAGGAATCATGCACTCACATCTCCCAAAGGGCCCTGTGTGGTCCTCTGCACGTAGCAGTTGGTAAAATTCCCGTAAGTGTGTTTGAAAAGCATGACAGCCCTCTCCACCCTGGCCGGCTCCCAGGCCTGACTTCTCCTTTGGAGGAGACAAGGAAGGAAGGTTTTACCTCCCTCTGCCTTTCCCCTGGGGGTGGGGCTGCCCCTGGCCTGAGCTCACCTTGCCCTCACCGCATCCTCCCCACCTGGCAGTTTCTCTCCAGGAACGTGGGGAAGGGGAACTAGGCTTTGGAAACAATCCATCAGGTATGTGTCCAAACCCAGCCTCTTATAGCCCAAGGTTTGCTGCTCAAAGTCCCCGAGCCCCCAGTATCCTTATCGGTACAGTGGGATTGTTGGGCGGTTGCGGGGATGATCTGAGATGAGACGTGAGAAAAGATTGTGAAATCCTAAGCATTTTACAAGCTGAGCAACTACCACTGTTATCAAAGCCCGCCCTCTTCCCTTAGGTCTTCTGGTCCCCACTGCGCTCTCCGGGCGGAACCTCCCTTTCTCCCCGTAGAGAGCCCCTCTCCCAGCCGGCCCCTCCTCTTCTGCAGCCCTAACGAATTGCTTGTTCCCAGGAGGCTTGGCACAGAATGCATGTTTTCTTTCTCCTCCCTCCTTTCAGCTGCCTTAAGCCTTTCTGCTGCCTTTTCGCTGCCTTTTGAATCTTAACATCGATGATAATCCGCCTTGTAGTGCTAATAACCGCTGAAACCCCACCACGCGCCCTGCCCAGTGGTCAGGGCTCTCCATGTGCTATCCCAGTAAACCTTCAGAGCAGCCCTGTGCGCTAGGTCCTGGCATTATTTGTTTTAAGAATGAGTAAACTGAGGGAGGGAGGGCACAGCTCAGCAGTAGAGCACATGCGTGCCTGAGGTCCTGGGTTCGATCCTCAGTACTGCCGTTAAATAAATAAACCCAATTATCCCCCCAAACAAGCAAAACCAAACCAAAAAAAAGAGTAAACTGAGACTTGAGAGGTTACTTGACAGACGAGAGGTAACTTGTCCATGTTTTCAGAGCCGATTAATTCTGCTAGTGGAGCAGCATTTCAATGAAGAAAATCCCAAAATCCACCTCCGGTCACCGAGGCTGCTTCCCTGGTAGAGCTCCCTACACCCACACCCTCCTACAGGCTGTGCACGCCCTGAGGGCGATGTCTTAATCATCTCTCCACCCTGGGCCTAATGGGAGCTCTGGGCAGAATTGAAGGATCCAGCTTCTGGACTTGACAACATCTGTGTCACTTTGGGCAAGTTACCTGACCTCTCTGAACGGGACCATCCCTGCGTAGCTAGCTGGGGGTGAGGACCGGATGACCTCACATACCTGAAAGCCAGCAGTGTTAGGTAGAGGGGAACCCCTTTGCCCTCCCACGGCCCTCTGCCTGAGTCACTGTCTGAAGGCACTAGGGTCAGTGTGGAAACCAAAGGTGCAGGAGCCCCAGAGTACCAGCAGGAGTCGCCAGCAAGGCATCCTGCTCTGAGGTCTGGGGCTCTCTCCCTGGGATCCACTGAAGCCTGTCGCCACCCAGCCCACTCCTCACACAGGGGGACTGTAATTCTCCTACGTGTTGATCTATTCCCCGGGGGCAGATGGCAGGGCAGTCAGGAATAAGCCCTCCCCAGTTACCTAGCTAGGTGGGGGAAGGGGAACCAGCAGCGGGGCTGGAGGCAGCAGGGCTGGAGGAGAGGAATGCTGTGCCCAGTGATGCCAGCAGCCCCTGACTCAGGCTGGCTGGGTCCCCAGAAGGTCAGAGGCTGATGAGGAATAGCACTGCTCAGGGACAAGTTCAGGGCTGAGATGGGCAGAGAACCCAGGTTTCCAGCCCCTCAGCTCAGCTCCCCACCCCCACACCCTTGAAGCTGCGTTCTCTGCCTTAGCCTTGGCTGCATCCCTGGCTGGCCTCTCCCAAGCTGTGTCTCGATTTTCCCATCTGGAAGGTGCATGAGTCCTCCTGACTTGTTCCCTGACAGAGCCGGACCCGGGGACCTCGGTGCTGCCTCCCTCCAAGCCTCTGTTAGCAGCATCTATTTATGGGAAAGTGAGTCACAGCACCACATGGAATCTTCTGGAAGTGGAGAGCTGGGAAGGGGAAACTGTCCATCCTCAGTTTACCTAGTATCGGTGGGAGGCACTGGCAGCCCTTGGGAGTTGGGCGGACATGAGGCGGGGAAGTCGGTCTCCCTGCTTCTTTCTGCTTGGCCCTAACTCCCTTTGGGGCCCATCTCTCTGCCTCCTTCCTTTTTCCTGCAGCTTTTCAACCAATCTGGGGCAGCTCCCCAAACATACATCTGCTCTCTAGATCTCAGGATGGGTGCTGGTCATTCAGCCTACGGTGCCCTCACTTGGTTTCACCCTCCTCATTCTTCCAGAGCCCACTTTCAATACCACCATCTCCTCCACGAAGGGCCCAGCTCAGCCTGGAACTGACTGCTCTCTGCAGTGGGGCCTGCAGCCCAGGAGCAAGCCCGTCTTTGAGAGCACTGACCTCCGTTATTCACGTACGTGTGTGTCTGCCTCGCCCCCAGCACAAAGTAGGGACTGATATGTATTAACTGAGTGAAGGTCAGACTGACAGGAAGACAGGAAGTGATAGGAGAGTCAGGCTGTGAATTTAGGCAGAACAATCCAGAGCTCACTACATCGCTGACTCGAGTGTTGAACCATAAGTGTTCTTTTACCCCATGTTAAGCGGGTCTATGTTTACTGTAGAACCAACGAGACAGTATTGATGGTTTATGCAGGGGATGATGTAATTCAACGTGTTTTACAAAGATCACTCTGACTGCAGTGATTCTGGAATGCTGTACCACATCCTCACTAGAAAGGCATGGCATTTGAACCTGAGGGTTACAACGGAAGCATGGTCTAGGGTGGGTGGGCCTGGTGGAGACGGAGAAGATTGGACTGAATTGAGAGAAATTTAGGAAATAAAACTCACAGGACTTGGTAATTAATTAGATACAGGGAGTGAGGGGGAGAGAGGTTTCTGGATGCCTGGTGATACACAGGGTGCAATGGAAGAGAACCGTGACTCCAGGAGAAGAGGGTTGAGGAGATCGTGACCAGCAAGCAGAAAAGAGTCTACACAGGGGACCCGACGGGAGTGGCCAGAGAAAACCAGTAGGTGTCCCTGATGCCACAGGACAGTGATGAGCATATGGTTGGTGTGGTTGCTAAGTCAGGTAAGACTCTGGGTACCAAGTGGACGTGCAGCCATGGGTGCTTTTAGTAGGGGCTGATGAGCTAAGCAAAGGCACAGAAGTCGGGGCATGAACCGAGCAGTGATGGGAGGAGGGCAGGAGAGGAAGCAGCATCATATAGGCAGCTATTTTGTGACACTGGGCTGTGAAGAAGAGGAAAGAGGGCGAAAGGTGGAGGGTAATGAGGACCAAGTGAGAGGTCTTCTCTTCCTCCCTCCCTTTTTTCTCTCCCTTTCCCCCTTCTTTTTTCCTTCCTTCCTTCCTTCCTTCCTTCCTTCCTTCCTTCCTTCCTTCCTTCCTTCCTTCCTTCTTTCCTTCCTTCCCAATGATGGGAGGAAGCTGAATATATTTAAAGACAGAAAGGACTCAGTAAAGAAGAAGGGCTAATCAATACAGTAAGATTCCTGAGACAAGCTAGGGCCAGCAGCCCACCCCCCCACAACCCCGGAACAGCCGAAAGGGAGGCAGGAAGTGTGCTGCGGTGGTAGTTTATTTGCTCAGTATTGGGAACTGAGGGACTTCCTATGTGGAAACCATTACCGTCTCTAACAAGTAGGAAGCAAAGACTTCTGCTGAGAGTTTGGGATGTGAGGTGTGAGGAAAATGGAGAAAGTGTGAAATAATTGTAGCAAGTGGAAAGGAGCTGACCCGGGAAACCAAGAGGATGAAATCATGGCTTCCTAGGGAGCCAGTCTGCCCTGTTCCTTGATGTCCCCTCCCACCACCAGCGTACTCGGCTGCTTGGATACAAATGCAGGGAAAGCACATGGTTGGATTCATTCCAGGGCTGGGGTTTTGCTAGATCTGATTAAGGATGGAAGACAAAGGGGTTTAAGGTATTGGCAAAAAAAAAAAAAAAATGTTATTGGATGACAGACTGCGGAATATAAGCTGGATATAAAAGAGAAAGCAAGACAGGACAGGATGGGTGAACTGAAAGAAAACAGAGAGGACAGGTGAGAAGAGTGGGCAGTTTGGTGGGAATAGCTGAGCCATTAAAGCTGGAAGGCAGGGAGCTGGTGGAGAGTGGGATGTTTGAGATAGTCTTTTTGAAGGTGGAGCAGTAACAGATGATGACAAAGCCCACAGCAGGACGTGGGAGTGGGTGGCTGAAGTGGAGTGAGGGGAAGGTCACTGACAGGAGGGCAGTCAAAGAACTGAGGGGTCAGGGTGCTGGCTGGGTCAACATCTGAGTGGATGGTGGTCCTTCCGGGATGACTGTGGGAAGCTTGGGCTGGAGGAAGTCTGTAAGTCAGAATCAGGATCCAAAGTCTTTGATTCATGATGTGGTGAGACCTGGAACCCAATCATGACAGTAGTGAGTGGACGGACAGGGTCTGAGGTAAAAAAACATGAACTTGAAAGGAGGAGGGTCTTCTCCCAACGTCACATCGGCCCTGGGTGTGAGGGGAGTGGACATATCCCTATGACACAAGAGGAAACCAAGACCTAAGAGGTTAAGTAATACATCCTAATTCGAGGTGGTGGGTGTCCTGCCCCAGAATCTCACTCCTCTCCATGGTGAGGTCACCTGCTGGTCGAGAGTCAGTCATGAACCTCAGGAGAATGATGTCCTCTCCTTCCCACCAGCAGACCTGCCAAAATGGTGGCCTGTCATGGCCAGTGGACCATGATGGCCACCTTTCCTCTTCCTCTCCTCCCTCCAAACCCTAGAGCTGAGGGAGCAGGTGTGCAGGGGTGGTGGGGAGAGGGGGAGGCCTGGGGGCTGCATTAGAATGTGAGTGACGCCAGACCTCGTGTATGGACCACCTACAAAGGTCTGTGAAGTTCTTTGAAAAATAACACTTTATTCTCTGGGCAGCCCTATTACCTGGGTACTCTCACCCCTACTGTTCAGGTGAGAAAGTTGAGGCTTCAGAGAGCCTAGAGGAGACGTGACTCCGGGCCCCCTTCTGTGGCTGTGGGTGTCAGAAACGACTGGCAGAGCCACTGGGATTCACAAGAGAGGGGTGCTGAGCTGGGGCCGTGCCATGAGGGGTGGTGCCAGCCCCAGGAGGAGACGCAGGACCCACACATATAGTTTGTGTCAAGAGTCAGGGCTCCTCTGCGATAACGGCAGCTTCTGCTTTGTTTTCCTGAGTTTCTTTTATTCTATCTCCTGATGTCCGTTTGTTTTACTTCCTAAGAAATCTCCTTAACTTTGTTTTCCAACACTTTTATTACTTTCCAGCATTTTTGCTCCCATATTTTTAACTTCAAAGGCCCTTTCTGACTCTCTGATGGTTCCTATTTTTATTGCACCCACTACTTGTTTTATGGATGCAAAGCTTCCTCTTGTCCTCCTGGAGGAGATGGATGATAGAGGAATTTTTTTTTAAACGTTCTCTCTGCATCTTCTATTGTCTCTTTTTTGTGTGTACCTGTTTGCTTTGGTCTCTTCTTCCAAACTGGAGGCTTCCATTAAACTCCTGTGACTCTGGGCTCTCCTCTCCATTCATGGTGGAGAAGCCATTGGAAGGGCTGAGAAGCTCAGTGCTCATGGGCAGGGCTCATGGGCTGGTAGCACCAAGTACCCCCGGAGAGGAAGTTCTGAGTTAGCTTTCTCCGGGGCACCCTCCAACATCCGTATCTGGAGGTCTTTTCTTTGAGCTCCCTATCTCCCATCTGGGGAGGAGATACCTTCCTGCCTCCTTCCTGGAGGCAGAGATGGGGCAGGAGTTGAAGGCTCAGCAGTCCGTACATGGACTTGCACATGGTCCCTCTTTTTTCCGCCGCTGTCTTTACTCCCACCCTCACTATGTTGGGCGCGTCTCCACTGGACATGACTGGAGTGTCTCTACAGCAGCCTCCTAGAGGGGGAGCTTCAGGCCTCTACCCAGGGGGGCAGCGTGACCGCCCGGCTGTGTCACGCTGGGGAGAGGGCATGCGGGAGGTCTAACTGCTTCATGACAGATTCTCAGGCAGTCTCCCTGTTCCCAGTCCAGGCCCCATCCCTACCAGACACATTCCAGCCCGGGGACCTGGTCCTGGGGTGAATGCAGCATGTTCCCACCACATAGCCCTTTGCTGGCTCTGCTCGCTGAGCACCCCCCCCCCAATTTCCATCTTCAAAATCTGGTTGTCATTTTTCATCAGCTGTGATTTCCTCCCCCCTCGCTGCCTCTTTGAGGGTTTGTACCTTTCTTGTTCCTTTGCTGTCTTTAAGGGGGCTTAGGAAGAGAACAGACATAAATGTGTCAAAAGGGGTACTTGGTAACATTTTATGAAGGTAATATGTTGAAGGAAGAGTTGTGAAGACCGTATTGGACAGACATTAGAGAAACCACAGGAAAGCAGGACCTATAAAGGTGTGACGATGGGGGCTATTTGTCCTGTCCCGACTCCCCTACACCAAGAGGAAGCCCTGCCCAGGATTCCTGGCTCTGAGCCAAGCACGGAACCGCACTGGGCTATGTTGTGTTTTAAAATGGAAGGTGTCGGGTGGAAGGAGGCACTAAAGGGGACAAAGGACACAACAGCTCTCCCTGGACTCCCGCCCCTCACCTCCCTGCGACCACCCCTGCAGATGGAGGGAGAAGGCGGAGGGAAGTGGGGCGGGGCCGAGAGGGCATGAGCTCCACACCTGGCTCCTGGTGAGGTTCGAGGGGAGGACTAACTGCTCTGGGGACTGGTGGCTTCCCCTCTGTTTTCACCAAGGGAGTGTGGAGAGGGGTGAGATTAGACTTACGTTGACCAGCAGCTCTGCCTCCCAAGACAGCTCATTCAAGAGAAGGGTTGGCTCTGCTTAGAGAGACTGTAGTGCGTGGGAAGATTACAGTGTTTTGAGTTGGAAGGTGGGAGTCCAACTCTTGGCTCTGTAACTTTCCAGCAATGTGACCTGCAGCACACTGCTCAACCTCTCTGAGCCTCAGTTTTCTCTTCTATACAATGGGCTTAATGTGTCCACCTCATACAGTTGTTGTGAGGGTGAAATGAGGCAGCCCTGTGCGTGGCACATTGTTGACACTCAAAAATGGCCTGTTAAGACATTAAGCATGGTACTGGAATCACTCCCTGCATCCTGACCCCCTCTGTTCCTCCTACTCATATTCCCTTCCATAGCGGCGTAAGACCGGCCCACTACTACTGGAACAGATTCTCCCAAAGGGGTAGTACCTGGGAAACGAGCCTTCCCCCATCAAGGGCTACCCGGCCCTCCTGGGCCCTCACACCACAGACACTATCTGGAGATTCTGGGAAGAAGTGGGTCTGGGTTTGGGGCCCTCTAAGTTTGGCCCACTCAGAATGGATCTGGAGAGAGGGATGCGGGTCCCTGGGGCAAGTGATGTTTCTACCCTTCTCATCTTCCAACCTGCCCTACACCTTCCTTCCAATCAGGACAGCAGGTCTGAGTCATGAGGCAGGAAGACTCCTTTTGTCCACAGATATTCCCATCTCTTCCCAAGGGCTGATAACTGCAAAGCCCAGAGTCTCGCAAGGAGCAGTCCGGGGCCAAGAAGCACGAAGCAGGTGGACATGCTCCCTCCCGGCTGTCTGCTGAAGCAGCGCCTCCACACGGTTAGATCCTGGAGGGCCCTTGGGCTGCAGTGGGAGCTGACAGGGCCTGAAATGTAGCTGGAGGAGCCCACACCACAAGCAGGGTCCCGCAGGGGCCTGGCCATGGACACACACGTGGTTTCTCCTACTTACCCTCACTCCCACATATACAGGCCTGATTCTTCTACCAGAAAACATATCCCACTCCCCTACCCAAAGGAGCATGCATGCGCACGCACACACACGCACACCCATCCTATCTACCTAAACTTGTGAGGCAGGGGCGGAGAGGATCATAGGGCTCTTTGTAAAACTAGGCTGGCTAAGAGCAGAGTTCAGAGATGCTTCGACCTCTTTTCACCCACAGTTAGCATCAGAGAAAAGAGTGGTCCTGGGGCTAGGAGAACAGCTCACTTCATAGACTAGGCGTTGAATTTGTGACTCTTTACCCAGAGGTAGAGAGACATACTCCAGGCTGCTTGGGGATGAAGTACCCTCTCCAAAATCAACATCATCACCCGTGTTGTCTCATGCTATTACCCAACTCAGGTTTGCCTGATAATAAGCCAATAATCAAGAAGCAAGTGTCAATAGAAAGAAAAGCCAATAATCAAAAAGCCAACAATCAAGAGGTTAGTGTCAATAGAAAGGAAAGGTGCTTTAATCAGAAAAGCCAGCAATATGGGGGAAAGGTGGACTCGTGTCCAGAAACCAACTCTGAAGATTCTGCTCTGCCGTGACAGTTTTTCAAGGGAAAAAGCGGGGTGGAGAAGACTCTCAGTGAATCGCTGAGGCAGGAGGTTGGGTTCTGCGTCACTCTCCAGTGCATGCAAACTGTCTGATCTTTAGATGTTTTCTTGCCTGCGTGACCTGCCGGCAGGATGGTTAAGGGGGCTTTTAGGGGATAAGAGAGCTAGTCAGTCTTTAACTACTTAATTCTTTATTCTTACTTCTTCTAATCCAAGAAAAGAATCAACAGTTTAGGCAAGGCATGGTGCGCATTCAGGAGAGCGTAAGTCAAGAGTTAGGTTAAATTGCCTATGGCCTCATTCCCATAATTAGGTTCTTTTGAGGTTGGAGGAGAACAGAAATGGGCAGACATGAAAGGGGAAAAAGAGATGCTTTCAATGCTGTGACATGAGCTCACGGCGTATGGATAATGTGAGAGATCCTGAGGGCAGTTTCAAGGGTAGAGACGGGATGGGGCCGGTCGTCACATTCCCATGCCAGCCTATCTCATTGCCATAGCAACACAGCTCTGCCTTCATCCCTTGGAGTCCTGGGTGGAACACTGTGGCATTTCACTCTTTGGTGGTGGGCCCCACAATCCCTCTGGGAAAGAACATTTCCATCCTAGACCAAGCAGGGTAGGAGTGGCCTGAGGCTGTCAAGTAGGGATGGGTTTTCTCATTTGAGGGGCAGAGTGTGGATTTCCTGGGGTTTCCCTACCGACAAGCTCTGCTCCTTCCTACAGCAATTCCAACTCACCCAGCGGTTGGGCCCCTGGAAGTATCCCCATAAGGTGACTGCCCTTTCTTGATCTCTGCCACAGCTGACTCTAATAAAAACCCTGCCATCTCGGAGAAGTGGCACAGTGCAGTGGGGGAGCCAGGCTCTGGTGTCGGGAGCCCTGGGAGCCAGTACAAGGATTGCCACTCACTGGCTGTGTGTTTTGAGTTGTTTATCTTTCCCTGTACTCAGGATTCTCACCTATAAAAACAGGGCTAGCACATATCCATCTCCCTGGGTGGTTATAGGGAGGTGACACGTGCAACGTAGTACACCGTCTTGGGCTCCAAATGCAGGAGGGTAGATGGCTCAGCCCCTCTGCTGGTTTCTCTTGCATGTGGAGTGGGGCTTCAGTTCCGTGAGGCTGAGTACCCCAGCAGAGGTCCGACTGTGAGGGCAGAAGGATAGTTAAGCCTTGGTGGTAGGGGCAGCTTCTGGAGGGGGCTGGCACCATCTTCCAGAGGACGCTGTCCAACTGGCTGCCGAGTTCCTGGGACAGGGAGCGGTGGTCTGTCCTCCTCCAGCCTAGACTGGTACTACTCAAAGTGTGGGCCGTGGCCCTTGCCCCCAAATGCACGTTACCCTATGGTGGCAACACAAGTGCAGAGTTCAAAGAAGGTCTTCAGGCCATTTTTTAGAAATTTGACATTGCTGAAACATCCAAGGGGGGTTTCTCTTTAGTTATTCTTTTAAGATTTCAGTTTGCTAGTGATTCATTTTCATTGTATTTTTTGAAAAGTGTCGATCTGGAATGGATTGGGGGAAAAACAATTTTCCTTCATTCAGTTTGAGAACTACTGACCTTGATAACACCAAAGCCATTTTAAGATCAGCTCCAGGTCCAATTAAAGAGAGAAATAGAAAAACCTCACTGGCGCTGACTGCAAAAATTAGCCACAAATCACACGTTGGTGAGCTGGCAGAATTTCCATTGTACTGTGAGCTCCTTGGGGGCGGGTGGGGGACGTGTTCATGTATCTTTGTTCTTCAGGGTGCTTGAGATGGTAACTTGCATATAGTAGGGCCTCAGTAAATACTTGTGAAATATATAAAAGCTAGTGAAAAGCTTGCGGTAACAGAAATCAAGAGAGCGGAGCTGAGGCCACTGGGTCTTTGCCTACCTGTGACCCAATTCCGTCTGGTTTCAGAACAATAATTGTCATCTCCCCCCCCCTCCAATAAGCTATGTAGACACAGTAAAGAGGATAAAGTACCCAGATTATCTTAAACCCCTGTCCTCCCCACTCCTAGGAAGTTTCTTCCCTTCGCGATGGGAGTTTACGAAGCCGATCAGGAAAGCGCTTCACCTACAAGGCTGAATAGGTAAACTATAATTTTTGACAGTTTCGATGTGCAGGCTGATCTGAGTGGACAAGGACCCCATCCACTTGTGTCAGCAGATCAGTGGAAATGAGGCCTGTGTGGGTACGTGTGCTGGGGGTGGCAGGGTGGGCTGTGAGCCCTGCTCCCCAGGGCCCTGGCGCGCTTTGGAGAAGAGGAGTGTGACATGGTCCAGAATTCATGAAAATTCACCCGGGGGGCCCTTCCCACACCCTCCCCTGCCCGGGATCTTTGATTATGATCTAAATTGGATTTCAAGTGGAATAAACCCCTAGCATGAGAAACCTAAAGCCTTTCACCAGTGTCTAAGCTGCTCTTATTTCTCTCATCTGATCTCCTCATTTGTTTGGTGTGCCTGGTCTGACATTAGTGTCTGAAGGATGAGTTGCTGCAGGCACTCACTTCTCTTTAAAGAGAAAACTTGGAGCAATATGAACAAGAGGTATGGAGTAGGAGACACCTGTGCCAGTCCAGGAGGCAGGGCTTGGTGCTGCTCATGCAGAGATGAGTAACCCACTCCCTGCCCTGCCTGTCTCATCACTCAGCTCACACTTGTAGCCAAATGACTCATGAGTGACCTGGAGGGAGGAGCTCCCGAGGAGGTGGCGTGTGGCAGAATTCTGAAGGTTGAGGATTCTGCCAGGTGGAGTGGGGAAGAAGGACCCCATAGGTAGGGGTAGATAACACATGGGTGGAGGACTGGTGAGGTGTATGCAGTTTCCCAGGGAATGGTGACCTGCCCAGGGTGTTGAGTGGAGACCCGGGCACTGGCAATGCTGCTCAGTGTGGACTGAGCACCAATAACACCAGAATCACCTGGGGGGCTTGCTATGAATGCAGATTCTAGATCACTCTAGAGGTTGAGAACCACAGTCAAGGGCTTACGTCTGTTCCCAGCCTCACCTCCAACTAGCCGGGGCTGGTGGGGAGCAGATTGGGGCTGTGGACCTGAGAAGCACCCGGGACTGCACGGAGCAGGACTCATTATTATCCATTATTATCACACCTTCCTTAAACTGCACTAAAAGAACTCAGATAACATGGATGTCCGGACGACAAGTGATCAGTATATGGCTCTGAGACCCCTGCCCCAGCCTGCGGGCGCCTTGGCACAGTGAGGGACTGAAATCCACTTAACCAGAATGTTACGCAAACACACTTGATTATCTGAAAGTCTGTGGTTAACACAGGACCGACCGGTTATTTCCAGGCTCCTTCTTGGGAAATTTGACAAGTTAATCTAGAATATTCACAGCTGTGCTGTCCAGTAGAGTAACCACTAGCTTACACGTAGCTGTTTAAATAGAACATTTTCATCATCACAGGGAGCTCTATGGGATATCACTTAGGAGAACACAAATTCTATTCTTACACGTGTTACTCAGAAATTTGACACTGGGTCTCTTTTGTGTGCTGGACAAATGTCAGCCCCGAATGGCAAAGCTCGAGCTTTGTGTCAGGTACCTGGACAGCCAGTCTACCTGGCTGGTCAGTTTGGTGGGGGTAAGAAATGAAACTGGTTAGTAAACACCGTCTGTTCCAGTGGTGACATCTCGACCTTATGAAAAGATTCCCTTTTCAGCTACCCAGTCATTCTCCAAACATTTGTGGGGTACCTGTTATGTCTCAGCACCATGTCTAGACGCCGGGGATGCAGCAGTGACAGGACAGATGTGGTTCTGATCCTCGTGGAACTTGCAGTCCGTGTGGTCGAGTGCTGACATCACCAGTGAAGCATCGTGCATGACCGAAGTGGCTTCAGATTTCTCACCCGCAACTGCCTGGGATTTTCATTAAAAAGATACAGTAAAAAAATTCTAAAGACCTCAAATCATGTTTCACAGTGAGCAATGTACCACTCTACCCCTAAAATGTCCTAGGCTTTTTCTACAGGGCTCTGAAACCCAGCTGGCAAGCCAGAGCCATCTGGACACGTTTAGAACAATGGAGGTGAGAGAGAGGTGCTCGAGGCAGCTTGGGAGGGCCCCCCCCAGAGGGAGCTCCGGGGGCAGCAGGCATAAACAAACTCTGAGTGGCTGGTGAAATGATTTGGCTGTAGAAGCTAATGCACTGAGGTTCAAAGCTTTGAAGAGAGCCTGCAGGACAATAATAACAAACGACTTTGATTTCATTACGGACCACAGGCTTTCTAACCGACTTTTGAGGGAGACAGCGCTTCTGAGATCCAAATCTGGCAAGATTTTGCCATAGGTGATTTTTTTTTTCAGGTTATTTTACAGATTGACATTTTTGTGAGACTCAGGAAATAAACAAGCCCTTTGAAATCAAGAATGTGTGTGTAAGTGCGTGTGCACATGTGTGTGGCACCGCAATTTCCTCATTTCAGAATAGCCTAGTTTGGGCTCGATTATCATGTGTGTCTCAAATCACCACTAAATGTCTCTTCTAGTGCCACTCATCTGCTCCCAGAAAAATGTAGATGGAGGTCGATCGTGAAGTGTTTTATGAGAAACACAGAAATCCTTTGGGGAGGAGGAGAGAGCTCTTTTAGTTTATCTTTCAGGAGAGTATTTAAAGGACTGAGTGGTGAAGGCTGCAGTTATTGGCGCTAAGCATGAGCCCGCTGTCACCAACATCATCGGAGCTCTTCCTGAGCACTTCTGGGGAACGTGCTGTGTCAGTGCCCATCTGGCCGCAGGGGAAATCCAAAGGGAAGTAAGGAGACTTGACTTGGCCTCCACAGCTGGTTCACTCCCAGCGGCTCCAGGCACAGGTCAGGACGAGTAGGTGGGAGAGATTTACCCTCAGGGAGGGGATCAGGGAAGGCTTCTAGAAGGAGGGCCTTAGAATGGGGCCTGGCCTTATAATCCTCAGCTGGCTCATGCCACCAGGGGAAGGACTTCAGACTCCATGAGCTTCTTCAGTCCTGTGGCATCACCCTGCACACTGAAAATTATCCCTAAGCTTAACTTTGTTTTCTTCATTTCTTTCTCTCTCTCTTTTTTTTTTTTTTTTTTTTTTTTTTTGCAACTTAAAAGAATTGACTTGGGGCAAGTGGGGATTTATAACAAAACTCTAAAATGACATTTGTTTCTCTGATGGATTTGAGATGTGTTTCTTGGGATGAAAATTTCATCAATAAGGTTTATGCTACAGGCCTGAGCTTGGGAAGAAGATACGTAGTGGTTACAAGTGCCGTTGGGTCAGAGAGTCCTCGGCTTAAATCCTGGCTCCTCTCCTGTGAAATCATGGGCCAGTTTCTGAACCACTCTGAGCCTTAGTTTACTCATCTGGAAAATGGTCATCAAAATGCCTGTCCTCTGAAATCTGTGCTTAGGATTCAGTGAGATACTTTGGTGAATTTCTCAGTACAACGTCAGGTGTGTAGGAAGTGCTTGGTCAATGTTGGCCAATGTCAGATGATCGCCTGACATCTCAGTTCATCTCATCGTAACTGGCGTACCCTGTCCTGTGGTCACTTACAACTGGAACCCACTGTGGGAGGCAAAGTGTCTGGGGTAGGGGATAGCTGGGGTAAAAGGCTTTTTCATGGAATTGTTTCAGTAAAAGTCTAAAGGGAGCTACTTTGTAGGAGGAATGTTCTGGCTTATCTTCTCAAACACACTCTCTCTAGGGAGCTCCACTGATGTGATGGGGCCAGATCTGTGTCCTTCCTCTCCTCTCCCAAGTAGCCTGTGCTCATCTCAATTTAGCCCTTGTCACACGGTGCTGTAATAGCTTCTTGACAGATTGGTGTCCACTGTTTGAACAGGAGCCCCTTTAAGGACTGGGGCTCAATGTTATTAATCCAGCAGCAAGCCTAGAGCCTGGGACGAAGCTGGTGTACTATGTTTTGTGAACGGATGGATGGATGGATAGATGGAGTTCAAATTGCAACAAGAGCCACGGTCAGGTACCAACCATCTGGATTCACTTTCAGCTCACTTAAGTGACAGATAGGAGGCAAACTAAGAATATTTACTCAGCGTGTTATAAATTACTGTCCCAGAAGAGCTAGCAGCATTTCCTTAAGTGGGCAAATTTTTTAAAACCCAGAGAATTGTAAGGTTGAGTGTTAGCTTCATTCTCTCCGGGCTTTTGCCTTGGCTCATCCAGATTCTATATTTGGGTGATCAAGAGAAGTTCTCTAAACTTATGGGGAATGATTCACCCTAACTGCCTGTCCTCAACTGTTAGACCTGGAGCAGGGAGGAAAGGAGGATGTCTGGGAAAGGTTAGCTCAGGTTGGCTGTTAAACCAAGGGCAGAAGAAGGAAAACCTTTCAGAGTCAGGGAAAGTCACCAATTGATGAGTCTCCAAAGGAAGAAATCCCTTCATGGCCACGTGTTTATGTAAGCCCATGTCAACACTTCCTGCTTCCCCCACTATGGTATGTGAGCTCATCAATGGCTGGTCACATACTGATTCACCCTGTGTAGTAACCAGTAACCATTCATTCATTCATTCAACAAATACAGGGAAATTTCTGTGTATAGTATAGAAGTCCAAAAGTACCATATTAGGCCACACAAACATATATCTTACTTTAAACCTGACCTCAAGGAGCTTATGGTATAATAATGCAGATTACTAGATATACACATAATAGGTAGCAAATTAAAGGTTAAAAAGAGTCAAAGGGCCATGGGAGCCCAAGAGAGTGGGATATCACTACTGGAAGTCAGTATATCAATGGGGTTGAGAGATTTTTGAAATAAGTAGGTTCAAATCCTGGAATTAACTATTTACTAACTGTATGACCTACAATGAGGTACTGAATCTTTCTGGGTCTCAGGTTCTTCACTTGTTGGATGTTTGTGAGGGTTAAATGTGAAAATATGTGAACAGCCTTAGCACAGAGCCTGACACACAGACCGAGGCCATGCTTCTCAGCTCAGCTCCATACCCAGTGCACCTGCAGAACTGTAAAGGCCACAGATGTCCAGGTGCAGAAGTCAGAGTTACTTGGGCATAAACATGAAACTTTGGCTAACATTAAGCAGGCAAGAAATGTATTGGGAAGACAGAGAATGCTCACAGAATTGAAGGAAAGCCAGAGAACCAGTCTTTGGAAAGGATGAGACCCTGGCAGTGGCTCTTGGGGTTCTGTCTGGGCATAATGGGCAGTTAAGTTCAGGGGGCAATGCATTTTCATTCCTGTTTCCTCTGCCCAGGATGTGGATCCTGGGAGCATCTGGATGAACTACTTGGTCCCATGCTCAGACCTGCTCCATGCAGCATATGGGGAGGGGCATTGTTTCCCAAGGGAGAATGAGGTGCTTTCACCTGAACTGATCATGAGTGTTGGGCAAATTAGCAACCACAGTTGTTCACAGTGCAGTATCCCCTCTATATTTACCTAGTGGGCATCTCTGTGGAGCATGGGCAAGTCTACTGTTAAAAAGCTCCATAAATAATTCAGAGAGGCACCAAAAGTTGGGCATCCCTGAACGGACACTAAAAAGGGAGGACTATCATTAGGTCTTAAAACAGGTAGGGGTGACAGGTACAAAGTTGAATTACCCATATCTCTTCAGAACTTAAAGGCCATCGTGACCCTTGGCCTAGCAGGATCATACTACATGTGATTCCACACTCTTGTCTTCTAGTGGAAGAAATAAACAATATTCTCATAACTACAAAAATGTGTGCAAGCTTTTGAGGGAGATGGGACCTTTCCTCCAGATGAGTATTTTAGTCTCTGTGACACCAGAGGCACCAAGGTCAGTCCAAGTCCAAGGTCAGTCCAAGGTCTAAGGCAAGTGAGTGTTCTGGGAAGGTAAGTTCTCCCAGTGACCCAGGAGAGGTGGCCATCTCTGTAATGGGGGTTATCACTCTGCCAGTGGCTCCTCAGATGGCAAAGAGAAAACCTCTAACTCGTTCTGGAGAATATTCTACTCTGTTTCCAAGGCCAGCCTCTCCCATGGGGTGATTGGGCATCTGCCAGGTGACCCGTGGGAGTAACCTGCACTTTCTGAACTTTTCTCTGGTATTGGGGAGGAAGGAGGGAGCAGCAAGCCTGGAGGTCTGCCAAGTGATGGGAATCATGGGAATGTGCCTGGCCAGCTCTGGGAGGTTGCCCAGCCCTGCTGGATGTGAGCTTCAGGGTCTTTGAAGGACCAAACATTGCTCTAGACATTTTGCTCCAGGTCCATTAATCGTGATGACAAGTTCCAAAATTGCAAAGGGACTGCCCTTTGCCAGATCACATGTATCTATAGTCTGACACGAACAAACTGAGTTTGCCTTTTCTGTGTATAATTGGCACCCAAATATAGCTAAAGAAAAAAAAAAAAGAAAAGAAAAGAAAAAGAGAGAGTTTTTGGCTTCTTCACCAGTTTAAAAATTATACTATGACATTTATTGCTTCCATTATCCAAAAATGTCAGTTTGGAGCAGACTTGCCTCTCTCTTTGCAGCCACCCTGCCCCCTCCACAAAGTCTTCCCATACTGATCTAATCAACACTGAGCTCTTGTGTCTGCAAGTTCCACTGTACTGCCTGCCTAACCAGGAGAGACCCTGGACAGGATTAGAGCACAGGAGAAGGTGCCTTTGGGCACTTTCAGCCTCTCTCTTTGTATGGCTTATAAAATTTCATAAAGTGTAGATTATGGTTTTTGAAGATATTTGCCTTTTTATTCTTATCTCTTAATAAAAAGAAAGGGTTGATTCCATGTTAGATGTCATTACGTTCCCTCTTTGGATCCCATTTCACTAAGGAAAGTTTTAGTGAAGTCTTTGATGTGAATTGACAATTGCTCATGTTTATCTTCCTCCAGATGAAAGAAAACAATGCTTAATCCAAAGGAATAAATCTTCAGCCATGGCGTTTTGGGAAGCATCGCTGGTGTGGAAGAATTACGTTGACTGGGAAGGAATATTAGAATGTGGTTTGGCTGCTGCAACAAAGGCCAAGATGGTGGTGACTTAGTCAAGGCAGAGATTTCTCTCTTTCTCGCCACCATGTCCTTTCATGCTACCACAGCCAGCAGGACCAGGAGGGGGCAAGGAGGGAGCTGGCCTCAGCTTTCTAGTGGTTCTAGCTGGACGTTACACAAGTTGCCTTTTCTCACATTCTGTTTGCTAGAACCTTGTCAAAAGGCCATACCCAGTTGCAAGAGAGTCTGGGAAATGGAAACTTTACTTGGGTGGCCATACATTCAGGCAACACTCTCTTACCAGAGAGGACATGAAGAACAGATACCAGGGTGACAACCTGAGGTCTCCGCCACAGGAGACTTTCCTGCTGCCTTTCAGTTCACAGTCCTCAAGTGACTGCTCACCCTGACCAAGGCCGGTGTTAACTCTTTATAGGGAGTTTATCATCTGGCCTTCAAACATGTCTGTGTCCTCGGTGGGCGGTGTCTAGGAATGCTGCCACACTCACCCACTGCCTAGCTGAGGGACAGACCTAGCTCACCATATTGGTGCTTTATTATTGTCATTTCCCACTCCTAGACTGGCCACCAACTCTGTCACTCCTGCTTCAGAATTACCTTCCACATCTGGTCCCTCCTCTTCCTTGGCACCATTGTCTTTGTTCAGAGTTTCAAAATTCCATCTCATTCCCTCTGTTAGGAATGTATTCAGTAAGTAATTATTCAGCACCTACTCTACTCTATAGCAAGTAATAATATAGGAGCTACAAACAAAAGTGTGATCTTGGCTCTTCAGAGCATGACGGGGAGACAAAACAAAAACGTGCCAACACCCTGAGTTTAGCCCCATGCAAGCCATTCTGGACCTTTGACCTTCAGAAATATAAATAATAAATATGTGTTGTTTCAAGCCACAAAAACAAAAACAAAACAAAACACCTGTAACTAAAGGGTGATGCACAAACTAATGAAACCTATATTTCATCTCCAGGCCGCCAACCCACCTAATTCTAATGCATTCTCTTCGCTGCTCTGGAGTTATGTTTCTTTTTCTTTTTTTTGAAGCCTGATTGTGTAACTATTCTGTTTAAAATCAACTCCCATCTGTTCCCCACTCCCCTTTATAATTAATATAAAGGAGACAGGTTGTACTCAAGGATTTAACAAATAATATGGCGTAAGCACCAACCGACCATCAGTTCAGGCCGTGCTGGTGTGGATCAGTAAACCAGCCCTGCAGGGAAGGGTCCACCTCCTTTGGCCTCAAACCCATGCCACACTCCAAGCCCCATGTGACTGGGCTGTTCTCAGCTGCATTCTGTGCTCCTAATGCGCCAAACTCTTCTGTGACCCTGTATTTCTCCCACGCTGGTCCTTCTCACAGGAATGTCCTTACTCCCTTCGTGGTAAATTTCTTCCCCCTCCCCTTCCTCCTAGCTGCTCCTTCGTTTCCTGTTAGTTGATCCTTCTTGAATAATTTCTACATTTCAGGCACTGTTCCAAACACTTTACATCAGGTCCAAGCTTTTATGTGATTCTTAACTGTATACTTCTTCCATACATTATTTCCACTTCAAGGATGAGGAATTAATGCCCAAAGAGGTTAAATAAATTGTCTCCGTCACCCAGCTCAAATGCCGTTTTCTCTGTGAAACCTTTCCAGACGTACGCAGGCAGAGTCAGTCGCTTTTTGCTTTGTGTTCCTGTAGTGCTTTGTACCTATTTCTATTACTCATTTCACTGTATTGTAAATCATCTGTCGACATCTCTGCCCTCCCCCATAGGAGATGGTAAACTCCCCAGGGCCTGGCCCAGCACTTGGCGTGTGATGGACCCTCAGTAAAAGCCTCTGGCTATTAACAAAATGAATAAACTCTAAGTAATACCTTCTTGCTGTTGTGGTTTCCCAGACCACCATTTTATCAAAAACTCCAGTAATTCCCTCAAAGTGTCTTTTTTATTTTCAGTATTTCTTAATCCAGGATAACTTTATCTGAAAGAAGAGGAAGTAACCACCAATGTAGTAGCAGTTCAGGAGCTCCAAGAAGACGTAATTCCTTCAAGTTACATTTTTTTACCTACTGGCTACCTAGAACTTTGCTGGCCAGAATAACAGCCCTGATTTCAGGCTTCACCTACCATTGGGATCCACATGTACCTTAAATAACAAACACTGAAAACTGTTAGTGTGCATGCACCCTTTCTGTGGATGAGGATGGGTGAGGAAGGTTTGTCATAGGACAGGAGGGGACAAACAGGGGCAACCCTCACCGGTCTGGAGCCAGGGGAGAGTGAGTTCATTAGGTTGTCTCCCTCCTGCTTCACACCCTTCCAGCCTCCATCTTCATTAAGGTCTTCAGAGCAGGAAAAAAGAGCCGGCTGCCACTGACCTTCATGTGGCAAGAATCTCAGCATGGCTCTCTTCCTAACCTTGGCAGTCTCTCTCCATTGGTTTTTAAAATATTTTAAATGGGTAGCCGGCATGAATACTGTATTTTCACATAATAAGGTACACAAGAGATGATCCAGAGTCCTAATGATCTGAAATTCCTTCAAGGTGATGTTGAGAAGATCTCTGTCCCCTCAGAGTACACGCTGCAAGGTCTGACACATGGCCCCGTCAGCCTTGATTCCTTCTGACAAGCCCTTCCCAAGGCCAATCAAAAAGGAAATGAGACATGATATAGAACTGATTCATTTTTTAAGAGGGCACTGTACACTTGCACAGACGCACACATACACACACATCCCATTATAACTGAAGTTACAATGAAACCAGAATTTTGTGTCCTCATACTTAATAGAAATCACAAATTCTTTTCATTTTTATAATCTCCATAATGATCGTTATAAATGACTGACATTTCATCCATAGATAGATGGATATTCCATAACTAAACTAGGTATTCCCTAAGAGTTGAACATTTAGGCAGTTAACATTTTAAAAAATAATTATCGGTTTTCTTAAAAAATGTAAACAAAAGTACATTTCACTGCTGAATACTTCAATTTGCATCTGCAAACATAAGGCCTTTTTAAAACATCAGTGTCAGTATCTCCCAACCAAATTAACATTTATTCCTTAACTTTATCTAATATCTGATCAATATTCAAAGTTCCTAACAGTCTCTACTATGTCTTTTGACCATTTCTTTGCTCAAACCTAAATCTAAACAAGGTCCATACCTTGCATTTTGTGGTTATGGTTCTTGAGTCCCTTTAACCTGGAATCCTCCCTCTGTCCCCAGTCTTTTTCTTTTCCATCAACTTGTGGAGGAAACTGGGTCAATTTTCAATTAGAATTTTCTTTCTTCTGGGTTGCTTCCTGGAAATGTCATTAAACAAATTCTCTTAATCTTTGTATTTAAATTAAAAGTTGGATCTTAATCACATTTTTGGTAAAAATGCTTCACAGGGGACCATAATTCATATTGCAGAATGTGTGTAATATAAAATCGTTCCATGAAAAGTGGTAAGATTAATTCATCAGTGAGTTTAAGTGATGATGACAGTCCAAGCTACCCATTTTAAAGTTGTACATTTTTCCCTTTAGACCAGCAAGTCGGGCGATGTTCTAGCATCCTGCAAATATCCAGTTCCCCGTCAATCTTTGCCTTAATGATTTTAGCATCCATGGCGAGCATCACCTAAATCAAAGGTCTCACTCGTTGTTGCAAATTGTTCATTTCTATTTTTATCACTTCCTCTATATTTATTCACTGAAATTTTATTGAGGCTTTCTCTTTTTTTCCTAATTTATTAATGGGAATTCTTCTGTAAACAAGAGCTTCCCTTTATTAACTAGGACTATTTAGTGACCCTGCATTCCAGTTAATGTCAGTGTGTAGCAACCCTCCCAGACAGTGGTATAAAACAAGAATTTTATGATGTTTGTGGATTCTGTGTGTGAGGAATTCAGACAGGGCACAGTGGGGATGAATGTTGCTGTTCAGTGCTGTCTGAACCTCAACTGGAAAGACCTGAATGCTGGGATGACTCAGAAGCTGGATGTCTGAATGTTCTGGAAGCCCCTTCACTCATAAGTTTCTCTTGGGCCAGAATGATTTGAATACTGAGCTCAGTTGAGACTGTTACCCATAGTTCCTTCACGTGGACTATCTGTGTGCCTTGGGCTTCCTCACAGCATGGAGGACTCAGGGAAACTGAACTGTTTTACTGAGATGGTCAGAGCTCCAGAACGAATGTCCCAGCAGACACAGCAGAAGTGGAATTGCCTTTTCTGACATATCCTCAGAAATTGCAGAGCACCTCTTCCAACATAGACTATTAGTCAAAGCAGTCACGAGCCTGCTCAGATTTAAGGGGAAGGATGTAGACCTCACTTCTTGACAGGAGTGTGGAATGGTCACATTGTAGAAGAGCACGTGGGATAAGAGACATTGTGGCCATCGTAGGAAAATACAATCTGACACACTTAACGTAATTCCCATGGGAAAGGAAAATAAATGTCTAATTTGACCTGCTGAATTATCAATATTCAGAGTAAGAAGCCAGGGTAATGTATGTCTTTACTGGTGACAAATTAAGATGCTTTTTTGAGAGATGAATGGAGGCTTTCTCATTTTTAACTAATATTATCAACACATTGATTTTTTTTTAAGTCAGTGTGTTTCAATCTATTCTTTTGATACACAGATTGTCCCAACTTTGGCTCATGGGAGTCCCTTCAAGCTGGCTTCTGTGTCCTTTTGGTAACACACCATTAACTTTCGACAGCTTTGTTGCCTTCTGACTTACGAGATGTGTCAGGCGCATACTGAACATTCCCTGCCCCACTCCTGGGATTAACCATTTCTCCTAGGAACTCCAATTCCTTTTAATGGAGAATGATATTTAGAAACCAAATCTGGATACTAAGGATGCTTATTAATACAGGGCTGCCATTGCTTCTAGGGTTTTTTAGTGGACAGAGCAAAGATAGAGCTTTAAATTTCTAAGAAAGAAAAAAATGCATTATGTGTATGTATATCTTTAGACATCAAAATTTATACTTATATTTATAATTCAAATTTAGATATTATAGAATTTTACCTAACATCTTTGATTTTATACTTTTATGTCTTTTCTCTTATACTATATTGCAATGTAAATCTTCCACTATAAAACTATCTTAGAAAACAGAGAATAGCTTCAAAATGTCAATGTTAACATGGCTTCTAACAATCAGGCATAACTAAAAATAAAGCTTAAGATTTTTCTGGAGGTTTTTGTTGCTATGCTTATTTTATTAATTTTTCACTTTTGTCCTTAGAATAAATCACACAAAGCTTGTCTAGCAGATGAGCTCTGTAGAGTGAGAGTATAAATGAAAGTTCCAAGTGCACTCAGATGAATCTTGCTTCTTCCCTGTCCCTTCACCATGTCACCTCTCACCCCAGAGACACCAGGACTTAATTTTCCGGGTGGGGCATGGTGAGAATGGACAAGGGCCAAAGGGAAAGGTGGTTGATTGATAATTTGTAAGATAAGGAGAGGAGGGTTATTTACTTTGGGTGTGAGCCTTGTTAAAAACTGGTTTTGGTTTGTTTATAAGAGTGTGAGTTTAATGAAGAGTTTGAGGAGCTTTGTTATATGGATGAAAACATGGTCTTAGCCCTGACCTTAGTATCCTTTTAGTCTCCTAGGAGATAGGGATGATTGGGCAACCAGCTCTTGTTTGTTTCACATTATTTAATACAAATATAAAATATTACAATGAAATATGCTATCTCATAAAACAAGAGTATCAACTATTTTCTCAACTCTTTATGTTCACATTGATTTCATTGTTTTTTCACTTATTTTTAAACCCTTTATTCAAGTGAAATCTTACACAGCTCTCAAGTATATAAAATAGATGACAGTAGTGCTGGTATCGTGGGAGGCCTGGAGGGTCCTGATCCCCATCCCTTTGAATCATCTCCTTGCCAAACACTGAGATCAAAGGCTCTGCTAAACACAGTCGGAAAACCCGGCATCTGACTGATCCTTTCTACCACCTTAAAAAGCTACCGGGTGATCAGTGTATAAAATTCATTCACCTTCTGTGCAGCCACTAAAACTTAATTCTTTTCTAAATTGGCTTCCATGGAGATTTTCCAGCAGTTCCCACAACAGCTCTTTATCCCTTTAATCTGGGAAGCACTGAGACTCCTCTTCCAGGACCCGCTGGTCAGACTTGCACGGTGGCTCTTCTTCCCCAGAACTGGCTCTCTATCCTAATCTCCTTGTGTCCTGTGTGCAGGAGGCCCCTAACCAATGGGGCATGGCAGGAAGAGTGAAAGACTTGGAAATGTGCAAAAATGATGACAGCTTGTCCTATCCAGGGCACTCTTCCAAGTCCTCCCCACCTTTCAGTGTCTTCAAGCTTCTTTTAAAACTCTGTAAGGTGTAGAATACCAATAGTAGTCCACAAGTAATTCTCGTCCAAAGAAATGTAAATTGTGCCTCCTGGAGATGCACTTGATTCTTGCTCTGTGGATATGACCCAATTTTGAATTTATTTGTAAACTCATTTCATATTCTTCATGGTCTATCTGAGCCTGCCCTTTTTGAAGGTGTCCTTTAATTCTTTTGCTGCATCTTATTGGTTTCCTCTTTTAAAAAAATCTTTGACATGTATTCATTTTATGTTTGAGAATTTTTACTTATAGCTTAAAAAAAGGATCATTTAACAGCCAGTACCTAATGCCTGCCAGGCTGACTATTAAAGCAGCAGAAACCTGCTCTGATGTTGCCAGAAATGGAGAGAGAGGGTAGAACTGAAGTCCTTGTCTCTGGAAGGAATCATTTTGTTGTTTCCCCTCCTCTCCTCTCAATCGTCTCTTCCCTTGGCAGAAAGTCACTTTCGGTCTCTGTCAGGTCCTCTGGGGGCCTTTCTATCTCACAGTCTTCTAGAACCCCTATGCTTCATCCCTCTCTTTCAATCTTGTTATATTTAATTAATATGCAGTACATGTGACGTCAAATGTGGACACATCCAATGACCATGAAGTTGGCCCTCAGAAGTCCACTAGAAGTCCTTTGGGGCAACCCACACCAAGAGCAGAAAGAAAGAGACAAAAAGAACATTACCTACCAAAAAAGTATCACTCTTGGTACTGAGGGGGCATTTATTATTATTTTTAATTGAAATATAGTCAGTTATAATGTGTCAGTTTCTCATGTTACAGCATAATGTCCCAGTCATGCATATATATATAAATATATATACATATATATACATATATTTGCATTCATATTATTTTTCATTAAAGGTTATTACAAGATATTGAATGTAGTTCCCTGTGCTATACAGAAGAAATTAGTTTTTTAATCTATTTTTATATATAGTGGTTAACATTTGCAAATCTCAAACTCCCAAATTTATCCCTTCCCACCCCATCTCCCCCAGTAACCATAAGATTGCTTACTATGTCTGTGAGTCTTTCTGTTTTGTAGGTGAGTTCATTAGTGTCCTTTTTTTTTTTTTTTTAGATTCCACAAATGAGTCATATCACAAGGTATTTTTCTTTCTCATAACTCAGTGCCTGCCACTCAGATCTATCCCCAGTCCAGCCTCCAGAAAATGCATGTCTTGAGTTCTAGGTAGAGCAGAGGAGCTGAAGGCAGACCCCAAACAAGCAGCTGGACTCAAGGCTCTGCAGGACTTGGATGCAGGAGCAGCGCACCCACAGGGTGCCACTGGGAAGGGAGAAACCATGGTTTTCTCCTCACTTCTGACCACTTACCAGTGTTGGTTTTGAGGGAAACATTGCTTTAGACAGGAGTGCCCAGTGGATTAGCATCTGCTGCCACCAGAGCCACTTGGAAGTAATTACAGGGGACGGCAGCATCCGAGCTGTGTATGTGGATGCCATAGACCAGTGAAATCTGAGTTACTACCATAACTATAACCACTATCCGCAGTCTGGGCAGACCTCGAAACATATTTTCAGTTTTTCATTCAACAAAAGTTTGTGCTTTTTGTTTGTTTGTTTTTAAGCACTTAATGACATGTTACTCACTGAATATAGACTTAAACTAAACCAAATCTGCTTCCCTGTAACTTCAGCCTGGTGGTCCTAGCTCTGCTCTGCCCCCTACAGCTCCCTTCAATGTTTTTGGTAAAAACCCCTGTAGTCCTTTACTGCTAAGTGACAGATCCAGTTCAAACTGGCTTGAGCAAAAGTGGACATGCACTGGCTCATGTAACTGGAAGGTCAGGGAGCACAGGTGGGGGTGACTGAAATTCCAGCCCAGCTGGATCAAAGAGTATCATCAATCTCACCTCTCCCCACCCATCACTCAATTCTGGTTTTCTCTGTACTGACTTTATTCTCAGGAAGGCTCTCCCCTCATGATGATCAAAATGGCCCTTGGTGGCTCAAGACTTTACAGGGTTCTGAGTATCTTGGATCTCAGGTGGGAGAGACACCTTTCCTCCCAGCGTCCCTGCATATTTCTGAATTTCGATTTGTCCTTCTCAATCAGTGCCCAGTCTCGACCTGTTAGTGGATCCCCTAGGTAGGATGTTCTGATTAGCCAGCTGGGTCACGTGCCTACCCACTCTTCCACAGGGAAGGTAGCACCATGTGATTGACAGGCTCTTTGGTGCTTTGCAGACTTGTTTCCTGTGTCCGCACCCTAAATGCATGAGTTTGCTGGGACTCTGCCTACATGTATTCTGTAGCCAAACTGCCTTGCCTTGGATTTTAGCCCCACAATTGGCTGTGTGACATTGGGCAAATGACTCTGGGCTTCAGTTTTCTCATCTGCAAAACTGGGATAATAGTAGTACCTACCTTGTAGTGTTATTGAGAGGATTAACTGAGATAATATTTATAAAACACAGTGTCTGGCACATTGTAAGTGCTATGTAAATTTTAACCATTATTACGACTTCCATACCTCCAGAGCCAGCCAAACTTGACCAAGAACTAAAGTCCATGAATTTGAAAGAAATTTCAGGAAGTAAGAAGCAGCACCATTCATACTATCATAGAAGCGTTTGAATGGGCCTTTCTCAGGGAGAACACACTGAAGCCACTTTTACCACGTTTACTAGGAGAGCCCCAGGGAATTTACCACTGCTGCACAGTTAAGGATTATTAGATAGACTCTGTTCTGATCAGAAAGTTGGGGTTTTAGACTTCAAACAGGATCCCTTCTCATTAACTGAAGATGAATGGCATTTTCCACATTTGCAAAAGTCTAGATCAGCATTCTAAAAGCCCCTGCATGCATCTAGCCCTCGTCCTGATTAGTCACGGCGCTTAAAAATCTGAGCGAGACAAGCATCCTTTGTGGTCTTTTACGTTATAGCTCTTTCTGTTAAGAGTCTGGTGCAACTGTATCGGCTTTGAGATACATAAACCCAATCAAAGTGTGTCGGGCTTTTTAGAAAGCAGAGGGGCGATAAGACCTCTGAGAGCAGCTTTCTCATTTTCTGTTTTTTACCAAACCACTTAACTTTTTGCCACCTCATTCCTAGCAGCTAAATCTTGGGTCATGTAGATGGGTGACCTATGGTGAGTTAAAAAAAAAAAAAACAAACCCAGCTTGAGTAGGACGGCAAGCTGATTTGGAAACGAAACCCACACAGACTTAGGCATGTGTATCTACTTAAGGCCCATGTCTCCAAAGATGCGTTTGGGGAGTTAGGAATGCTTGGCAGGGCATTTGAGGTGATCAGCTACGTGCCCTTGTCCATTCCTGTTCTCTGCAATAAAACCAGGAGAAGTGCTCATACTCATAAATAGAAAATGAATGAGCTATTTCGGTAACACCCCCTACGACCAAATACCACTCAGACCTTCAGATATCTGACCATAACCACAAGTCTTCTGCCTGACTTTCCACCAAGGCGTCACAATAAATTTACAATGTTTCTTCTCTAGGGAGGTACATTCAAAAACAGATATTTGTCATTTACTGAGCATCTACTGTATGAACATCCCATCTTCGATGCTCTGTATTTTCTACGATAATCTGTAACTGACCACATGAGACAAAGAGGCGGAGCAGCCCGGACTGTCCCAGCCCTCAGTTTAAGTCTTCCCGGCCTGGGCCTCGGACATGTGGGCAAATAAGCAGGCTCCCAGGTGACTCTGGTTCCCAGCTTCGAGCCACAACAGCCCCTGCTGGAGCAGAGCTGAGCTGTCCCTTCCCGGGGCAGATGCAAGAATCATGCACAAAGTGAGTTTGTGGTTGTTTTATCCCACTTGGTTAAAAGTTAATAAGAATAATGAAGATAAAAATATCTGCTTTGCTTACGAGGTTATTGTGTAGCAGTGACTATGTGTAAGAAACGCTTTGTAAATTTTGAAGTGTGCTCTAAGAACACAAGGAATTATTGTAGGAAGATTCAAGTAACACACAAGCATATCTATGTGCAGAAGACAGAGCTCCCAGCTATGTCCCATGGAGCTTATAGACCGGCCGCCCTTGTCCAGAGCACCTCAGAGGCTCCTGATAGATTGAAAAATGAAGACAGGCCAAAATATTCATGAAAATTATGGTGTATTTTAAACATTTATAATTAATGAGTCAATATTTTTATTAAAATATATAACTGGGGTAGCCACCATATGATCAAAGGATGGATAAGAAGGGACTTCCTGGTTCACTAGCACGGGCACAGCCTCAGGACGGGACACACTTAAAGCTTGTTCTGCCAGTATCTCTGTGACTGGATAAGCTCATTTGGAAACAGCATCAAAAGTCTAAATTTGAGGCCTTTGTGAATGTGAGTCCTGGGCAGTTGGACAAGACTTGTGATCGGCCATGACTGGACCCATTGGTCTGTGGTACCCAGTTCCGCTGGTCTGGTCCTGGGCCCCCGGGTGGCTGTGATGCCCCCAGGAATTTGGCATCTTTGGGGCAGCACCTGCTGCCCTCAGGCTCTGGGCTTCCTCAGCCTTCCCGACAATCAAGGGCTGTCCTCCTTTGCTGCCCAGTGCCTAGGGAGCTAAACCCCACCCCACCTCCACTTTTTTTTCTTGTCTTTCTTCCCAGCCTTCCTCCTACCAGGCCTCCAAAGTTCTTCTCAGAGCCATTGTTTTCTCTCTTCAGCGCCGTTGAGTCTCCCCTACTGTAAACAGCAGTAGACCCAGAACAATTCATGTTTGTATAGTGAATTGCAGTTTGCAGAGCATTTTCACAGACATCCTCGTAGCCGGGCCTCACATCAAATAAATCATTATTATTCTAATGTAGTTACAATGATGATTTCAAATCTACATGGGAGGAACACGGCTCTTAGAGGTGAAGTGACTTGTCTGAGATCAAATGACCTGTAAGTGGCAGAGCCTGGACACAGAGGCAGGTGGCTCGAGTCTGCCTCCTGTCTCCCTTCCGTTCTGTTAAGCAGAGACCCTGTGGGTAGACAGCGTGGCACCTCTCCACACACAAGTAATTGTCACGGTGATTGTTGTC
The DNA here is from genome assembly GCF_048773025.1 of Camelus bactrianus. Taxonomy (NCBI): domain Eukaryota; kingdom Metazoa; phylum Chordata; class Mammalia; order Artiodactyla; family Camelidae; genus Camelus; species Camelus bactrianus. Next base: position 44,901,042 of record NC_133547.1, on the reverse strand, counting down.
ATTTTTCGCCAGCCTGGGTTCACTCAGTGGGCCTTCATTTTCTTTTCCGTGAAATTAATTTTATATTTACAAAATAGGATTATGTAATGAGAACCTTCTGGGAATTATCTTATTTATATTCTAAACCTCAGTTTACCCACTAGTCCCTAGTCTTTCTATGTTTAAAATATAATTAGAAGAAAATCATTACTGTGTCTATAATAATAGTGAACAACAGAATTTATAGTAGTTGGGATTTCATAGTTTGCAAGGGGCTTTAACCTGCATTTATGTGTTTGATTTTCACAACTGCCCAGTGAAGTGAATTAAGTGAATTAAGTTGTATAGTATGCCTAATTTATAGAACAAGTGTCTGAACCTTGGAGGGGTTAAATTTCTGGTCCACATTCTCACAACAAATAAACATTGCCCTGCAATTTGTACTCAAGGTTTTGGCTTGTTCTGTACCTTTTCCAGTGCCACCAGCATAGCATACAGGATGGGAGAGAATTAGCTCATTCTGTGTCTAGGGCAGTGCTTCTGAATTTTATTATGTACAGAACCAACCACCTGGGGAGCTCTGAAAACTCAGAACCCTGTGCCCAGCCACCCTGATTCAGCAGGTCTGGGATGGCATTTCTAACAAACGTCTAGTCTATGTCACTACTTGCTGCCTGTGGGCAATACTTTGGATAGGGCTGAGAGAGGGAAAGACTCAGCCCTTGAAACTTAGTTCCATCATCTCTAAAGGGGGTAAACAGCAATAACTACCTCACAGGCTAACAATGAAGTAATGGATGCAAAAGTCTTTTTAAACGATTAAAGGCTACCAAGGCTGTTATTAATGATCCACTGCTTCTAATGTATAATGCAAAATGTACTTAAAAGCTGAAAAATTATATCCAAAACATTCTTACACAGATTTTAGGGATGCTATTCACATGATATTCTAGGCACATGTGCCCGCAGAGTTGTGCAATATGGTGGTGTTGGCTAAATGAGCATCCGTCCCATCCAGCTCGTTGTGGATGGGGTTCCATTCCAGACTCATCCGGACTAAGGACATCTACCTTCCCGTGATGAAACACATGTCAGCACAGCTGGTTTCCCCTCTGCACACACGGAGAGCATGAACAAGGGACGGTCAGAAAGAGAAGAGGTGGGGACCACCCCCCACTCCGTCCTCACCCACTGCCATTGTGGGCTTCTCTTTTCACAGCAGCCTTGGGCAGACAGCCAGATTGAAGTGCAGAGTTTTTCTTCTCTTGCTCACTCTAGTACAGGAATTCCTGGAGTCTCGAGATGCCAACAGCAGTCAGCGAGAGGGAGGAGGAGCCGAGGCAAAGGGCCCCTCGCGCCACATGTTGGTTCGTCGACCTCTGAGTGAGGGAAAATCAGCCCCATGAGGATTCACTTATTCCTGAGCTTTGGCGTCAGACAGTTTTGGGTTTAAATCCAGGCTCTGTCACTTCTTAGCAGGGTCGATTTATGTGAGTTACTTTGCCTCCTTCAATTGTAATTTGTTTACTGTGAAGGAAGGTTAATAATATCCCAATGCCCAGTGCACTCAGTAAATGACAACAATTATTTTTTTTATTAATATTCACTCAACAAGGATTTATTGTACATGTTCTATGTGCCAAACAACATGTTGGGTACTGGCAATTCTGAGAGAAATGTAACATCTTGCCTGTCCTGGGGAAAACCACAGTCCAGTGTGGGAGGCAGCCATGAGCACAACACACGTTACACACGCTGTTCTCAGTACACGTGCAAAGTAAGCGACAAGGAAGGGAAACTGACCAGAGTGGTGGGTGTGTTCTCCCCAGCAACTAGCAGCCTTCTGAGTCCACACCTTTTTCCTTCCACTCACCCTTCCAGTCCTGATGAGGCAAATTAAGGTGTCCACAGTTTAAAGGACAACCCAGAATAATTGTCCTCAGTCAATATTCCCTAAGCATCTCTGATCTGTTGCCCAACTGAGCCCTTGCCGGCCAAAATCGACATCCACTGGGGTGAATTTACACTTTCCACTCAGCATGCTCTGTCTACACAAGGCATTTCATTCAGGTTTGGAAAGTTACAGGCTGACGCAGCTCTGGAGGTTTGTTTGACATTTTTTTTTTTTTATTTCAAATGTTTCATTTCTTTCCTTTTCGGATCTGTGCCCTAGTTGTTCTGGGAAACTTGTGACCTCTCTGTGTTTTTAATTAGAATATGTCATTTTTCCATGGCAACCTATCTTGATGTCCTAAATAGAGAATCTGTAAATCAGTTTCTCTATGAAGGGCCAGGCAATTGGAGTGGGAGGCTGCCCAAGGAGCACCAGTGCCCAAGCCTGGTGGCTCCACCACTGGGGAAGGTCCCCCAAGCAGAGAGACACCACCAGGGACTCCTGAGACAATAGACCTGCACGATAGTGGTCCAGCCAGCACCTCTTGGTTTGGGTGCATAAAACTCAGTTCTTGATAGTTGTGTGGGGGAGTGTGCATTTTCCAATTGGCATGGAAACAAAACCATGTCAACCAAGAGTTATGGAGTCATTGGGGCCAATAGCCCATAGGTAATAACACAGAAGCCACAAAAACACTGATGGGAAACCATTGAAACCAACCCAAGCTCCATGGTGGCCAAATTTGAACTGACCTCACTGCAGCATCTCACCTCCTAAAAGGAATGAACGTCTTCAGGAAATGATGAGGGAAATGGAGATATTATGCACCACATTTGCAAGTCAGTGCTGAGGAAACAGTAGTTAAATCATTTGGCAAAAAAGGGATTGGTTTCAAAAAGAATGTCCTAAATTTTGTAATTCTAGTTTTTATTTCTTTTCTTTTCTTTTTTTTTTAGACATCATTTCCATCCACTAAGACAGACGTGTTGATAAAAGTCATCCTGACCACAGAGATGACACTGATGCATTTTTAAATGAAACCATAAAATGATATGGCGAGTCCTCCTCTATACTTGATCTAGACAGAAGGGCACAGTGAAGACCCCCAAAGCAACCCACTCATTCAGTGTGCACATGACTGAAAGCCCATGGGGTGCAGGCACCAATAACAACGGCTAACACTTGCAGGCTGCTGATCACATTTAGGAACTAACGTTCAAGTGCTGTGTGTGTATTAAGGACTCATAATAATAGCAATAGCTTTCCCTTCTTGACGGCTTATTATATTCCAAGAACTGTGATAAGTGTCTGCATGTCTACCTAAATTCATCGTCACAATTGTTTTCCCCAATTTTCAAATCGGAAAACCAAAGCATAGAGAGGTTGGGTGACTTTTCCAAGGTCACGGTCTGGGTATGAAACTGGCTCCAGTGTCTGTCTGTACTCGTAATGGCTATAAATACAACTTCTTCCTACGCCGTGTGAGAAGGTTTCTGGAATCAGGAAAGCATATTTGACATGCTGAGCTCATTCCCACCTCGGGACCTTGCACGGGCTGTTCCCTCCGCCTGGCCTGCCCTTCCCCACGTCTTTGCTTGCCTGGCTTCTTCTCATCATTCAGGGCTCAGCTCACATGCACTTCTTGGAAGTGCGGTCCCTGACCCCTCAAACCAAAGCAGCCCTCCCCACCCCAAGCCTCAGTCACTCCATCCCACTTCTTCGTGTTATCATTCAGTGTGTTTTCCACTGCCCAAATTGCTCTGTTTCTTTACATGTTGAGTCTCCCCCGCGACTTGGATGGCAGCTCTGTGACAGGCAGCACTTCCTCTCAGTCACCGCTGTATCTCTCGTTTTTAGGGCAGTGTCTGCCACAGAGCTGGGCACTCGATTGCAATTTGTCAAACACACAGCTCGAGAATATTGGTATTGAATTTTGTCTTGAGCACCAATTATAATGACAGCAGCACCGGCGACAAAGCAGCAGTGGCAACAGCTCTAATAGGGAATAGCAATTAAGTGTCTATCGCAACTCACAGACTGTGCTAAATGTCTCCCATCAGTTCCTGTGAGGTACATGCTATTATTGCCTCCATTTTACAGAACAGGAAACTGAGACTTAGGAAGGGCACGGGATGCTGGTGTCATCACAACGCTGAGAAACCCTCAGGAATACATTTATACACGTCACAGGAACATGAAGTTATTGTCAATGAAGCAAAGGGTGCAGCCAGTCAGCACACACCACAGAGAGTCTCTAAGCCTCCCGGGGCCTCTATCTCCTTCTCAGCTAAAGAGGGAAAGTTGAAGCTTCATAATTAAGAAGTGTCAGGTCTAGAATTACAGCTGGGTGCCTGGACAGAACCCAGGTAGTGGCTCTAGAATACCTGGGGTTGAATTCTGACTTTGTCCCTGACCAGATGTGTAACCTTGGGCAGTCTTATGATCTCTTTAAGCCTCAATTTCTTCTCCTGTGAAATGGGATAATAGTCCCCACCTGCCTGCTTTGCAGAGATGCTGTGCTGAGTAGGTGAAGTAGGCTGTGTGAAGGCAGCTAGCACTGTGACCAGTGAAGTCAGCAGCTCAATAAATATAGTTTCCTTCTTTATTACTTTGCTGCAACTCATTCAGTCAGTATCTATTCCCTCCCCAAACCCCTGCGATTTCTGGATATTTGAATTCCATGTCTTCAAATTAAGCCACATACTGTATGGGTCACCTGTGGCCAGATGGTTGTTTTTGACCTTATTAGAGAAAGGATGGCTGGAAAGTAAAAGGAAAAAAAAAGAAGGAGGAGGAGGAGGAGAAGGAGAGGAAGAAGAAGAGGAAGAGGAAGAAGCAGAAGAAGCAGCAGATGCAGACGCAGACGCAGACGCAGAAGCAGAAACAGGAAAGAGGTTTCAAGGAAGAAAATAGAAACTTTTTTGACAGAGGGAAAGAGTGTGGGAGGAGAGGATATTGCAGGAATCACATAGCAAGAAGAGCCCTGCTGTGGGAAAAAAATAGCGTCAGCCACTGAGAAGTCACTGAGGACGCGTGTTTCCTCTGCTCCGTTCGGAGAAAGGTGTGCCTAGGGGTGAGTCGCTGTCCTCACTAAGGGCACCTGGGGCGTGCACACCTCTTGTCCTCTGCCCCAGCCTGTGAGGGGATGGGTCCTTCAGAGGGGACATAGGGCCAGGGGTCCTGCAGGGCAGCAGGCCAGCCCGGCCTGGCAGGTGAGCCCTGAACCCGGGCACAAGCACTGCGGAGCCCAGTGCTGCTCCCGCAGCCCTGCCACACAGCTGCTTTTTAGCATCTGAACAGCTCTCAGCCCTATTTCAGGAGACTTTCCGGGGTCAGGAAAGTGTGAGGTGGAGAGGTAATGTGAGAGGTGGGTGGGCTAATCAATTCTCTCACTGCTTCACAGAACGGCAGTGGCAGGTGATTAGACGGATGGTTAATGTCTTTTAAAGTACATCTTTGTTTTCCACCGGGAGAGAGATTTGGATAAAACTAAGCCTCCTTGTGAAGCAGGGCTCCCTTGTCCCCTTAGGCATAGAGTCCTGGGAACTGCTTAGCCTCCGCGGGGCGGACCATCGCGGGGCGGCACCACCGGGTGAGCTGAGGAACTTGGCCAGTGGCTCCGAGGTGACCATCTGCAGTAGCGAGATGCAGGGCGCTGGTCTACTGCCTCCATCCTCTGCACTTCAGCAAGATCCCACCTCAGGTGGTGGGTGTGCAATGCAGTTTAGGGAGTGCTGAGCTAATGTTCCCGCCTCCCTCAGGGAAGTTCTCAGGTGGTCGCAGCCCATCCAGAGTGACTCTCCACATGTCTGCTCACCACCACTGAGTCATGCTGGGATTTTTCACTATGGAGAATAAATCCAATTCTCAGGCTGAACTTCAGTCTTTCCAAAAAACTGTCTCTCTTTCTACGTGTGGGAGACTCTCTCACAATTTCCCAATAGATGAAGGTAAAGGGAGGTCCGTAGATGGGAGTAGTTAGAAATGCGAGCTTTGGAATCAGAAGAACTGGGTTTCTGTCTTGGTTCTGTTTTTTCCTGACTGTGAACCTAAGCAAACTCTTACATTCTTGAGCCTTGGTTATCTTATCTGTGAAATGAGGATGGTAAGTACACCTACTTCACGAGGTTATAGTGAGGATTAAATTTAAAATATACGCAAAGTGCTGTCACAATGTAAGTGTTCAACAATTGTCTGCTACCTTTGCTATTATTAAGCAATAATAGTATAATCATTCCCAGATTCTGTCCCCTTGCTCATTCATCCTAGGAGCACATTTTCACTTTGGTACTCTGTTGGTCACTCACCGTGGGTGTCTGGAAATCCTACTTAACAGAGCATTAGTCTTCTAACAGTGTACACTATGAAGAGACGTATTTACTTGCCAAACATGAAGAAATATACAATGAAATGGTAGGTGGTCCCACAGGTAAAAGGCTTTAAAAGATTCATTTCAAATCACTTACATTGTGCTGATTTGGATTTTATTCCATCTATTTGCAAAGGTGTTAACTTTGTGCCAGTCCCTGGGTGAGTAAGATATGGCTGTGTCCTCAGGCAAGTCACAGGGTAGTCGGGGAGACAGACACATGGACAAGGGACTGGAGTAGCTGTGGACATAGGCACCAGTGAGCATGAAAGGCTGAAGGGCACAGGTAGCAGCAAAGAGGGACGAAAGTCAGTCCTGGGGAAGAGCGATGAAGACTGAATGAAGTTTTAAGGTTGGACAGATGAAAAGGAAGGGACAGTGTATTTGAGCAGAGGAAAGAGAGGCATAAAGGGTGTGTGTGTGTGTGTGTGTGTGTGTGATTTACAAAAATGTAGTACTGCTGGTTAGTGGACGACTAAGGCAGAAATATCATGAAGCACTTTAGAGTTCACACTCCAGAGTTTATTCTGGAGCCAGTGAACAGCTACTGGAGGATCTAAGCAGTGGGGTGTGGAGGGCAGATCTGAGTTTCTGCAGGGTCTCTCCAGTGACTGTGGGAAATGGAGCAGAAAGGCAGACTAGAGATGGCTACAGCAAAGAACAGAGAAAAGGGGAAGAACTAGGGGACATTTAGATGCTAAAATTGTATATGGAAGTGAAGGAAATAAAAGTGTCAAAGATAATTCCTGGTGTGCCAAATAGGTGGAAATTTTCGGCAAACAGTTGGGTACATGAGTGTAGCAGACAACAATCTCTGCTTACGTAACAACCATCCCCGATGCCCCACTTGCCTCCTGCTCAGACCTCAATTTATTAAGTTACAGGCAGAGATCTTTTGCTATTAGAAAGGGACAGGCCCAACCCCCATGGATGAGTTATAATTGGTTCAAACCAGTTGGGCTAATCTCATTCCTTTTGGCCACTTAGTCAAATTGTAGGCAAGTAACTCATTTATTCTGGCTAATGAAACATAAAGAGGGGTTTCCTTAGATGAATAAAAAGACACACTGCCTGCGGAAATAACCCTCTGCCTGGAGGTGAACTTAACCCCATATCCAACATATCCACCTGCAGCCGCCATCTTGTGACCAGGAGACAAGAGCATGAGAACAAAGTCAATACACGGAGGATGGTGGAGCAGAGAGTGACACCTCGTCCCTGATGGTACCTTTGACCATTGGAATAAATCTACATTGGATAACATGAACTTCTTGTTCATAAGATTAAAATGTTCTGCTATTTTAAGGCAACTGTTTGATTTAGGTAGGCTATATTAAGGTAATAGTCAACTCCAAAAGTAATGGCTCAGACACGATAGACATTGATTCCTTGTTTTTGAGTGGTCGAGGCTGGACATTGCATGTGGGTGGTGGTGGAAGACTCGGATACAAGCTGATGTCAGCTCTGCTGTTCTCAACATGTGGCCTCTGTGGTGGCTCTGAGCGTGGAATCACACCAGAAGGAGGACGAGGATAGTGACGCCCTTCGGGGAGGTTTTGTGGGCCAGGCCTATAAACAGCACACGTCACTTCCACTCACATTCTGTTGACAAGAATGGAGCCACGTGACCACTTCTAACTGCAAGGGAAACTGAGGACTGTAGGGTAACTAGGAAATCACATCCCAGCTTCTGTATATGGAAGGATGGATTTCGTGAACAGCTGATAGTCTCTGCCACACATCTGTAAATTGAATTTTATTGTTGTTACTTGCAACCCTAACTAGTTTCCTAGTTAGATTTCCTAACCCTTTCAATGGGTCTGAAGCTTAGGGTAGACATTGTGTTGGGTTATACAGTTTTTCCTTGATTGCAGTATCTGTATATTTCAAGACATGTCACATGCTATAGGTAGAATGAACAGAGTGGATGACATCACCCAAGAAGAATGTAGAAAATGAGAAGAGACACAGAGCTAGAGCCCTTTAAATGGTTCAGTGGACTCATCCAGTCCAGAAGACTCCCTCCTTACTGCCTAGAGGGACTTACCTTAGGTTGGGAAGACTCAAGGCTCAGATGTAAGAACAAGTCTATGCAAGGTTGTCCAAGGAATTTTGTTTTGGGGTGCTTCTGGATATTAAATCCAAACAGGGTTGTATTTGCCTTTTTTATATATATATAAGGCACTCACTTTGACAAACAGCTGAAAAAGGCTTGAACAAAATGTGTTCAACTTCCTTCCTTCTCTGATGAAGATATTTTATGTGGACACCTAGCAACCCAGATCCTGAAATAACTCAATGTGGGAAATGCTCCAAGTACAGTTCTGTTCCCTTCCCTCTTCTTTATCATCACTATTGAGGCTTCAGATTGGGAGACTGACTTTTCTGGTTTGAACTGTCTAAAGCCTTAGCAGAAGCAATAGATGTATGCACTGGAACTTTCCAACACCAACAGAAATCTACCTTGGCTATTGAATTTTGTTGGAAGAGTGTTCTTATTAGGTGGTGGTCTTTGGGGCTAACTTTAACCATTCTAAGGAGTACATTCTGATGACTCCTGGAACCTGACTTGACACACAGCCTGTGGGTCTCGTTAGTGTGGTGTACGCAGTCATGGGCAGACTGTCAGATGTCCTCCATCCAATTGGCTGAGAGTGTCCTCCAAACACTGTCCCCTCAAAGCTCCCAATCACTGTGGCTAAGCAAAAAGAGAACATTCAACTGTGGTTCAGTCTGGAAACTTGTGGCTATGGAAACTAATTAACTAGAGTTCTTTGGGGGGGGTAATTAGATTTATTTATTTATTTTAATTATTATTTTTTAATGGTGATACTGGGGATTGAACCAGGTCCTCATGCATGCTAAGCATGTGTTCTGCAACTGAGCTATACCCTCCACCCTAGAGTTCTGTCTATTTATCATTCCAGTAAATTCCACAAGGGCAGGAGCCATATTTTATGCATTTCATTACACTTCCCTCGCCCCCCACTGCGCTCTGTAACATGAGGATAATAATAACCAGCATGTATTGCATTCGTAGTTTAAGTCAAGCATCATGCTATGTGTTTTATCAGAAGCAAAACACATTTAATCTTCGTAAAAACTTTATCAGGTAGGTAGTATTATTATCATCTGTTTACAGATGAGAAAACTAAGGCTAAAAGAGGTTACATAGCCACTCAAGTAGCTGAGTTCATAAATGATTGAGCCAGGATCCAAACCCAGAGGTCTGAGTAAACTCGACCCTAGACACCCCGCCTCATTCATCCTTGGTGTGATGGTTAAAGACCTAGGTAGAGTGCCTTGCTGGCATTCAGTTAATGCTCAATAAATAGCCATTATCAGTATGTCATTGTTTCTTCTTTATAAGGCATTGTGCAGTGATCTTGTAAGATTGCAAAGTGGTCGTATACTGGGCAAGCTATTTCGTTTCTTGTGTGTCTGTGAGGAAGTTGTGCAAAGCTGATTTTTTTGTTAAGAAGTGTGTGGATTTTGTGACTGAGGTCTTGGTGACAGGTAGTATCTGGCGGTCCTGACCCAGAGAAGTGAAGGTCCCAGCAGTCAGCCTCCTGGTGTTCAAAGCTATAAGGCTTTACTTACCAGTAGTATTTATGACATCGTCAACAACATTTATGAGCAACATCAACTTGAATCTATTAGTTGTTATTCTAATAATTTTCCCTTAATAAAGTTCCTTTTTCAATATAAAAATTAAAAAAAAAAACTTGGAAAATGTAAAAGTAAAAAGAGGAAAAAATCAACATAATTCTACTGCTCAAAAAAGTCCCATTGACATTTTTGTGTTCTGATTGACATTTTATTCATTTTTAAATTTGTTTGCTTTGTTGATAGCATGAGAGACCCTCAAATTCCCATGTACCTGAGTCATCAAATTTTCTAAATCTGGCCCCTTTGGCTTGGGACACAGAGAGGTCCTGCTATTGGCTGGTTCTTAGTTCTAGAGTCTCCAGGGTGCATTAAGACAGATCCTGGCAGGGCAGTGGCCAGAGGGGCCCCTCTGGACAGGGTGACAGAGGCCCTGATAGCTCAGGGAAAAGCACTCAGCTCTGAGCCAGTATTCTGCACAAGGGTCGACCCAGTCCAGGAGGAAGTTTTCCTGGGCCCGGTTCCCACCCTCGTGGTCACATCACGGTGACGCAGCAGGAAGCCGGCCTCCCCAGAGCCCAGGTCTCTCACAGGAAAGTGTTGTCAGAGGTTTCTGCACGGGCAGGCGGTCCATGCACACTGGGTTCGCCACAGTGTTCCCAACCCACAGGATTTGTTCACAGGCTGGAATGCGGCCTCAGGGCTGCGCTCTGGCGTTTCCCCAGCCTGGTCCTGACGCTTGCGGTAATGCCTGCGGTGATGCCGTAAATCAGCTCTGCCCTGCGCTTTCCCAGCGGGACGTCCAAATGGGTTGTCCCCCGAGCCGGCAGCGTGAGATACCTCCTTCAGATGTCATGTACAAAAGAGTGATTGACCAGAGGAGATTTATTTTCCAATTGGAAAAAGTAATATTCTGAAGGCTTAGTCAATATTCTTCCTTTGCCTTGACATTTTCTGGCGGCCATTGAGAGGACGGGAAGGTCTCCGCAGTCGTCCGCTTTCTGGATGGAGTTTGCTTCTTTGCAGAGGAAGGGAGTGGCGATGCTATGCTCTCCCACTTATGTCTATCCCCTTTTCTCACGTGATCGCTACACCAGTGGTGAGCTCACCCTTCCAGGTCATCTCCCCTGGGTTCCCGCAGCTAGGGGGAGGAGCCAAGGAGTAGCCGTGCAAACAGGTCTGCCCCACGACTGCTTTCCATGCAGCAAATCAACTTACTTCTCAGGGTCCTGAGCTTCCGCGAAAGTTTATTCCCTTTTTAAAAAAAAAAAAAATATTTATTCAAATTAAAAAAAAATTTTTTTGGATTTTTTTTGGGGGGGAGGAGTGGAAGGTAATTAAGTTTATTCATTTTGATGGAGGTACTGGGGATAAACCCAGGACCTTGTGCATACTAAGCATGCACTCTGCCACTGAGCTATATCCTCCCCTGAAAGTTTATTCTCTTAATTAGACAATTTATTAGCCAATATTCCTTACAGCTGTCAATCCAAGAGCAGGTGATGCTCACAATAATGATCCCAGGGCATTGCAAGATCCTTAATCACCTTCCGGGCTCCCTGTAATCTCAGGGATGCGTGCATTTTATCTATTCAAATTCCTTGAAGATTGGTAATCCATGTGCATCACTTATAGGATTCTAGTACCGAGAATGGTGGACCACCAGAATCAGACACGGAGCATTAATCAAATTCTTTGTCCTTTACTTTGAGGAGGATGTCATGGAATCTGACACAGGAACACCAGCCGGGCTGAAGTGTCACATTCAGGACCATGAGCCTGTCGTGGGCACCCGCAGGGAGACCTGCTGTAAGTGTAGGGCAATAGATTGAGGTTGTAAAGCCCATTACTCTATGAAGTGCCAGCTTTTTGCTCCAAGACTAACACAACTTCCATGGCCTCCAAAGCTTCTTAAGCTTCAGATTGCTCTCGCCAGTTCACCCCTCTGCTGCTGCCTCTTCCCAGCTGTCCTGTGGCACGATGTGCCCTTTGAGGTCCAGCTTGCTCTGTATAATTGCATCCAGCCTGTGCTAAAGGAACTTCACCATGTGGCACAGTTGTTTGTATGACAATGAGACTATGTCTTAGCCAGTGGGTGGGCCACAGATCAGCTCAAACTCAAACTTTTCATGAAGATAAACATGATTTGAGGGAGAAGCCCAGCTTGACAACCTGCATAGGCAAGTTTTGGTTTAAGTTCTGATCGCCTTTTTAATCCCTGAAAATGAAGACTGTTCACACTTGAAACCAGTCTGAAAAAATATGAGGATCTGCTGACCCTATCATGCAGTGTCGGGAGCCTAGCGGAGTGAATTTGAAAGGGAAGAAGGAGAGAAAAATAAAGCTTACTTTCTGATCACACCTCTTCAGTAATCTGGTCATATTAACATTGTGGAGTCAGACTTCGCTTCTAGGAAATTAGAGTAGATGTTATTTTTCTCTATTCCTCTTTCTAGGTCCAACTAAAACCCCTGGACAACACATGGAAAAAACAAAACAAGGTAAAGAGAAAAGACAGGCTGCCTAGGGACCCATAGGATCCAAAGAGTAACACAGAGGTGAGCTCTATGAGTTATCTTTTTTGCCTTCCACATCCTAGAGTGGGTGCTGGAGAAGCCAGCAATATGGAAATGCCAGGGAATCAGACATAAAAAGCCCCAACAAGAGCCTTCTCTCTCTCTGGCCAGGAAAGCAGCAACCTACCTAGATGAGAATCTTTCAGGCAAAATCTGTTCTACTCCAATCAAGCAAGGGAAAAGCTGTGATCCCCACCTTCACCAATGCAGCCAAGATCCAGTGGGGACCCTAAACTTCCACTTTCTCTAAGAGGTAATGGGGTGCTCCAATCCTGCCCCACCTGGTGTCAGAGTGGTACCAGGGGAGGCTGAGTAGGGAACTGGGACTTTCATCCCAACTGGTTACCTTAATAAAAAGGAAAAAATCTCAAAACCCATGTCAAGAATCTAGAAAATAGAAGGCAAAATAAACCCAAAGGAAGTGAAGGAAGGAAAGAATAAAGAACAGAAGACAATAAAATTGAAAACAGAAAAATAATAGAAAAAATCAACGAAACAAAGAACTAGTTCTTTGAAAAGATCAGTAACGTTGGCAAACCTCTAGCAGGACTGACAGAGAGAGAGAAGACACAAATTATTATTACCAGGAATAAAACACTAGATATCATTAGAGATCCTGCATACATCAAAATATAATAAAGAAATATTACAAACAAAACTCTTCAGATGTAAATTTGATAATTTGGGTGAAATGAACCAATTTTTCAAAGAGCACAGACTACCAAAAGTTACCTAATATGAAATAGTTAACCATTAGGAAAATCAAATTCATAATTTAAAATCTTCCAAAGAAAGAGATCTCTAGCCCCATATGGCTTCTCTAGAGAATTCTACCAAATGTTTAATAAAGAATTAACACTAACTCTAGAAAATATCTCAGGGAAAATAGAAGAGGGGGGAATACTTCCCAATTCATTTTATGAAATTAGTATAATCATAATACTAAAACCAGACACTGACAGTACAAAAAAAGAAAACCTCAGACTAACACACCACATAAATTTAGAGGCAAAATATTAGCAAATGAAATTTAGCAATACATAGAAAGAACAATATTCCTTGACCAGGTGGGCTTTGTTCCACAAATGGAAGGCTGGCTTATTATTTGAAAATCAATCAACATAATCCACCTTATTAATAGGCTAAAGAAAAAATCACATGATCATCTTAATTGATGAAGAAAAATATCTGACAATATTCAACACCTATTCATGATAAAAAAAATACTGAGAAATAGAGGGAAACTTTTCATCTTGAAATTGAACATTTACAAAAAATTACAGTTAACATTCTTAACGATGAAAGACTAAATGCTTTTCCTATAAGTCAGAAACAAGGCAAGACTGTCTTCTCTCTCCTTTTGTACAATATATTGCTGGAAGTTCTAGCTAGTACAATAGGCAAGAAAAAAAATAAAATGCATACAGATCAGAAAGAAAGAAATAAAACTGTCCCTTTTTGCAGATGACATGATTGTTTCTGTGGAAAATCTTAAGGAATCAACAAAAGAAACCTCCTAGAACCAAGGCATGTGTTCAACAGGGTTACAGGCTACAAAATAAACATATATAAACTAATGGTATTGCTATACTAGCAGTCAACATGTGGATATTGAAATTTAAAACACCATACTATTTATAACCACTCAAAAAAAAAAAAAAAGAAATACTTAGGTGCAAGTCTAACACTATATGTAGAAGACTTGTACCCTGAAAACTACAAAACACTGATGAAGGAAATCAAAGAAGATCAAAATAAATGGAGAGACATACCATGTTCATGAATTGGGTGACTTAACTTATAAAGGGGTCAGTTCTCTCAAACTAATATACAGGCTTAATGCGGTTCATTTTAAATTCCCTGCCAGACTTCTTGTAGATATGGACAAGACTATTCTAAAATTCATATGGAAATACAAAGGAACTGAGATAACTAAAATAATTTTTAAGAAGAGTAAAATCTATGGAGTCTATCTACCCGATTCCATGACTGATTACATATCTAGAGTAATGAAGGTTGTGTGGTATTGGTGGAGGAGTAGGCTCATAGATCAATAGAAAAGAAGAGAGAATCCAGAAATAGACTCACACAGACATGCCAAGCTGATTTTTGGCAAGGTTGTTGTAAAAATCATCTAATAAAGAAAAGATAATCTTTTCAACAATGTTGGAGCAATTGGTCACCCAAGGGCAAAATAATAAACCTTGATCTAAGTCTCATACCTTACACAAAAATAAACTCAAAGTGGATTATGGGCATAAATGTAAAATGTAAAACTATAATACTTTGAGGGGGGAAAAAAAGAGAAAAATCTTTGTGATCTGGGGCAAGGCCAAGTTCTTAGACTTGACACCAAAATCATAATCCATAAAAAGCAAAGTTGATAAAATAGATTTCATGAAAGTAAAAACATTGGCCCTGCAGAATACCTTGTTAAGAGAATAAAGAGAAAAGTTGCAGACTGGGAGGAAATATTTGCAAATCATATACCTAATAAAATGTTAGTATCTTGAATACATAAAGAACCCTGAAAACTCAATAATAAAAAATCAAGCAATCCAATTGGAAAATGGACAAAAGACATACACAGTTATTTCACTGAAGGAAATATACAGGTGGCGAATAAGCAGAAGAAAAGTCTTTCCACATCATTAGTCATTAGGGAAATGCAAATTAAAACCACAATGAGATATTACTAACTATACGTCTATCATAATTACTCAAACAAAAAATAGTGACAACATCAAATGATGGCAAGGATGTGGAGAAACTGGATCACTCATACGTGGCTGGTGAGTATGTCAACTGGCACAATCACTCTGGAAAACACTTTGGCAATTTCTTTAAAAACTAAGCATGTGGCTACCATCCGGCAACCCAACAATTGTACTCTGGGCATTTACTCTGCAGAAATGAAAACTTATTTTCACATAAAATCCATATACGAATGTTCATAGAAGTTTTATTTGAATTAGCCCCAAACAGGAAACCACCCAGATATGTTTCAAAATGTGCCACATCCGTACCACGGACTACTGCTTGGCAACAACAAACCATGAATTGTTGGCATAATTGAGAACAAATTTCTTAATTATATATTGACACATTGAGAACAAATTTAAAGATTAGACTGAGTAAAATGGAGATACTAACAAACTTTTTTAAGGAAAGCGTTTTCCACTGTGAACTCTATTAAGATAATTTCCTATAAGTACCATTAAGCCATTCCAAAAGTTTCCATCATCTTTTCTATTTTATTAAAAGTATTTTATTAGAATTAAGTTTTAAAATATTTAATAAAGATTTGCTAATTTGTTTTTGTTCTCTGCTTCTGCCATTTTTCTGGTGCTTTCCCCCTTGTGTCAGATTTATAGATGTGATTTTTATCTGACAGATATAATTTTTCCATTAGTTTCTCCCTCGTAACCAATGTTACTCTACGGAGTTTTAGCCTCAGAGTAGGGCCTTAATAAAGGTTAGCTACAATCATTACGCATTGTAGCTGTATTCTTTACAAATTTTTTTTGAGATGAAATTACATTCCATAAAATTTCAATGTGCAAATTTCAGTGGTTTTGAGTATATTCACCAGATTTTACAACCATCACTATTTAATTCCAGAACGTTTTACCACCGCCCCTCCAAACCTCTATACCCATTAGCAGTCACTCCCCACTGTCCCCTCCCTCCAGTCCCTGGACATCACTGATCTACTTTCTGTCTCTATGGATTTGCTTGTTCTGGATACTTCACATAAGTAGGGTCACATACTATGTGGCCTTTGGTGTCTGACTTTTTTCACTTAGTATAATGTTTTCAAGGCCCATCCATACTGCAGCAGGTATCAGTGCTTTCTTCCTTTTTATGGCTGAATAACTCCTTGTATGGCTGTAGCGCTTTGTGTGTCCGTTGTACAGATATGCCATTTTGTTCATCCATCAACTGATAGATCTTTGAGTTGTTTCTACTTTTCGGCTATTATAAATAGTGCTGCTATGAATATTTGTGCACAAGTTTTCGTGTTGACGTGTTCTCAGATCTCCTGGGTATTTATCTAGTGGTGGAATTGCTGCAATGGATTCCCACTAGCGATGTATATGAGAGTTCCACTTTCTCCACGTGCTAGCTGATACTTGTTACTGTCTGTCTTTTCAGTTGTAGTCATCCTACTGGGTATGAAGTGGCATCTCATTGTGGTTTTAATTTGCATCTCCCTAATGACTAATGATATTGGGCATCTTTTCATGAGTTTATTGCCCATTTGCACATCCCTTTTGGAGAAGTTGCTATTCAAATTCAGTTTTTAAATTGGATTGTTTGTCCTTTATTATTGAATTATAAAGTTTTTTTTAATAGATGCTGAATACAAATCTCTTATCAGATATGTGATTTGCAAATATTTCCTCTCACTCTCTGAGTTGTCTTTTACTTTCTTGATGGTATCCTTTGAAGTACCAAAGTTTTAAATTTTGATGAAATCCAATTTGTGTGTGTTTGTGTATGCCTGTGCTTTGGGTGCCCTAAGAAACTATTACATAATGCAAGTCACAAAGATTTTACACCTCTGTTTTCTTTAATTGCTTTAGTTCTTATATTTAGGTCTGTGATCCATTTTGAGTTAATTTTGTATATGGTTTAAGGTAGGGGTGCAACTTCATTCACTGCATGTGAATATTTAGTTGTCTTAGCACCATTGTTGAGAAGCAATTGACCATAAAGTAAGACTTTATTTCTCAACCACCAGTTCTATCCCATTGATCAGGATGTCTGTCCTCATGCCAGTATCACAGTCTTGATTACTGCAGATCTGTAGAAAGTTTTCAGATCAGGAAGTATAAGTCGTCCAACTTTGTTCTTCTTTTAAAAGTTTGTTTTGGCTATTCTGGGTCCCTTGATTTCCATATAAATTTTAGGAACAGCTTGTTAATTTCTTTTAAAAAAAAGGCAGCTGGGATTTTAATAGGGCTTGTATTAAATCTATAAATCAGTTTGGGGGACTATTGCCATCTTAACAGTATTAAATTTTCTGATCCATGAACATAGGATTTCTTTCTATTTATTTAGGTCTTTAATTTCTTTCAGTGATGTTTTGTAGTTTCCAGGATACAGGTCTTTCACACTGTGTCTCTACAAACTGGATGAAAGACCGATAGAATTTATTTTTTACATAACACGAGAAATTTTTCTCGTATTTATAAGACAGAATGAGTGAGGCAGAGAGAAAGATGGATGCTGAGGGAGACTGAGAGAGAGAAGAGCTCTATTGTGGTGAATCTAAAACTCAGTTCTTGAGTGTCTGGCAAAGGCAAAGCAAAGTGACACTACTTGGGTCCACAAAGGCAGGGTGCAAACTTTAGGCTAGAAATATCCAGCTCTGGCAGGAAGAGGTGGAGTGAGGCAAGGAAGGCCTTTCCCACGCTTCAAATTATACCTTACGGTAGACCCCTGGCGTCCCGAGTATGAGTCTGGTCCTTTCAACAGGAACCTCTCAGAGGAACTTTAACATTTTCATGAGCTTTTCGGTTCTGTAATCTCCTGAATTCTGTCAGTAATAATATAGGATGGGAATGTTTCCCCCAATTCTTCCTGACCTGCCAAACTGAAAAAGGCCATTGATGCCAAAAGTCCTCATTTAATTAGCAAATACCAATCCAGGAATGGCCCGCCTTCCCCTCCCATATGCTGTGGCAGAGGGAAGGAAGACAGGGGCCGCTGGGAAAAAACTAGCAGCCAGGACTCTCTTGAGTCTGAAACTGAGTGGTGGAAAAAAAATACTGAGAAATCCCCTTGGAAAGAATGGGAAAGAATCCACATAAAATATTTTATTGCTTATGACAGACTCCTGCTACTCACATAAATTTTTCTAGAAAGTGTGCTAAGATTATAAAAATGCTATATATGTACACACACACACACACACACACACACACACACAGACTCACACCCTGATGTATTGACTAGGCTACATTTATAATGCGCTCCCCAGAAGGAAATGTTTATTTCAGTCTGCACATCTTTAAGTGCAAATGGAAAAACAATTTCAGGAATCAAATTTTCTGAGGTGAACTGTCAGTCCCTTCCTATTTCATTCAAGATAATTCTTCTCTCATAAACTAGAGCAGATACTTCTATTTAACTTAATTTACAGACGTGTACTCCTCAACTTACTAGAATACTTTTGCTACAACCCTTTTAAGGTGTGGTGCCGTGTAAGATGCTTAAAATACTTTATACTTATTGCATCATTTCTCTTCCCAGTATTCCTCGGAGTCGATAAAACAGAGAAGGCAGACAAGGTAAGAAGCAGTTTTATTCTCCTCATTGTACAGATGAGGAAGCAGACATGGGGGAGGAAATGGGCTTCCATTCATTCATCAGCTTCTTCCGTCATCGGTTATTTACCGAGAGCCACTAGGTATTAGCCTCTGCCTCTCTGTGCTGGGGTTACAGCTACTGTCTTGGTCCCACTTCCCATGGAGTGGCTAGTCTTACAGGAGGGACAGACTGCTATTCTCAAAACGCAAATCTAATCACGTGGCATCTTTGTTTAAATTATTTCTGGGGTTTTCCACAGATTTCAGAATAAAGACTAAAATTCTTCTCATGGCTTGCAATGGTCACGTGGTCTGACCCCATCCCCACCAATATTAGCCCCAGCTAATGTCTGCCTGCGTCCCCACCACAGCTCCAACCCTCTCACTCACAGGGTTTGCATGTTTTTCTTTTGTCGAAAGAATCTATTTATTTAATTACAGTTGTTATTTTTATCAAAGTTTTAAAGGTAAGTAGTATAAAGGTTGATATTTTTGACAGTCTTGTTATAAAGAATAACAGCCCTCTTTTCTCCAGACTCATCCACTTTTAAGTCTTCAGTCTTTTGATATTTACTTCCTTATCTCTCGATGACATTCTTGTACTGCCAATTCTCCATTTTTCAGTGTTAAGTACTAGCTTACTTATGTTTGACTTCACACTGAGAGGTATGAGGTTTTAGTTTCACCCCCAAACACACACACTCTGTTCCCATCACTACAGTCTGTGAGGACTTCTCATGCTAAATCCAAACTTCATAATCAAAAGCAGACTTTGTGTGCTACAAATTACAGCATAAAGTTATATTTATTTGTTGCTGGTTCAGAAACATCTGAATAGAAGGCTCTCAGCACAGAGGGGAAAAGATAAAAGACTTGAACTAGTTAATGGATTATTTTCACTGGAAGGAATCTTAGGGATCATGTCCTCCTCTCTTAATTTCAGAGACATTGATACCTAGGTTCAAGGTCACGTGGCAAACGGATGACAGGCGGGGAACTAGTAGGTAGTTGTCCTCACCCCGTTTCCAGTGTTCTTTAGCATATGCATGCTGTCAACAAACTTGTAATTAGGGTGAATTTAGGACTGATCTTTGAGTATCGGGGAATTTAAGCTGTTTGCCTAAACGTACCCTACTAGGCAGATCTGGACAGACATAGTAGAGCTGGAATTTGAACCCAGCTCTGTCCGGCTCTGAGCTCAATGCTTTTCTTCTTTAATTAACATCACATTGCTTCTGTAATTCTCAGACCATGATCATCATTAATTCTTGGAGCCTGAAACTATCCAGCCTGCTGTCAGCCTCATAGACCTGTTGTAAGAATTAAACTAAATAAAGCTGTAAACATTGTTCCTTAGAATGCCTCGCAGGTGGCAAGCGCTCAATAAATGTTAGCTCCATCATAATCCTCCCTTCCTCTTTCTCCTCTGGTTCCCACACTTTCTCCATTGCTGACAAACATACTTCTCTACTTGGTCCTGAAAAATACCCTTCTTTTCCTGGATTTCCCTCAGGAAAGGTTTCCACTGGCCCCCTTTATTGCCGTTGTCCACTTGGAGTTCAAACTTTTATCCTCTTGTCTTGTTTTCTTCATCTTTTTATACCTGCCTTCCATTTACAATTGGCTGCAAATGGCCCTAGAGCTGAACCACTTGTTTCCACTGCCCTAGGCTGTTACTCACTGGTCTCTTCACATCAATCTTTCCATTTGAAACTCACACCAAACTCTTGCAAGAAGTCTTCCCTGGACCAGAGAAATTCTCTTCACATCCACAGAAAGAAAAGCGCCATGGCCTCCAGGTATCCAGTCTCCAGCTGCCCTTCCAGGCTCATGAGACTTCCCAGGGCTCAGCTTCCTTATCTGGAACGCAAAGGTGCTGAACAACCTAGCCCCCAGCTGGATTTAGTAAATGCTTTTGTTTTATTTCAGATATTAATCCTGCTCTCAGCTGGGAATCTGGGGCCACTGCACAACCCACAGGAACTGCCAAAGGCTGTTCAACCTCCTTACTGCTCTTTTCTTCAGTTTTATTCTTCCTTGGAAAAAGAATACAATTAGTTAGCTTTAGTAATACTGGTAGAAGACATTGTGCGTTTAACACTATGGGAAAAACCATAGTAAATTGAGCTCATCTTTCACTCATCACTCTGGGAATAGCCATTTTTGAGGGGGAGAGGTAATTAAACACCTGCATATCTTTATATCCGCTCCTGTAATTAAATCAGAAAACAAACATGTTGGCAAGAAATGCATCTTTAGGGGTGACTTCGCTTCCTTTCCTGTGCCTCTCCATCTCTCCTCACATCTAGATCAAGTGATAGCTGCTCTGTATTTGAAATTCTGCTACATCCTGTCTCCTTAAACACCACTGGTCTCAAAATTTTCCAGTCATACTATTGTCTCAAATATCTCTTTGCTCAATAAAGGGTAATAAAGAATAAAGATGGTGTTAAAGGGAGCCCTGAGCGGGGAGGAAAGAGAAATGAAGTGTTAGGTTAGCACCCAATGTATCTTAGGCCTTTCAGTAGTCACTTAGTAAGTACTATTCAATAGATAATGATAGCAGTCTTAAAAGGTAATCACTGTTACTCCATTTCATAGTTGCGAAAGTGGAGCCTCAAGGAAGTTAAATTGTCCGCTGTACGGTCCACTGTTGTACAGTTTTATTAGCCAAGTTAGACTTTAATCAAGTTCTCCTTGACTCCAAAACCTGTGCTTTTTTTTAAATTGAGGTATAGTTGATTTACAGCATTGTGTTGTGTTAGTTTCAGGTGTACAGCAAAGTGATTCCATATATATATATATTTCTTTTTCAGATTATTTTCCATTATAGGTTATTACAAGATATTGAATATAGTCCCCTGTCTATATAGTTGGTCTTTGTTGTTTACAAAGCCTGTCCTTAAAAAAAATTTTTGCTTCATTGATTATCCATGGCTGCTAAACAAATTACCACCAAATGCAGTTGCTTAAAACAACAAACATTTATTATCTCATGAGTCCTATCAGTCAAGAATCTGGGCGCTTCTGACTCAGGGTCTCTCACAAGGCTGCAATCAAGGTGTTAACTAGGGGTTGCCAGCATCTCCAGGCTCACTCAAGTGGCTGTTGGCAGGGTTCAGGTTCTCACTGGCTGTTGGCTGGGGACATGCCTTTTTGGCCATGAGGGTCTCTCCATAGGGCAGCTCATAACGTGGCAGCTGGCTTCCCCCAGAGTGAGAGACTGAGAGTGAGAGAAAACCCCCAGGATGGAAGCCACAGTCTTTTTGTAACTTAATCTGGAGCTGACATCCTATTGCTTCTGCTGCGTTCTGTTCTGTATTAGTGAGTCAATAAGTCCTTCCTATACTCAGAGGGAGGGGGCTACCCAAGGACATGAACACCAAGAGGTGGGGGCCGTTGGGGGCCTGGTAGAAATAATCTTTCTGAGCTCATTTTTATGTCTTTAAAAAATTTCTTGCTTTACAAAAACTATTTCTATTTAAGCCATTCTGTGTTTAGCATCTCTCATGAACTTTTTTTTTTACTGTAAAATTTTTAGGAGACAATTTCAGAGATGTTCACATGCAACTTTGAGCCAAGCAGTTCACAGTAAGAGTGAAAGGTGTGTGTGTAGGTATGTATGTGTGTATGTGCATTTACATATATATAACAACTTACAAGTGCTCTTTTCATGCTGCTACAAAGTATAAAACATAATAAAACAAAGAGAGCAACAAATAAATGACGGGGATGAGCAGTACCTGGCACAATGCCCATTACATGTACACAAGTCCTATTTTGCAGCGATTTCTATAATGTTGCAGTTTGGATGAGAATCAAAAGAAGCAGCTCAGTGACCACCTGACCAATGCTTTGTATGTTACTGTCCCCCTGACCCATGCTTTGTATGCATCTGTCCCCTCAGAAGTAATATCTTACTGATATTCAGAATTAGCCAAGAATGTTTACTGACCGTACACTAAGAACAGAGTCTTTCATTCTGGTGAACACTTGCTAAAGCTTTTTTTTTTTTTTTTTTTAATTCCCAAAGCTTTAGAATTCAATTGACAAGGCTGAACCTCCTAGGGCCTGACGGGGAATGGTAGGGTGGATGGACAGCAGGCCACTCGAACAAGGCCTTGGGGTCCCTGGTGGTTCTTGGGCAAGTGTCCTTGTCTGGAATGAGGTCTTACAACACCCACCCACCTGATAGGGCAAGTGTGAGGAAAGGCAGCGTGGCCAGGTGGTTTAGACCCATAGACTGAGAACCAGACTGGGTTCAGTTCCTGGCTCTGCCATTTACTGTGGGAAAACCTGTAACCTCTCTGCTCAGCTTCTCCATCTGAAAAATGGGCACCTACCTCACTGCACTGTTGGGAGGATTAAATGAGTTAATATGTGCAAAGCTCTTAGAATAGGATTTAGCCCTTGCTGTTAAGTCAATAAGGATAAATGAAGTCCTGTATGTAAAGCCTTTAGCACAGTATCTGGCATAAGGTAAGGAAATCAATAAATTATTCTCAATTTTTTACCCTTTCATGTCTTCATCTGTAAAATGGGGATAGAAATGCCTGTCTTATAGAGTTCTTATAGACATAAAATAGTGTATATAAAGCATCTGATGGTTTGTGAACCAAATAAGGATTTACTAAATGGTAGCTATTATTACTATGAATATTTGCAAGCAATTATACAGCTACCAATATGTGGGAGCTGGGAATGCCAAATATTTCAGTGCAAAACCTCTCTCAAGCCAGGAGGCAAATATCTCGGCTTTCAGTGAGTGCTGTGCTCTGGGATTACTACAAGATGTTCCTTTTAGCCTGGGTAGTGCTTTCTGGAGTTCCTTGGGGGCTGTCTGTGTCCAGGGAATTGTGAGTCTGAGAATGGTTTCTTCTGGTTTCTGCTTGGTATTTTAATTGGCATATTAAGTTTCTTATCTACTTCTCTTTTGTGTTTTTAATAATATCCCTTTGTGGTTACAGGCTGAGTGCAGAAAGACTGTATTAGAGAGAGCTGGTAGAGATAAATGCCGTCCACACACTGAGAGTCTGTAGCTCTGGGATCATTTGGTTCCAAACAGGGAGCTGGCTGTCAACCCTGAGCTGTTTCTGGAGGGCCTCAATCATGGGGTGATAAGGAGGGGAGGCTTGAGGCACCCAAAGGCCCTGCTGAAATTCTCCAGCACTGCTTTCTCAAGGATGGCCACTGCGTCTTCTCCCGACTCCTGAGAACCCCACTCTCTTAATGTCTCCAGCTTCTCCTTCAAGGCTGAGGGGGCTATCTCCTAGGTAGCACCAGCTTGGGTAGAAAAGAATGCCTCTCTCAAAAACATGACCCTGTCTCTGACCCTGCAGATGATAACCACAAACCAAGGGGAAAGAAAAGCATTTTAAAGCTGGTTCTGGGAAGGAGATTGCCCCCTGACCTCCTCCCCAGAGTCAGAGCTCTGAGTATCAGACTGAAGGCAAACATAGCACAAGACAAGACAGTGGGGAGACACCACTTCGTGACTAATTGGCTTTAAGAACACAGAATAAAGGAAAACACACAAACAACTCTTAAGCTTTGAAAATAAATACTACTAAGGGCCATGGATTGCTCATTCAGTTTCATGTTTATTAGAAATACCAACCCCAGTGACCGTCTCTGTCCCACCCGAACGCTGAGTTCATTAGGGTGGATCATCTCTAATGATCATCTGTAACCATATTTGGGAAATTTTACTTGCTTTTTTGGTCCCTCTTTCATTTTTCTTACCTGGAGGCTTCAGAGAAGTCTCATCAAAGTTCACTTGGCAATATTTTATGGATCTTAAATCAAGTAAATTTCATCAAAGTCATAACTTTCATCACCTTTCAAGTGGTATTAGCTTGGCTTTAAACTCCTTAGTTAGAGAATCTGAGTGGCAAAGGGTAAGTTCCTGTTATCAACTCCCTGTTTGGGGATTAGTCCTGTGTTTTCACGTGGGATATAAACACATCCGGATAATTCTCCTGAGCTTCACTTGTTGAAATTTGACATTTGTCCTATCACTTAATTATGGCTTAGCTCCCAGAAAGCTTTGCTGGCACCTCTCAGACAGCCGCCGGCCCCTCCCCCACAACGCACACCCGCTCAGTCCGGTCCAAATCCTCTCTTTAGCTAAAAAGAAAAAACAAAGCTGATAGCAAAATCCAGACTAGAAACCCTTTGTCTTGAAAGGCTATCTCAGCTTTGTTTGTTGACCACAGAGAGATCAGAAGGTCAGATCTGGGGTTTTTCAGTCTGGTTGGGTAGGGCTTCCAACCGCCTACCCCTCCATACCTCCTGCTCCCTCCAGCCCAACGTTTTAGCTTTCTGCACTGTTGACTTGTCTTACGGGGTTCCAGGAGCATCTTTTCTATGGACCGTTTTCTACCTCCAAGGCTGCTAAAACAGAAGCTGTTTCTCTCTTCCTTAGAACTCCACAGTTGGGTATAGAAACAGGAGACTGGAATCAGTAGAAAAGACCTGAGTGTGTATGTGTGTCCTTATGTGAGATCTCTGCAACTTGAAAGGATCATCAGTCCATGTTATAGTCCTTGTTCTATCACCATAGAGTGTTTTCTCTCTGTGGGAAGTAACCAGCTGGGTGGTATTCAATAGGATGCTGGTTCAATAGCATGTAAAATGAGCTGTTCAGGAGAAAAGAAGTTCTTATGTGTAGCATTTGCTGATTTCCTTGGTTTATATACTCCTAGCCTGGTCGATTTCAAGATACCAATGTGAAGTCACTGAGCAAAGACTTGGGAAAAAATGCACATCACAGCTCTGCCAACTGTATGAGTCTGGTCCAGCACAGGGTGAGGGGAAGAGGCCAGGAAAGGTTTATAGAGCAAACAACCCTTGAGCTTGACTCTAGAAAGATGAGGAGGTGCTTTCTGAGTGGATACAGACATGGGGGAAGAAGGCAAGAGGCAAGTGTTTCTGGCAAAGAGCAAACAACTCAGGCTGATTCCTGAGTGTGTATGTGTGCACTTGCGCGTGTGGTGGGGTGTGTGTGGCAGGTGTGGACTGGGGGAGAGACTCCCTTCAGCAGGCCATCTGTGGCTCTAGCAATGAGCCTCAGTCATCTCCCTAAGTCCCAGGATTAAGTGTAACATCCATAGTCTCTCAAAACTATTAGTTCCAAACCAGACAGAAGATCCTCTCCAGCTGGACTCCTTTCAAAGGAGAGTTGTTTCAAATAATCTTTCGGTTACAATAGTCAATGTCTTAGTGAAACAGTCATTATTCTAGGAGCCAACATCAATACATTATTATTACAGAGAATGGTCACACAACAGGGCACAGCCCAGCCAAGGAAAAGGGAATTTCAGACTGAGAGGCGGTTAAAGGTCATGCTGTGATTTAGTCCGCATAGGAAATGGAGAAAGTTGAAAGGGGAAGAGTGATGCATTGATGTGCGTCAAAATAAGAGCTTTGTGTAACAAGAACTATTTCAGAGTAATCTAATTACCAACTGTCTCCATCACATTAGCTGCCCTCCAAAGGCTGCATTTCCTTTGCTGGATTCGAGAGCAATTCAAAGTATTGCTTCGAGGCAAGAAGTTTATGGTTCCAAACCTGAGCACTGGTAGGTCTCATCTCTCTCAACAAAATCAACAAGTATTTACTGAGTGACATGTGGGCCCGCGATTCCAGGTTGGCCGTCTTCCTGGCACAGCACGCCGGGGCTCTGAATGCCCCCCTCCCACCTGCTCTCCCTGGCTTTTTCAGAAAGAAAAAAGGATGCCTTGAGAGACTTCTCATCAGCTCTTTCCACTTCTGCTTCTTGACCCACAGGGCATGGTCCAGGGGTTAGGGATGCTCAGACCCTATTTTTCTCGCTTCTTTCTCTTTCATGAGGACTTTCATATTCTAGCTTCTGTAATTTGTTTAACTATTGTTTGTATAACTTAACTATATTTAAACATATAATTTAATATAGCTAGATATAAAAATGCTATAAATATAACTCTAACAAATTTAACTATATTTCATAACATGGACGTGTTCTAGAGGCTTTTGGGTAATGGGTACTTTAAAAATGAACCAGAAAAAGTTACCACAAATCAGAAGCATAAATTGAGTTTCTCCCTAAAGCTCTTTTTTTTTTTTTAAAGTGAGTTTGCCTTTTTTTTTTTAAACTATGGGAAACATGCTGATTTTCTTACACAGGAAACTTTAACAATCCAATTACAGTGAATAGTAAAAATAGTTTCCTAGTGGGACTATGTTAAGGATATTGAAATAACCCCCCCCCCCCCGTAGTACCAATTATCAGCTAAAAGTATATGGATAATCAGGACAGAAGAGCTCGAACAAGAGGCAGAAATAAGAATTTGGAAGTCAGATATTACCAAAGTCATCATTTAGCTGCCTGGTCCTAGTGGCCTGCAGGATTCTTTCCATGTTAAATAGCATCGTATCAGGATAAACATGAGATTAAGATTCATATCATCCTGCCACTGCTGTCGACAGACCAGCTTTTAAATGCTATTTCCCCTTCAGCTACTAAGTTGTTGCTCAGAAAATATCTGATAACCAAGAATGGCCATCATAAGACATCTCTTCCCCAGCACAGTGAAGGGTATGTTGTTGTAAAGGAAAATTATAACCATTTATATTAGGTAAATAAAGTTTTAAGTTCTACAAAATTGGCTCAAAAGGAGTTTCTGAGTGAGTGGAAGGCAGCCCCTACTAGAAGCCCAGCTCTGAGGGCTGGTTTCTTTATGAGATCATCCTTGTCATCTTGTTTCAATCATTTTAAGCCAACCCCCATCACACAAGCATGGGGATGAAGTCATTCTCTAGCACTCTGACCACTGGAGCCGAGCCTCTTCCTTTCCCAGTGGTGGTCCAGGGCTCATCTCTCTCCATCTCAATTGTCCTGGAGAAATGGTAGAACCAAGTCTCAAGGGAGCTTTCCTTTGGGACACAGCCCTCGGAGAGAGGACACCACGTGGTACGGCGGGATAAGCAGAGTCATCAGAGGTCAGCCTCTTACCAGTTAACTGAGCTAGTGGGCTGTGAAACCCCTCTGAACCTCATCTGCAAAATAGAGTTAATAATACGTACCTTACAGATGGTTCAAAGGATTAAATGAAATAGGGAGAAAGCGCCTGGCACAGAGTAGAAGCCAGTCAACAGTGGGGGCTCTCATCTTATTTCAAAGCTACTCAAAATCCTCCCCAGAACTGAGTTTTTCTTCTCCCCTATCAGAAACCTTTCCCCTACACCCAAAAAGAGAGAGGAGTGGCTGGCGTTGCCCCCACTGCTGTCACCACAGGCAGGCCAACTACAAATTGAGGAAGAGGCTGAAGGGGAGGACTACCCCATGACTAGAAGCCACAGCAACCTTGGGATAGGTGGCTCTTCTGAGGCCCAAGGTCAGATAGTAGGGCAGGAATCACTTGCAGTGGACATGAGCTTAGCTCAGTAAAGAAGGGCCAGGTCTTATGCTCAGAGAGGACAGTCAGTCCTACCTCTACCAGCAAGAGGCAAAAACATCCTGTAACTTTCTACCAGCTGGCTGGACTGCAGAATGCTTGAGCTGTCCAAAACCGCCTATGCTATACACAGTGTACATTGCTGTTTGTCTGTCTGCCCGCTCGTGTTTGTTTTCAGTGTCTTAGCAGATTGGATCTGCGTTCACGCTGCATGTTGTATTTGGCAAGAAGAGGTGTTTTAATATCCTTGCTTGACTAGAACCATCCCAAGGCTGATGAGTTCAGTTATTTTGCACAGGATAAAGGATTGCCCCAGGTTTCTCCATAATCATAGCATCGAACAGTTCAACTTTAAACTTAAGCTATCTACCTTGGGAAATACTTGCTAAAATAACCATATCTGGAGTAAGCCCCTCAGGTTCCTGGAGTTCTGACCAACTCTTGGGCAAACCATGCATGTCAAAACACACTTGATGACTTATCTGAGCTATAATCTGGGAAGCTGAAATTAACAGAGCATCCTTGTCCTTAGCCTGACCTTCCTCTGTATGTGTCTGTAATCTAGTACCTTAAATGGGTAAGACCAGGGAAGATTTAACAATTACCTCATTCAAAGTTTCTGTGATTTATATTCAGTCCACAAAAAAAAGTGTCCACACAGCCAAATGAAGTAAGGTTGAATTTATTCATTCATTCACAAATATTTTATTGCATCTCATTTATGCTGAACACTTTATAAGGCCTGGAGATACAAATGTGAATGGCCCAATCTCTGCCTGTAAGACTTATAGTCTAGCAGAAGAGGCAGTGTTCAGGATACGTGGAGGATCGGAATAAGAGGAGTGGCCGGTTCTGTGGAGACTGGAAATCAGGAAAGACTTTGTGGAAAAAATGACTTTGTTCAGGATTAAGACTTCAAGAAGTCATTCTTAAAGGAACCCTCCTATACTGTTGGTGGGAATGTAAATTGGTGCAGCCACTATGGAGGACAGCATGGAGGTTTCTTAAAATACTAATAATAGAATTAACAGTATGATCCAGAAATCCCACTCCTGGGCATATATCCAGAGAAAACTCTAATTTGAAAGACACATGCACCCCAATGTTCATAGCAGCACTATTTATAATAGCCAAGACATGGAAGCAACCTAAATGTCCATCGACAGACGAATGGATAAAAAAGATGTGGTGTGTATATATATATATATAATGGAATATTACTCAGCCATAAAAAAGAATGAAATCATGCCATTTGCAGCAACGTGGATGGATGTAGAGATTACCATATTAAGTGAAGTCAGCCAGAGAAAGACAAATACCATATCATATCACTTAGATGTGGAATCTTTAAAAAATGATACAAATTTTATTTACAAGCCAGAAATAGACTCAAGGCCATAGAAAACAAAGTATGGTTACCAAAGAGAAAAGGGCAGGGGAGGGATTAAATTAGGAGTTTGGAATTAATAGATACACATTACTATATATAAAATTAACAAAGACTACTTACTGTATAGCACAGGGAACTATGCTCAATTTCTTGTAATAACATACACTGGAAAGGAATCTGAAAAAAAAATATATGTATGTATATGTATAACTGAATTGCCTTGCTGTACACCTGAAACTAACATTGTAAATCAACTACACTACAACAAAAAATTAAATTAAAAAAAAAGAGAAGTCTTTCTTGATTTCCAATACCCATCAAATTGACCATTCCCCTCTGAACTCAGGATTATCCATCAGCCAGTGATAATCAGTCCACACTGACAAGTTTTCTGGCTTGAAGCATCCACATAGACTATGAGAATGACCCTAAGTTCACTGGCTAATTGTAGAGTCACTGCTTTTATGACATGTGTTCATCTCTTCAGTCAGCAAAAGACATGCTGCTTTGACATTTGACAACCTTAATAGTTTTAGCCAATTCTGTTAAAGATTCATGTGATCAAACTCTATTAACAGAGGCATTGAGGAAAAAGAAATATATGAAATCAGGCCCTTTATTTAGAGCTACTGTCTTCTCAATAGTGAAAGTTTAAAAGTTGACTTTTAGTCCATACATGGTGACCCAAGGCAGCAAAAAGGCGGAACCATCATTCACGTATGGATTCTGAACTAACCGTAGGTCTATGGGGAGCAACTAATAGTGGTATAAATATTCAGTATAGTAAATATCACAAATAGATGCTGAAATAAAATGACGGGGTTCATAACGTAACCAGTATTTATTGAATTGGCAATGCATGTTCTGTGTAACGATTTGCTGGCAAATACTCAGAGTAAATGACAGATCAGATGTCTTGGCATTGTCAGGTATTGTGCCATTGTGCACCATTTCTTTTTTTTTCCCCCTCACTTCTTAAAAATAAAGTTTTAAACTTAAAAAAAAAGTTGACTTTTAAAAAGATTTGAGCTGAAGATGAGCGGCCTGATAGCAAAGGCAAGGAGGGAACAAGAGAACTTGTCAGTATGAAGTCATTGACAATTAGCATGATTTCAGAGGCACTTTGCGTTTGCCCCCAAGGTTTTCTCATACCTTTACCTCCAAGTGATGATTGCCAAGCTTCTACTGGTAGACTCCCTTTTCTTTGTTATATGGTTCGATCCTATTTAAAATATAACTATCCTCACAATGTATTTTATACCTTGGCATAAATAAATCTATCAGATTATTTCTTGAGACCAGCAGCACAATGGGTGAAAAAAGGGAGTGCTGCTAAGGTGGAAAGAGGGGAAGAAAAATGAATGAGATAGAGCCTGAGGGAACTCTTGCAAGTTTTTTTCACTTGTAGTTTGCTAAAGGCCAGTCCTGTTCACAGTTTAGGGAAAAAAGAAAAATTTACAGATAAGAAATGACGCCCAGTGTCTGAGATTTGTAAGACAGGTGAGTTTGATGGTTTCGATAATCAAGACTAAGATACCCAACCCTTTTGCCCCTCACTCAGCTGGAGGTCATATATAAGAGTTTCGGTCCAGAACCAATCAGATTGCAGTAGGCACCCAGTGCCAGGGCAGGATGTCACCTGCCCTGAGGTACTCTGAGAAAACAGCTGTAGTTCCTCAACAAGGACATTCAGAGTCATATTTACCTTTTTTCTTTTCTTTTTTTTTTTTCCCAGTTTTATTGTAACATGCTATTCCTTGCCCTTAGATCTGATTGTTGTACAAAGCATCTCCTTTCTCAGTCCCCACCCACGGGCCAGCGCAGGCCTGCCAGGAAGGGGATGAGTCAGTGTCTCAGAGCCCCGGCACAGTCGCCAAAGGAACCTTCCATTCCTACCTGGCTAGAGTATTTGTGCCTGCACACATGCATTCAAAAGCATGGATTGAACACTCTGTGTAGCATTCTGGACCTGCCCCAGGACAGATATCAGAACAGTGCCAGACACAGTTCTGGTTTTGTTGTGCTTATAATTAGAGAGATGAGTCACAAATGAATGAAAGTTTGGGCCACAGTAGGAGGAAGTAGGGGACTCACTCTCCAGGGAGACCTATAGCAGGTCAGAAAAAGGAGAGATACCTGTAGCTGGAGTGGTTATGCTCCTTGACGGCAGGGACTAGGGCTAGTGTTCATAGTGTCCCCAGGGTCTATAACACTGTGGGTGTTCAATAAATATTTGTGGAATGAATGAGTAGATGGATGCATGGGTGGATAAATGATGGACAAATGGCTATTGTGAAATACTTCATGAAAGAGGTCATTTTTGAAGGTTGGCTAGGCTTTTGATACAGAGAAAGGATAGGGAAAATCAGAAAAAGTTCTTCTAAGGCTCCCCAGGGCATTCAGCAGGTCGGGGATGCTGCCAAGATAAAGCGAGCATTCAGAAACCCTTGGCCAGTCCCAAGCCCTCAGGCAATGCCACAACTTTAACCTCTATCACCGTCAGTGGGCAGTAAGAACAGTGCCAGGCTATTAGAGTCCAAAAATTGAAAGTGGGAGATAAAAAGTAGAAAGGAAGCTTCTTGTTTTAAATACAGTTTTGTGCCACTGGGGGTGCCTTTCCACCAGCCACTCATCCATCTATGGGGCAGACTCACTGAGAGGCCCAGATCGGCACACATTGCCCATGTCCATGGTAACACTGAAGAGATCAGAGCCAATGTGTATCAATCACAAGCTGGGCAGAGCGGTCAGTGAGAAGACGGTGCTCCAACAGGTCACAACTTGCCCCATCCATTTCTGCTGGGCTCTACCGGGTTTGGCTTCTGGCCTGAAGCCTGACTTTCTTCCAAGATGAGCCTCTCTTAATACCAAACTACTTAATATATCGAAGCACCGACAACAGTACCAGCCCTGTAGAAATACCCACCCCGCTACTGGGTTTTGTGATTTATGGAGGCAGCAAGAGGCACTCAAGCTGAAGGCAGCCCCCATGTCCTCTTCTGTATTCCCAGCATCCAGCCAGTGCCTGACACATAGTAGGTCCTCAGCAAATGTATGCAGAATGAAAGAGTAAGGCAGCTGTGGTTCCACAGTGCAGGTCAGCCTTCTGCTGGTCTTTCCCTGTCCTAAACCCTGGTTTAAATGGCTGGACTTCTGCCATTACTCTGCTCTATGACTAGGATGGGGGTTTCTACCTTTCTCTTGTCTATCCGGGACTGCAGTCCCGCCCTAGGACCCAAGCCTATTATCTGTTACTTTCCTAGATGGCAAGTGTCTGATATTTCTCAATATTTCTCAAATATTGCTTTCTACCAATTACCTCTGGCCTCCATCATGCATAGGCCTTCAAAGACTGTTTCATGCCTCAGTGTTCTCATATTCTTAGTTCCTCTGTCACAAACTCTCCTTCACCTCATTAATTTCTACTCATGCTTCAAAGCTCATCTCAACTATCACCTCCTCCCGGAAGCCTACCCAGATCTGCCTACCCTATATAATGTTCCTTCTTTATGTAATGTATACATTCCTCCCTTAGGTTCCCACGACTTCCCAGGTGCATCTCCACCTACCACTACTAAGTTGCACTGCAATCACTGATCCACTCACCTGTTCTCGGTGCTCTACTCTGAGCAAATGAAGGGCAGGGAATATGTGTTTATCTTTCTATCCACATCATCTATAATAGTGTCTAGCTAAGTATTCAATAAAAGTCTGTTTAAAAAAAATGAGTGAATGAATGAATGAGTGAATGACTTCTACCCATCAGGATAGCCTGAGCTGAGACCTGTTTCTGCTCTCCACCCTGGATGCCAAACGTTGCCTCTCACGCTGACCAGCCCCTTCCCTCAGTCCCTGTCATTCAAGTACCAGATTCTCTCTCACTTACCGCCCCTCCCATGATGAGTGCTTTGACTAGTCCTGTTATGGACTTTGTCCTGCTCTTCCCATGATAGGACACTTCGTTGAACATTGACCATGGTGGAGTCACACAGACGCACATTTCACTTTCATAATTTCAACTATATGCTCTCAGCTCAACTTATGGTTTTAGAATTTAATGATAATATTTTTCATACAGTTCGGCTCCTAAATATAAGCCATCTATTTCATTTGGCACAAAGAAACACTCATATGTTCCAACAGCAAAGAGAAAACTGTTAGATTTATTTAAAGATGGCAGACTCTGTTCTGTACTTTATGGAAAATTTAAGGGATTTTTTTTGCCTATAAAAGGATAATTTTTGTCTATAAAATATTTTTACCTTGCACTCTGATTTTATTTTGTTTTTTAAAAAATTTTATCTGTAGAGTTTAGTATTTTTCTCTAAGACAAGGATTCCTTTTTAAACATAATCATAGTACCATCATCATACAAAGAAAACCAACAATAATTCCTTAATATATCAAATATCCTATACTTGTTTTGTTTGTATTTATATATATAAATAT
This sequence comes from Camelus bactrianus, assembly GCF_048773025.1. Taxonomy (NCBI): domain Eukaryota; kingdom Metazoa; phylum Chordata; class Mammalia; order Artiodactyla; family Camelidae; genus Camelus; species Camelus bactrianus. Next base: position 44,867,031 of record NC_133547.1, on the reverse strand, counting down.
ATATGTATTGTATTTATATTTATATATATGTATATATATACACACATGTATATATGTATATATATATATGTTTGCTGTTTTAATTGGAATCTGAATAAAATCCATACCTTGCAATTAGCTAATACATCTCTTAAATTTCTTTTAATCTGTAGAATTGTTCTCCATCATTTTTTTTTCTTTTTGATAATTGCACCTTGTTGTTTTGTTGTTGCAGTAACTACGTTGTTAAATAACTTATAGTTTCCTGCAGTCTGGATTTTGGTGATTGCATCTTCATGGTGTTTGTTCTTAACATGTTACCTTATTCCCTACGTACCCTTTAAATTGGTAGTTAGATCTGGAGGCTTGATTAGATTCAGATTTGATTTTTTTTTTTTTTGGAACCATTTCACAGGAAGTATTGTATATTTCTATCAGGAGGTACAAAAATGTGGTTCTCTCCTTTTAATGATGTTAGCAGCCATTGATGATTGTTGTCTAGATCCATTATTTCATTAGGTTTTGCCAATTGGTGAAATTCTAATTCCAGCAGTCCTTCTTCATATATTAACTAGGATACTGCTAAAAGGCAAATTTTCCCTTACCTAATGTTTATTTATCTTAAGCTACCATTTATTTAGGATAAATACTTGACTGTTTTTTTTTTTAATTTCTGTTTCCAGTGGTTCTCTAATATTCTTTGAAGGTGATCAAGTAAAAAAATGAACTCATGAATTTAAACATATTTGATGCATTCCATTCCATTGTGGTCATATTCTCTACTGATGCTCAGATCGTCCCCTCTTTACCCAAAGACTATTCAGTTGGCTCTCATGCCCTTTTGACATGACCCCAGTAGCTGATAGCTACCACTTATTTTGGTATGACAAGTTGTTTTGGACTCACCTTGTACATTTCCTCTCCCAGAACTGGAATCAGGCATTTCTCCAAATTTCCTTCTAGTGGGAAATTGTTTATAGGCAAAATTTGAGCCCTCCAGGTGCTCAATGATATCGCTTTGCTCGTTGCCTCCAGGTCTTTTTGGTGACCTAGAAGTATCATGACTCCGTAGATATACTTCCAGTTCAAACTCAAGACCACCAGGTTCTCTCTTATCCTTATTGCTCTTACTTCTGTGTTTCCTTTCTCTCACACCAAAAATCTTATTTTTAAATGACTCCACATTACTATTAATTTGCCTTGTCCCACTTTATACAATTTTAAAACAATAACAATATTAGCACAATAGATTATTGAAAATAGCTTTGGGGTATATGCTGTTAAAAATGTACAGTTAAATTACTGAGCTTTACAGTCACTTGGAATAGTTTCAACCAACTAGGCACATCATTAGATTCATTTACTTCATTTTACTTTTGTTTTTAGAGATTATTCAAAAATTTTTCATTTTAGTTTATAATTATGTAAAACATTTACAAAGCTTCAAAGTCAAATTTACACCAGAAAAATGATTTTTTTAAAGTCTAGCTTCTCTCCCTCTCCCCTATTCCCTCCCTCCCAATAAACAAAATTTAGAAATTTCATGACTTATTCTTCCAATTTTTATTTATTTATTTATTTAACCAAATCATTATTTTTATTTCTTTACATTTTTTAATTGAATGAAGAATTCTTTAAATTCTACACTGCTTTACAGTTTTCAGAAGTTTCACAGACATGGTTTCATATAATCCAATAATAACCCTTTCTAATGTTTTAAATTTGAAATATAAACGTTTATGTATATGTATGTGTTCATGTGTGTGTGCGTTTGTGTATCCTCTATTCCTAGAAGAAAGGTGGAATATTCTAGACACTTCTCTTCACCATGCCTTTCATCACTTAACAGTATATCCTGGAGATCACACCACTGTAGCATAGTAACGTATGGAGAGAGTCCCCATTCCTTTACGCAGACGCATAGAGCCCCAGCTACTGAAACAGCGTAGTTTACTCAGTCTCCTAGAAGTGGATATTTGGGTTGTTGCAGTCTTTTGCTACTAATAGTACTACAATGGATTGCTTTGTGCAAATATCTTTTCATAGTTTTGCAGGTGTTTCTTTGGGAAAGATTTCTAAAAGTTGATTGCAAGAATAAAGGATAAATGCCCAAATAATTTTACTAGATCTTGCCAACTTCCCCTTCCTAGGGTTCAACCTTTTATATCTTCTCCACCAGCAATTTTTAAGAACACCTAATTCCCCATAGACTTGTCAACAGACTTTGTTGCCAAACTTGAATTTTTTCCAATCTGATAGGTGAGAAGTGATATTCCAGTGTGATTTCTCTTATCGTGGGCAAAGTTGAGCACTGTCCATAATACTTAAGAGCTATTTCCACCTTTTTTGTTCAACAGTCTCTATCTCTAACAGTCCGTTTTTTCTATAGGGCTATTGGCTTTTTTCTTCTCTATTTCTAGAAATGATTTTTATATATTATGAATATTAGCCATTAATCTGTGATGTAAGTTGCAAATATTTTTCTTGGTTTATCTCTTGTCTTTTATTTTACTTACGGTGTATTTTTCCATATAGAATTTTTTAAAAAATTATGTAATCACATTTGTCATTCTTGTCTCTTAATTATATTTAGATTAGGTTTTCACTACCTTCATATTATTGAAATAACCTTTTTTATTTTTTGGCACTTGCATGTGTATGATCCATTTGGAATTTATCTTAATGAACAGTACGAGGGAGGCATCCAAGTGTATTAGTGTCCATGTAACTATTCAATTATCCTAACACCACTTTTTAAAAAAAGTTAATCTTTCTCTCTGCTGATTTGAGATGCTAAGTTTATTATATACCAAACATTCATAAGCAATTGGATCTATTTTTTCTTTTGTTTTATTATGTGCTAACATAAATCTATTTAATTATAAAGGCTTTATAGTATATGTTTTAGTGTCCAGTATGGCCCCAACTCAATATTCTTTTTTTAGGGTTATCCTATCTATTCACACTTATTTGCTCTTCAACTGAACTTTATAACTAGATTGTCTAGGTGGGTCTAGAAAATAACCTGAGAGCGTTTTATTGGGATTGCATTACATGTATAAGTTAATTTGAGAGAACTGATATCTTTATAAAATTGAGTCTTTCTATCCAAGAACATGGTATATTTCCATTTGTTCAGGTCTATTTTTGTATCATGATCTCCGAGTAAAGCTGAAGCCAAAGGCGTAACTATAGAACCCTTTGCTGAAGCTCAGAAACATTGTAGGCAGTGCCTAACCATTTTAGAATAGTTTCTCAATATCTCAGGTGTGTGCCTCTCAGACCCTCTCTGTTGCATAAGAGAGTGTCTAAGATTCATCAAGATGTGTCTCTCAGTAGCCTCGTGAGGAGCCCAAGGAAAAGGAAGGATGATTTTGTGATTTGGAGGTACACCTTTTGTATAATGCGGTGAATTATAAATTGATACATAAGAAATGCACTAACATTTTAAAGAAATTATGCTAGGTTGGACTGAAAGGAACAAAGACAGTGTGAAATAAAAAGAGTCCTTCAGACTCCTCAACTTCCATGGGCAGGAAACAGCCCAAACTACTCTTGCAAACATGGATTCTCCTCATGGGAATGCAGAGATCACTGAGAGGGTGAAGCCAAGGTGATGGAGTACGGCCCCCAGACAGCAAGACAGCCCTAAACAAGGAACTAGCGACACGTGCCCAGCTAAATCTCAGGACTGCGATACACTGGTGCCTGCCTTGTTTCCCCTTTTTGAACAGGAGTATCTATTGCAGCTCTTTCATGCCTGTTACACCGTTATACATCAGGTGTGGGATGGCGCAAGATAACTTGTCTCTTTAGTTCGTAAGTCTTCAAATTGCACGTGGACATGATTTAGGTGACACGATATTGGATCTTGAAGGCTCGGGATAGGCCAAAGCAAATCCATTCTTATGACTGGACAACTCAGTGTGCCTGTCCTTCCCAGTGGACTGGGTCCTTTTTTTCTGTCTTTGCTTCAGGCCTCGTCTCCACACATGTTTCAGGGTTCTCGATTTGTTTTGTTTTTTTTTTCAAACACATCGTGTTCTTATTCTTTCATGCCATTTCTGACTATAGCTTCTCAAAATATGCTCCTCATTCCTTTGTCAAGCAAGATGGGGAGGTCAGGCCACATCAGTAACAGCAAGACTTTGAGCTGATGTTAGTCCTACGATGGGTACATCATTATCCTCGGAACAGCAGGTGAGCGTGCCCACACCTCGGGCACCTCCCTCTCTTTTGATCAGTGCTGAGAAGAAGGGAAAGCATTGTGGCTTCATGTTTTATGTCTTTGTCTTCCCTTACAGCTTCTGCCCCATCTATGTGGCCACTTTCAACAGGACTAAATGCAAATACTTTATTCTGACATGATCCCTTAGGAATCAAAGCAAAGTCTGATTCACTTAACTCAATCAATTGCTAGAATGTTCGCTTTGGAATCACACAGCTGATTTACATATGGTAAGTAAAACAAAAATTAGCAAATATTTTCTGAACTTGTAAAATGTTTTTAAGACACTCGGATGAGTCAGTGTTTAATCCTTTCTCCCATAAATAGGACAAAAGATCTTTGCCATGCTTTCTCTTAAGTAAATATATTTTAAAACTGTGCCTACACAGTGTTTCAATTTGCTTTCCAGCTGTCACTACAAATGGACGTAGCAGCTGGAATGAAGGATAACACATCACACCTCAACTTTGAATTTCCTGCCTTTTGTTTTCTTGAATCCTAGCCTTGATGTTGTTTAAATAGTGCTCTGTCTATTTAATTTCCTTTTTCTCTTCACAAAGACCAAACCATTTTTAAAAATCACCCCATCTTTCACAGTGGGTTATAAGTGTTCTTCAGCTGAAATTGAACTAGTCTCTTATTTAAACATGTAAATATGTATTTAGGCATTTTAATCCACTGTCATTTATTTTATTCATTGCCCGCTTGGGCAGAACTGTATTTGTGCACATTTTATCCATGTCACGTGCTTTGCAGTTAAAGATAACCCCGCTGATAGTGACTGCTAATTGTGTGCACAAATGGTTGGGCAAAGAACATGCATCTTCCAAGGTACATGTACACAAGTTCTGTTCTTCGCTGTTTGCAGACTGTATCATTTACGACTCTCTGTGTTCATCTCAGATCCTCCCTAAATGGTCAAAGGTATGTGGCGTTACAAGGATATTGAGATATTATTTGGCCCAGCTACTCAAAAGAAGCAGGCACCCACCATTCTCTGGCCTCTCTTCCAGTGACATGACATTCAGCTCTTCAGAAAGGGAGCCCATTTCACTGCCATTTATCTCTAAGTATTAAAAATTTCTTCCTTCTATTGAGCCAAAGTTTTCTTTCTTCTAACCGCCACCTGTTGATAGCACCCTTTAGACCCACACAGAATATGTACAAGGAAGTCTTAGGAGACAATTCTTACACCTTCTCTTTTTTTCTTCTCCAAATGAAAATTTCTCATTTCTTTCAGCAGTTCCTCACTCTCCTGATAACTGCCTCTCAACCCACATCAATGCGTCAACTTTTCTCTTTTGAGTAGTTCTTTTTTTATAATTGAAGTAGAGTTGATTTATAATATTATATTAGCTTCAGGTATACAGACTAGTGATTCACTATTTTCATAGATTGGGAAAACTATACAGCTACATGTAAAAGAATGATATTAGAATGTATCCTTGTCCCATACACAAAAACAAACGCAAAATGGATTAAAGACTTAAATAAGACATGAAGTCATAAAACTCCTAGAACAGAACATAGGCAGAAAACTCCTTGGCATAAATCATAGCAGTATATTTTTGGATGTCTCCCAAGGCAAAAGAAATAAAAGCAAAAATTAATAAATGTGACCTAATTAAACTTAAAAGCTTTTGCACAGCAAAGGAAACCATTGACAAAATGAAAAGACAACTTACTGAATGCAAGAAAATATTTGCAAATAATATGACCTATAAGTGGTTAATATCCAAAATATATAAACAGCTCATACAAATCAATATCAGGAAAAGAAATAACCTGATTTTAAAAATGGGCAGAAGACCTGAACAGACATTTTTCCAAAGAAACAAACAGATGGCCAACAGGCACAGCATCACGCTCACATCATTAAGCATCAGAGAAATGCAAATCAAACCCACAGTGAGATAACGCCTCACACCTGTCAGAATGGCTAGTATCAAAGAGTCCAAATAACAAATGGAGAGTATGTGGAGAAAAGGGAACCCTCATACACTGTTGGTAGGAATGTAAACTGGTGCAGCAACTATGGAAAATAGTATGGAGGTTCCTCGAAAAACTAAAAATGTAGTTACCATGTGATCCACCAATCCCATTCCCGTTATATAGCTAAAAAAAATGAAAACACTAATTCAGAAAGATACATGCACCTCAATGTTCATTGCAGCATTATTTATAATAACCAAGACATGGAAACAACCCAAGTATCCATCAACAGATGAATAGATAAAAAAGATGTGACATACATAGATATAGATATACACATACACATATACCTACAATGGAATATTACTCAGCCATAAAAAATGAAATTCTGCCATTTGCCACAATGTGGATGGACTTAGAGAGTATTGTGTTTAGTGGAATAAGTCAGACAGAGAAAGACAAACACTGTATGTTCTGACATATGTCTTTTGAGTAGTTCTTAAAACAACTCATGCAGTCTGGCCAGTGCAGTGATACAAAGGAACTTACACATTCCTTTCTTCTTCTTTCCTCTAATGTGGTCTTTCTAGTGACTTGCCAATTTTGACAACCAAGTTGCTTTCTTGAACTCATAATTAACTTGTATTTCAAAGTTTTGTGTGTTTTCATAAACAGTTAAGTCGTATGCATTCCATTTAGTATTTTTACACTTGACTACTGGAACTAAAACAGGACTTTGCATTTAAATCTCATCTTGTTTCTTTCTTCCTATTCGTTGTTCTGGGGTTGTCTTTTACCAATTGCATCAACAGACGTATTGGTTCTCTCTTCAAGCTTACTTTCAGCTGAAAAGCTACCAAGCATACCCTTTATGTCTTCATTTAAGCCATTGATGAAAACATTGCATAGGTTGGGGCTCAGTATGGAAATCCTTGTCATGCCATTAAAGACTCCTTCCCCTCCGCAAGTTTGTGTCAATCCATTAATCAACAAGACCCACTTAATGGTCCTTCAACCAGCTATCTCTGGCCTAATTCCTGTCTTGTTCAACAAGGTTTAATGAGAGACTTTGTCAAATGCTTTACTCAGATGCTATGTCTAAATAGCGCTTTCCTGATATATGATTTAATATCCCAATCAAGAGTTAACTAGATGCCTTTCTAAGGCGTTGATGGCAAACTATACTTACGCTGGTTTCTAGAAGAAAGTGCTCACCAGCAATATCAAGAGCAGAGTGACCTTGGTATTGGAAGAAGCTTCTTTTGAGATGAAGCAGGAGAATCTAGATTTTAGTGGCTGGAGGAAAGGCCAGAAGGTAAGCAAGTGGGAACAGCATGTACTGATAGTTCTCACCAAGGCTGACTGTGGCAAGAAGGCTAGACAGTGTAGAAAGTCAAGGAGTTTTTTGCTTGTTTTGTAGGATAGGCTTGATTTGCACATGGTTACAGGCTGGGGAGAGGATGCCAGTTGAAAGAAAAAGAATCTTCTGGAATTACAGAAGAGAAACAGGATAACTAAGCAAGAACAGTACCCAAGAATAGTCAAGAGGTAGGAGGGGGCTCAAAAGAAAAAAAGAGGAACTTCTGTTCCTTACCAGTCTGACCTATCCTTGATGACAAGGGAAGTATGGTACCTACCTTTGCCCATGGTGAATAAATGTGGAGACCATTTTCTAGGGTGGAAAGAAAAGGAAAAAAGATGGTGTGAGTAGATGCTGGTAGATAAGGGGCAGCAAACAATGAGCTCCACGTTTTCTGTCACATAGGCAATGATGACATCTTCTGGTGGGGAACAGTCTAGGGTTGAGTAGGGAGCTTGAGGGCAGCAGTTGAAGGGGAATCCAAAGGGCGCAGACCAGGATTAGTGTAAATATAATTGCTGGAATCAAGACAGGAGCTTATTATTCACAATTATACAATTAAATGCAAAATTATACAAAAAAAGTATTCATTAAGCACCTATTATGTGCCAGGCACTGTTCTAGGTGCTGAAGATAGAGCCAAGAATAGAACAGACATATTCCCTGCCTTCCCCAAGCTCACATTTTAGTGGAAGAGAAAATCAAGTAAACAGATACAGACAATTCTGATAGATGAAATTTTAGGAAAGAAGTTAGCACGGTGATGTGATAGATATTGACTAGGAGGTAGAAGAGAACACTATTTGGATACAAAGTGGTCAGGAAGCCATCACTTAAAAAGTAGCATGTGAGTCAAATCCTGGAGCTGGGGGAAAGGCAGTGGTGTTCTGATGAATTGGCTCTCAAAAAAGAGAAAAATAAAGAAAGCTCTGATTTTTAGCTTTGCTGATTTTCATAGTGTAAATACACCACAGCCTGTTTCCAGATACTAATATGACATCACCGAATGCAGAGCTGGGAAGAAAGGTGCACATCTGGAACAGAGGAGAAAAACCAGAGATGGAGCTATAATTTGCACATCTTCTGCATCAGGATGGGGGGTGAACAGTGTGACTGGTTGGGATTGTGTAGAGAGAGTGTATTGATAGAGGAAAGATCAATCCCTGAAGAACTTAAGCATTTAGTGGTCAGCATTTGCTGACCAATGAAGTAATAGAGAAACAGGTCATTGTGCTGTCAGTAAAGCTGGGAGGAGGAAGTACTTCAAGAAGGAGGAATAGTCAACCGTGTTGCATGCCGCTGAAAGGTCAAGTAATATGAAGACGGAGACGTATCCAGAGGACAAAGCAACACGGAGGTCCTGGGTAGCCTTGATGAGAGATATTTCAGGGGCTGGTGATGCAGAATGAATGAGGGCAACAACACTGATTCTGACATGGCAAAGAAAAGCTTGCTTAGCCTGCTCCATCCCAGAGTCATTCTCTCCTCTGGAGACGCTGGTGCAGTCCTCAGGGGAAGACAGCAGGAGGCCGACAGTCAGTCTCAGCACCACCCACTAAACAGCTGCACAATTCCAAGAAGCCAGGTAACACCTCTGGACCCTCATGTTCTCATCAATAAAATAAGATGCTCTGAAATTCTATATACTCATTTATTCATTCTGCAAATAAGTATCAAGCAGCTATTTTATGACAGATCCTGGATAAGAAAAAGACCATGTCCTGCCCTTGAATAACTGTCCCTAGTTCACTGACCTGCATTATAAACTTCTCATGTGTATACATGTGGCTCAACCTTCCCAACGGGATGGTGGGGTCCTTGAGGATGTATTTTTCTCCTCTTGGTGACCCCCACAGGGCCTAGTGCAATGCCCGGCATATATTGTGTAGTTAATATCAAGGTCATGAATATGCTGCTATACTATTAAAAATAACATTTATTAACTTCTGACTCATGTACAAATCCTGGCTCTGCCCGTCATCATTTGGCAAATTACTATGGCAAATTATTTGGGCAAATTATTTTAAACTCTCTGTGCTCCAGTTTCCCTAACTATAAAAGGGGATAATAATAGTATCTACATCATAATATGCCACAAAGATTAAAATAGGTGCCTGGCACGTAATAAGCTATTAGTAGTAATAATATGTGCTCTCAGTAGAAAATTCAGAAAAAACAGAATTTATGAAGAAGTGAATTAACTTAGTCATGACTTCACAACTAGAGGTGACTATTGTTAATATTTTGACGTATGTCCTTCTCACTCTTCTCTTTGCATGATGCAAATAATTACATCCTAAACTCAAGTGGCTCAAATGGCAGTTCCACATGATGGTACTATTGTTGAAAATATTGTGTAGAGCTCTTGTAATAATGTCTTTGATTTTCCCTTCCACAAAATAGAGTGAAACTATGTTCATTCTATTCTGTTTCCAGAAATGTGCATATTAAAAACTACCAGTTTTTGAGTCTTTGCAGTTTGAGCATTTTGTATACATTACCCTACTGACTCATCACGATGACCCACTGTGGGAGGTATTATCCCCATTTTATTGAAGAGGAAAAAAGAGTCAGAGAACATGGCGTTATTATCATTCATTAATATCCAGTTGTGCTCTCTTTCTGGGCTCACGTGAGTCATTATTCTCCGCCATACTGATATTAGTTGTGGCCATACCAATTTTGGTCAGTGAAGCATGGGTAGAAGTGATGAGTGTTACCTCTGGATGGGAACATATAATTCCCGATGCTTAAGTCTCCACCAGGCTTTCCTCAGCCACGGTGATCATGGAAACCAGCGTGAATATGGAGACTTACTGCTGAGCTGTGTGCGGAGAGCAGCTGAGCTGGAGTGTTGCCAAACCTGAGTCAGACTTTGCCTGCGCAAGAAGTAAAGCTTTCTTGTTGCAAGCCACTGAAACGTTGAGACTGTTTGTTACCACAGCATAGCTTGACCTATCCTGACTAAGGCAGAGGACTTAAAAGACTCCCCAAGATTACAGAGCTTGTAATTAGAGCAGCCAGGATTTAGACTCAGATCTGTATGGAGCCCAGGTTCAATCGTTTACCTAAGATGGGTCAGGCAAAGATTTTTGTGAGAGACGGAAAACAAACCTACTGTAACAATTACTGTCATCAGCTTTCTTATTTCGCCTTGAATATGGTAATGATAGCATCGTCTTTGCAGTTGTATGGCATTTCTCCAGATCTGCACATGTTGGGGGAAAAATAAGCAAAACCTTACCAATTATGGTGGGATACGTGTTTCCAACATTGTGAGAGAATAAGGAAAAGTCATGTTAAATTTATGAAGCAAGGAGAGTTGGTGGCAAAGCTTGAAAAACAAGAAGCATCTAAATGAAATAGTGCAAATTAAAAACTTCTACCCAGCAAGAAGTTCCAATAATAAATCCTTCAGTGGAACCTCTGGGAGGCCAATCTAAGCCTCTTTTGGAAACAAAGGTGGTAAAACTGATAAGTCAGGCAGCTGGATAAAAGGCTTTGAAGACAGACATCACTGAATACTCAACCAGGATGAGTGGTTAGAACAGGCTGAAATAGACAGAATAAAAACGCAGTCATAGTTTTCAGATTATGACTGTTAAAACAGTATAAAGTCCTATAGTATATGAAAAACTATGACAGGAGCTCTGTAACTTGTAGAAAGAGTCCCGCACTACCAGAACCTGACTGCTGGGGTATCTCTTCCAAAACCTGTGGCAGAAGCCCTGTGGTTATTATCTTTTGTCGATTTCATCCTTCATGGTGGAAAGCACTGAGTTTGAATACAGTTCCTAAATTATTCAAAGAAATTAAAAACAGCATCTTTTAAGTGTCTCTAACCCATCAGCACAACCTGATCAAAGCAGGCACTTCTTCAAGACAGAGCATTAATAACAAGGAAAAGAGATCTTTTTCTTAGGTCAGTAGACAAAGATGTAAATAGCTCCAGCTCCCCATTTCTTTATTCTCCCAGCCCTGATCCCAGGACAGGATATTGTCATGGTCCTTAGAGATGGGTGACAAATGAGGTGCTAATGGATCCCTTGGACTAAAGTTCGGACACATGTGGGTTTTTGCCAAAGCTTTTGTCCAGAGAGAACCAAAGGAGCAGGAGTGGGTCTTGGTGCATCATCTGAGCAGAATGAATGTAGCATCAACTGCAGTAACCCGGGCTGTGACTAGGTTCTGGCATCTCCTGGCCCTTCATCAGCTCCACTGATGAGAAACAGGCCTCCCTTTCATGAGGTCGTCTCCACTGTGGCTCTTACATCAGAATCAGAGGTTTCATCAGTGCTGGCTTGATTGCCTTATCTGATATAAGCCATTTATATTCAAAAATTAAAGCATGTATGTGGTCAAGTTGTGCAGAGCATTACAAGGCTGTCTGCAATTTCCTGGCTAAACTAACACACACTCAAATGCTAAGCTTAAACATATTCAAAATAATGTTCACTCCACCTTTTCTCAACGGGAGACAATCATAATACTTCATAAGAAATTCCTCACAATAAAGAGGTGTTTTTGCCATCTTGATGGAGTCTCCTTCTGTGCAGGTAAAAACTATTTTACTCTCTCAACAGCCCTTCATATGCGTGTAAAGAGAACGCTATGTACCAGAGCGCTGTGCACAATTTTCTAGCTCTGTAGTCAGAAGCACAGCTTTTAGTTTTGGTCCCACAGGATTCCAAGGACACAGAGCATGTCCCTAATTTATAGCCTGGTGATGTTCAATCCCCCCAGCAAAAAGTCAGAACTTACCTGTCGTCTGAGTTCTTATTCTTTCCAGTCTCAGCACTTCTCTGTACTGAAAGAATATCTCAATTTCTGTACAGGCAGGAAGTCTATAAAGAATCCACGCTCATTCAACAAACGTTTATTAAACACATTCTATGTGCTGGCCTTGTGCTAGATAAGTAGGGCCCCAGATTCAAATCATACCTCTTGGCAAACATGTAGTCTGAACTTGGAGTTGGACAGAACCTGGCTGGAATGTTGGCTCTGCTTTTTACTGGTGGTATGACTTTGTGCTAGAAACTTAATGTTCCCAAGCTTTTGTCCTCTCATCTGTAAATGTGGACAATAAAAGTAGCCATTTCACAGGTCATGTAAATATTTAATGATTGACATAGTGAGTTAGAACGATGCCTGACCCGTAAGATCCTATTATTATTCTTCTCATCTTATGGAGAACCTGAAGACAAAAGAGGTGAAGTAATTGGCTCATAGGAGCCAGAGCTTGAACTTAAACTAGGTTTTTCTGAAACCATGCTATGTCCTGCTTCTTCCTGAGAAGTGTCAGCATCTTAGAAGGCCCAGGTTTTTCCATCTGTCCACTTTGGCGCCCACAGTGGCTGTTTCATCTTAAGCCTGGCTCACAACATGACACAGTTATAGGATGGCTGTTATAGACGTTAAGACTGTACGCTTCCTTGCTCCCACCCTCTTGGGGAAAAAATGATGGACCTTAGGTGTCTTTCATTTAAGAGCAAGAAGAAGCTTTCCCAGGAAACCTCTCCTGGCATCATTTTAGTCAGAACTGAGTCCCATGGCCATTGAGCCCATCGCTTATAAGGGGCATGGAGAGGTCCTTGGAGTTTGGGGGCCTTTGGGATTTTCAGGACATTTCCTTCCTTCATTACTTACTTAATTATATTATTAAAACCTTTAAGATTGGGAAGACTTAAGTATGTTTAACAATGGATGGTTCAAGCTGTGATGTTAGATAATTGACTGTAATAGAGAAAGATGGTAAAATTGATAGAATAATGTTTCCAAGAATGCAGGAGGGGATAGGAGCCAAAGAGGGGACTGGCCTTAGGTAGGCAGACCCCTCCTCCTTTATAGCGGGAGTCAAGGAGAAGCAGATGGGTCCCAGGCTGGCAGGTGATTCTAGCCACCATTGTTCCCTTCTGCAGTCTGAGCGGGCCAACACTGCATGCTTTCAGCCTCATTTACTTCCACAGGGACAAGTTCTGCCAAGCTCTGCCAAGAAACTACCAAAAGGTGTGTCCTTATCCAGAGTGCCAGCTTTCCTAGTTGGGTTTTTCCTATCTGGGTTGCACACCATTGAGCATACCTAAGAAGCGATTTGGTTTCCTCTTTGGATAATGCCACCTCATGGCAAGCTCTGGCTCTGCTTTTGGGCCACGTGTCCCAAAGGTCTAGGCACAGGCTTGTGAGGTAAGATAAATGAATAAAGCTAGGAATGCCCCCTCCATACTTACCAAAGTTCTGTTAAGGAAAGCTATCGTTCCCAAGACATATATTCATTATAAAGAGAAAAACAGTAACTTTGCAGTGGAAAAATATGGTAGACACCTCTTAAGCAACTGATCAAGGTTAACAATCACCAGTAATAAGACATATTGACTTCATGTACTTCCTGATAGGCCAAACTCAGAGGGGCACATCATTCCTATGGTATTCATACCAAAAGCGCTTGCCACAACCTCATCACGAGAAGACGTCAGACCAACTCAGATCAAGAGCCATTCTACAGAAAAATGACCAGTAGTCTTTAAAATGGTTGAGGTTGTTCAAATGTCCTTCAAAGGAAGAATGCTTAAATAAACTGGGTTACATCGTGCCACGGAACACTCAGCAAGAAAAATGAACAAACAATTGATTAATGCAACAACTTGGATGGACCTCAAGGGAATTTTGCTGAGTGAAAAAAAAAATCTTGAGAGGTCACATACTGTAAGAGTCTATTTATATGGCATTCTTGAAATGGCAAAACTATAGAGATAGAGAACAGATTCATGGTTGCCAGGGGTTAGGGAGTGGGAGAGGAAAGGAGGTTACTGTGGCTCCCTCCCGTGCACCTCGAGGGGTCCTTGTGATGGAACTGTCTTTTGGCAGCGGTCACACAAATCTACATGTGATAAAATTGCATAGCACTAAACACACACACACACACACACACACACACACTCACAGATATTCCTAAGTCCATATAAAACTGGTGAAATCTGAATCAAGTCCATGGATTGCAGAAGTCAATCTCCTGATCGTGATTGTGTGCTATAGTTAACAAGATGCTGCCACTGAGGGGAAACCAGGTGAAGTGAACAGGGATCTCTCTGTATTATTTCTTACCAATGCCTATGAATCTACAGTTATCTCCAAATAAGAAGTTTTTAAAAGCATGATAAGGCTGTAAAAGTCAAGGGAAGATTTAGGAGCAGTCCCAGATTAAAGGAGACCAAAGAGTCATCCTAACTAAATGCAATATAAGAGCCTGGATTGCAGGCTGAGTCAGAAAAAGCACTAGAGTGGGGTAAAGTTTGCATTTGGTTCATGGTACTGTACCAATGTTCACTTCTTAGTTTAGATCAATGTGTGATTGTTATATAAGATAGTAACATTAGGGGAAGCTAGATGAAGAAAGCTCGCCGCTATTTTTGCAACTTTTTCTGCAAGTTTAAAGTAATTTCAAAATTTAAAAAACTCTAAAAGTTCTATAAGGAAAAGTTCCTTTCATCTTATCTAATCAGAAATCTGATAGCTGCCTTTTAAACATAAATTGGAAAACTAGCAAATTAGAGGAAGTAAAATTAAAAAAAAAAAAAGGAAAACAAAAGGCAAATGTAATTTTGTAATATTTTCCCTGTAAGTTTCTTCAAGTTTAAGACCATTAACCATAGCAGCTATGATATAAAAATCCTAGAGTTTAAATATCACATCAATACTACTTTTCTACTAGAGGAATCTCTACAATCCACTCTGTTAAATTGGCCTGATCTGATACTTGTTTCTTAGAGCAAATTTCTCCACTGATGATTGTCCTGTGAGAAGCCATCTGCTGCTTCCCTCACCTGCCGTTTATGGTGGAGACCAGGGCTGGCCTTGGGGTTACTTTGGTTCCAAAGAACCCATCCGGCTGTCTCTAGCATAGAGGAATGACCCACCATGACTCAACATGTTTTTCAACACGATTGGTTGGAATGAGAGAGATGCCACTACACCCCACGGTCTCAGTGTCACACTTTCAGGCCCGGGGACCTCAGAAGAATCAACAGCCCACCTAGCAGTGTGCACCCCACAGGCCTGTTCTCCGGTTCAGCTTCTGCCATGTTCTTGGGCCAAGTCATCTAAACAAGCCAGGTTTTGCTGTGTGTGGACTTTTTTTTTTTCCCTTCCTCTAAATAAGTATTTTTCCAAGCATGGAATTCAGAGGAGAGGTCACTTTTTCTGCATGGGAATCCGTCCGATTTCTTTTTATGGTCATTTCTATATCCAGAAGGTCCCAGGTCCAGTACACTATGGGCCATTCTAGTGAAGCTCCTCTGAGCAAGCTTCCCTGGGTCACTTGTTGTCTTGTCACCTCAAATCTCATGCGGAGGCCACTCCCTTCCAGTTCCTTCAGTCCCTGGTTTTTCCACTCAAGTGGAAAAATAATAATCCTTCAGTTTCTTCTTTCAGCTCTTATCTGAATAGCTCTGGTCCAAAGCTGGACTGGTCTGGTTTTCATCCATCTGACTGCAGAGGTTACAGCAAGATGGACAGAAGTTTGGACATAGCAGTCTGGGAAAACTTCTCCTATAAACCTGACTTGATACATCTGTCCTGCTGGCAACCAGAGGCCCACCAGGCGTCCAGCTGGCTCCTCGCCTCTTCCAAGAGGCTCAGTCTGATGAGGAGCTCCCTAATATTCTTCACTCCGGCAGAAGCAAGTGTCCTGCCCAAGACAGCCCAGTGAACTGGGCGTATCACCAGCCCTGGTATACTCCAAGCAGTGTCCCACCCCAGCAGGCGCACAAGGATGACCCAGACATCCAGCAAGGGATGGATGACCATAGGATGGAGGACCAGACTGTGCCAGCCCTTACTGCTTTCAGAACAACAGCTGCCTAAAAGCACACACAAAAAAGCCCCCACTTTCGTATGTCCGGCTCCACGAGATGAACCAACAGAGCATAAAGCTAAGTTCCCGATGTCCAGACTCCTGAGTTCATGTTTATCATCACACGTGAGATCCAGCCTAGAACATCAGGTACTTCATTTTCAAGCCAAAGTTGTCCAGCACAAACAACTGTAAAGAAAATCTGCCTCTCCACCCAAACCTCACCGGTATGACGCTCTCCCCTTCTAGAATGTTAAGGAAATCCAAGGCACTGAAACCTCGGGGGGCGGGGCTGACCAGGCCTTTACCCATGAGAGAGAAGGGGAAATACTCCAGGCCAGGGAAGGGACTGCGTGCTATGTCAGGCCTCCATCAAGGGTCTCTATACCTTTGGCACTGCTGCTCAGTAGAGAGGGTCCCTAGGCTCCCCGCATCCGGGGAGCAGGCTGAACTCATCCCACTGGCAGGCGGCCACACTGTCACACGGCTGGACTCGGCTCCCTCCCTAAGGGAGTGTGCTCACAGCACAGCCTTCAGCCACAGCCTCAGGTGCCAGGCTGCCCCGGGAGGGGATCAGCCACTTCTGGAGGTAATTTCTGATGTCTCCAGAAGGTCCTCAAAGGAGGGGCTCCGGGCTCCGGCTGCCACGGGCACTGTAGGTGGGGGAGTCATCCGTGGAGCTCCGTGACATTTCCTTTCTGTTTATTCTTTATATTTTAGCGGAATTCTGTGGCCCAGACTCGGTTTCAGACTCTGTGCTCTCAGAGTCAGCTCAAGTACAAAGCGGGGAAAAAAAGAGAGAAAGTAGTGGGAAAAATTAGATTCTTGATTTGTGTCCAGATGGTTCTGGACGAAAATAGACTCAGAGATTCTCACTGCAAACTTGCCTCTGGTATGAAGCTCCCCTCCCCTCTTCATTTAAGGTCTTCTTGGTAGAAGAGGGAACGGGGATGGGAAAACACTGGGAACGTTCATTTTTCTTTTTCCCAGCCGTATATTAAAAGGCTGCACAGGTTCCAGTCGAGGACTCTGTGGAACACCAGGAGTCGCCCCGCACGCAGCCGCCTGGGGCGATGCGATCTTCACCAACTTGGAAGATCCCCTTGGGGCCGGCCTGCAGGCAGGATGGGGCTGGTGTGCTCTGCAAGCGGCAGCAGCCGGATGCAGGGAAGGGCCCCAGAGCCCTCCCCAGGCTCCATGTTCAAGGAACTCAAAAGGGGAAAGGCCGCACACAGGCCTCGGCTCTGGGCCCTGGAGGGAGCAACAAGGCTTTATTCTGCCCATTCTCCTTCCCTGCAGGGAGATGCTCACAGGACCGTGGCGCCTGCTGGAGACCCAGCAGAAAGCAGAGGGCATGCAGTCCCCTTTGAGGATAGCATTGGGGGAGCGTTGATGGGGTCCACCTGTCAGAAACAGAAAACTTGACAGATTTAATGGCTCACCTCAGGATCCCTAGGGCATGAACTTGACAACAAGACCCAAGTGACCCCAGGGTCCCACTTGGCCAGACAGAGGCCATGCCCTGTTGTTCTCTCACTCCTCAAATCATTCCCAATCATTCCGCTGATGCGCAGAGGGAGCCTGGCATCCATAAGCCGCCACCCAGGGCGGCCATCCTAAAGTCCAGGACCTCCTCCACCACGGCAGCCCAGTGGCAGTCGGTCAGATGCCAATGAAGTGACTAGTGGCCAGATGGAAGGTGCTTTTTTTAAATGCAGCTTTTGCACAATTGGGTTTCCTTCCTCATGTTTAAACTGCCTTAGAGGACAAGCAGACTCAGTGTGTCCGTCCTTGGTTCTGGGTGCCAGGGCTGGGCGAGGGAGGAGCCAAAGAGACGTCAGAGACGGGGCCAAGCAGATGCCGGAAGCAAGAAGCAGCAGACGGTCCGTGAAGGTCGGGGGCAAGGTGAGCATCAGATCTCAGGCTCTGCTCCCGCCAGACTCCATGGCAGGCAGACGCTGTAGGCGAAGCACAGCCCGGAACATCTCCTCAGGCACTGGGTTCAGGTGCCAGGACCTCTTTATGGTTTGCCTGGGGCCACCTCTGGGTTCAGCCCTGATGTCTTTTTTCAGAGCTTGAGGGTTTGAACAAGATTTTCAACTTTCCGAACTCCTTTTACCTGTACATTAGGTGTTTTCTCAATTTCAAATCAGCATTAGGGGAAACCTTAAGGCAATGGGCTTGAATAGAGAATAAGGATAGTATTTTACATTTTTACTGTGCTTTATACTTAACACGTCACTTTCATGTCTCTTCTTTCCTGTGGGTTTCAGAATCACCCACTGAGGCCGAAAGGAAATGACTGGACTCCATTAAGCTCCTTGAAGGCCTAGACTGTTCTGTTCATCACTGTAAGTAACCTAAGTACTTGATATGCTGCCTGCTGCAGAGTAGATACTCAACTAAATATTTGCTCAATAAAGGGGTGGATGGATGGGTGGATGGATGGATGAGTGGATGTCTGGAATTTGCTTTGTTTTTCAAGCTGGATTCTATTCCCAACTCTACATACTAGTGTGTGACTTTGTCCAAATCGCTAAACCTTTTTCTCTCACCTATAAAATAGCAATAATGATATCATGTCTGCTGCCACAGTGTCACAGAGATTGGGAGCAGAGCCGGGGCTTGAACTGGGGTCTCCTGATTCCTGGTCCATTGTTTGTTCCATCGCTTTATGGGGTGGAGGGGAGGAAACTACTGCACGTTTGTCTGTCAAGCTGTGTTTTAGGGACTTTAAAATCCTCATAACAGCTCTGTAAGTTAAGTGCTATTATTATTCCCAATTTACAGATAAAGCAACTAAGACTCAGAGAAGTTAAGTGACTTGTTGAAGGTTCCACAGTGGAGTTGGGATTGGCACCCAGGCCTATCCAACCTCAAAATCCAATTTTTCCACCATCTGCCGTATTTTTTCTCAGCTCACACCAAATCCACAGTTGGAGAACTCCCAGCTTCCCTATCCACCCTGGAAACCAGACTGGCGATGTCTGCCTGAGACTCTAGCACTGCAGTGGAAGCAGCCACCTGTGCAGTTGCCAGTTTAACTGTTGACCAATACATACAAACAACTCTGCAAAGTTGGAATATCTTGGCCAAAAGCATGGTTATCCACTACCACTTCCTAGATCAGCAAATTGCTCTCTGGTGGCCCAGAATTTTTATTCCACCCAGTCTGAAAAACAGAAGGTAATGGTAACCTTTATGAGACTGGCCCTATGGAAGCATTTATGGCCCCAGATAAACACAAAGTGTATGAAGATTTATTGCGGAGGTCACAGAGTAGGAAAAGCGAGAGGAAAATGAAAACAAAACGTAGTCTTTTCAAGCCTTTTTATCTGAGTAATTGGTTGAGTTCACTTCCAGCTAGGAAGCAGGTGTACAAAGCAACTTAGGATTCAAAATTCTGATGCAGAATGTTCCAATATGGGGCACACCTGTGCTCGGGAGGAGGTGAAGGAAAGTGGGGTGGAGGAGGAAGAAACAGCTTTAATCCTGGAGCAAATGAAAACTCTTACTGGTTGGGGCTTGAATACATCTGTTTCCAAGCTGTATTTCTTTATCAGTTAAGGCTCAACTACAAGTGACTAAGAGCAAAATCAGTCTAGAGCAAGACATTGATTCATAGGTCCACACAAGTCTAGAGGCTGGTTGTTACAGACTTAATGTCTGTGTCCCCCCAGATGCATATGTTAAAACCTTCATCCTCATTGTAATGGTATTTGGAGGTAGCGCCTTTGAGGCTAATTAGGTTTAGATAAGATCATGAGGGTAGGGTCCTCATGTGGAGAACAGGGCCTTTATAGGAGATCAGAGAGCTCTCTCTCGCCATGTGAGGACGCAGCAAGAAGGCAGCCATGTGCAAGCCAGGAAGAGAACTCTCACCAGACCCCGACCATGCTGGCACCCTGACTTTGGACTAACTTCCAGAACTGTGAGAAACAAAAGTCTGTGGTATCTTGTTACAGCAGCCCCAGCTGGCAAGGACACGGGTCTCGCTTCAGGCCTGGCTGGCTGCAGGGTTTTGGAGCTGTCATTATTACCTTGTTTCTCTCTCCCAGTATCTTGGTTCTCCTTACTCTCTCAAGGCCCCATTCTCAGAATAGCTCAGGCCCCCGTGAAACAAAACTGGCAGCCAGGTTCAAGTTGGAAGGCATCTCCTTCTATCCCAGAATTCCCAGCAAAGTCCCACTGCCTTTCACTGGCTCTGATGGGGCCACATGCCTACTCCTGAACCAGTCTATGCGGCCAGGGAATGTGGCATGCTGATTGCCTTTGGCCTGGGCCACGGGCTTCATTCTGATTCTTTGGGCCTAGCCCCGCCCAAAGAACACAGACCGAGGTGGGGGTCGGGGTGCTGAAGACACAAAGAACACACGCCCAAAAATAGATTAGCGGAGCCTGGATAGGGGTCAGGCTAGACCTCAGAAACAAACCTCCAGGACCAAGAAAAGAAGGATTCAGCCAGGGAGCAGATAAATACCAGCAAAGAAAAGGCTGTGACTTGTCTCAGTAACCTTGTACACTGAGTTTATTATTAAGCTGTGCGATGTTTTATCCCAAATAGTAAGTTAAAAGGCAGAGTTTGTTAGAATGAAAATCCGTAACTTACGCATCTTAAACTCAGTTCACAGGGCCCTGCAGAAGAGCTGGTTTATCCTATAGAAATGTTTTCTAATGCAATCATTACAGATATGGCTCACTTTTCACTGTGCGTTTATTCCTGAAATAGAACATTTAAACTGATTTTTTTTTCAAATTTGAAACACTTAAAAGAGCATTGCAAAATGCTTCTATGGTGTGAAAAACCTCCCTAATTTTCTCTGTAAGTTTGGATCATGGCCTATTGGGTTTTTGTAAAGTGAGGCATCGTTAAACACACACACACACACACACACACACACACACACCCCTTACTCCAAAATCTGCAGACCACATAGCAGTATCTGCAGAAGGATCCTAAAAAAAACACTTTTCCCAACAATCTTCTTCCATATGAGTCCATCCTCGTAGGACTAAATCTCTTTAAATTCACTTCCCCAGACTGTGTTGCTCCCTGGACAACAAATTCCATAAACAAATGGCCCTTCAGTGATTTGACAGCAGAAAGACTCCAGGAGCCAATGGTCCCAGAGCCAACAAACAAAATTCTGTTTCGATACAATTTCCGTTGGGTCAGAGGTCAGGCCTCTGTGTATCTCCATGCTACCAATTAGCATGACATTTGGGCTAAGTTAAACAGCTCTCACTGGCAGCTTCTACCCCACTGGGGGGCCATCAGGACAGATTCCAAAGTAGGCATATATTGTGCATGGATTGTTCTGATTTGTTGATTTGGAAATTTTATTTGAACTGCTGATAAAAGCTGATATTTCATCAGTACTGGAACTACAGTTGTGCTTATTAGGAATTTTCTCTTGAATAGGCTGGGAACTCAGAGGCTTCCTTCAGCCAGAGGCATGTGTGGCCATCTTTTAAGAACCCTCTCTTCCAGCTGAAAATGAATTTACGAATGTGATCATGACATAAACATCTGAAAGTAGGGCAACAAGGGACACAACTTCTGCCTTTGATAAGAGGCTCTTTTTCAAACATAAAAGACAGGGGAGGGCAGATGGCAAAGGACTTGGACGTGCTTGCTGGTCCTATTTCACCCTCCCTCGCTACCCTTTCAGGAGGGAAGCAGAGCGCGCGTCTCTCCTGGAAGGAGCAGGTAACTCTCACCCTAGTGTGTTTCACGGGGCACTTGCGGCTCACCTCGCCCCCCTCCCCCCGCCTCCAGAGCAGCTCTCCCAGGTGCTCTCCTGATGCCAAAGCTCTTTCCACAGCAGCCACACTGCTCGGTTCCTCAAGTTCGGAGGCAATGGTTCTGGGAAATGTTAGCTTAAACTTCTAAGCATCCACATTAGTGATGTCAGAGCCTTTCCTGAGAGGTGGTATGGATGATATCACATACCCATCATTGGAACTCTCATTGAATCCAGCCTGCAACTTTATAGACAGGCATAGTATTATTAATCTTACCAATGAGGAAGCTGACACTGAAAACCAAGATAAGGAACTTGCCTGGGTCCCACAAGCTTTTGTGCAGCAAAGGGGTTGAAAAGGAAATAGAAAAGTATGAGGACAGGTAAGCCTCACCTGCTTCACAATTGTTCCTCGGGTCAGGCCCCCAGCAGTATTTCCATTTTCTCGGTAAGAAAATGGGGCCAGAACAGGCATGGGGTGGGATGAGGGTGGGATACCCCGCAAGGAAGGTCCAGCCATGTACCCATCTGAGCAAACATGTCCTCTATCATGTTCCCGTACCAGGTTTTGAGATAGAAAAGAAAGGAATCGTGTGCTTCTCCCTTCTTACATCCTGTCAATTATGAACATGCTCCCCATCTCACTGACTTTTTACACATGGGGGAGGTTGGGAGCAGCAGCAGCAAACAGGAAAGAGATGTCCCATCGGCCCCACACAGCATCAGATGCTGGAAACAGAATCGAGTCTAGAACTAAGATTCACGGTAACTGAACTCTCCCTGGGTCTCCACTCACAGCTATACCCTCCAAGACTGCCACGTGTAGTATATTTAAGAACATGAACCACCCTCACGTGTCTTCACTGCCAGGAATTTTCTCTCCGTATCTACACTGTGCTTTGCAATCCTAAGCCAGTCCCACCACAGAAAGCTTGGGTGCATCCTAGATGGGACAGATCAGGAAATCGCTGACTTTGCCCTGAGTTCCCTCAGGCGGCTGACCCACCTGGGAAGGTCTGATAACTGGACGGAAAAGCGCTACATCCTCAGAATCCAGATGCTCCTTATTAAGACATTTCAAGTTCATGCTGCTGAACTAATGTGTCCAGTTTCAAGGGGAGAAAGAGGCTCTGACAGCTCTGTACAGCTTCCCACACTCCGAGGGATGAAAGCTCCCTGCCACGGACCGCAGAGGATCTGAATAGTCTGACTTCTATTCTGTGAGTGTCCGAACCTGGTGACTCATTCATCAGACAACCCTCTGTTGAGCTCCTATGGTGTACCTGACCCAGCGATGGCGGCCAGGCCTTCAGAGCTCCCCACAGGGACACACCAGAGACAAATCACGACAATGGCAAGTGACCAATCTGCAGTAGGAACAGACACGTCCGGCACTGCGGGAGCAAAGTACAGGGTTCGAGGCCACAAGTGAGGCTGACCGGTGATGAAGTGTTCGCCTTTACAGAGCAGCTCAGTTTTCTTCTGCGCTCTGAGCTCCAGGGTCCATTTTTGCCAGATTCAAAGAGCAGCAGGATACTTCCTGGGCAAATGAATCCACGCCACCCGCCACACATCATTACATCCAGGGAAGTCCTGAGCAGGGCTGGATGCAGGCATTTTAGAGACCCTGAACCTGTGCAGTCTGGCCTGGCAGGGGGAGCTGGCCCTGCGGATGGCCTGCCCACGTTGAGGCCTGAGGACCTTGGGGCCAGGGTAGCGGGAGTGCTGGGCGGCTTGCCCGGTGGGGCAGCTGTTCAAGCGGTCACTCTCTCGTTCGTGCAACCAATGTTCATGCTGCGCCTATCGTTACCCAGCACTGCTCTGGACCCAGTGCTGAAAAAGGACAAAAATCACTGCCCTGTGGAGCTGACAGCCCATGGCAGCCAATCAGACAACTGATAAAAGTGGCAAGTGCTTCAGTAAGTAAGTAAGTAAATAAATAAATAAAACAAAAAATGAAAAAGCATCTGTCTATGTATATATGTGTATAACTGAAATACTATGCTGTACCAGAAACTAACACAACATTGTCAATCAACCATACTTAAACAATAAAAGACTAGCAAATGCTGTTGCTGTGTGCCAGTCCCTGTTCTAAGGGCTTTCGTATTTTTCATCTTCGTCACCACTCCCTGCGGTAGACACTAGTTAGCGTGAACCAGCACTTACAGACAAGGAAAGTGAGGCACAGAGAGGGCAGGTAACCTCCCCCAGGTCACCAGCTAGGAAGTGGAGGAGTCATGGGTTTGAGCCTCAGTGATACAGAGCCCACGCTTTCAACAGTCACATTCTGCCATAAAATACGTGTCAATTATGTGCTATGTTAGGGGGTGATAAGTTCAGTAGGAAAAACTAACAGGGAAGCAGGACAGGAAGTGCTGGAATGTCTGTGTGAGAGAGGGTGGTTTATATTTTTAATTACGGTTCTTGGGAAAATCCTCAGTATGAAGGGACCACTTGAGCAAAGACTTGGAAGAAGTGAGGAAGTGAGTTTTTGAGGGAGAGCACTCTGAGGAACAGGCAGCAAGTGCAAAGGCCCTGAGGAGGAGTAAAGGTTCTGCACTCAATTTCAGTGTAGGAATTGGCGGGGGGGGGTTGCTTTTCCAACTATCAAGTCATCTCTGACACCAATTCAACTCAATTCTGACACTATCAACGCAGAAAGAGCAACAGAATCCACAGGTTAAGGGTTCGTGTCTACAGAATTACCACCGCCAGCAACTCCACTCCACTTCAGATGCCAAGCCCAAATCCAGGTTGTCACCTATGCTTCTGACCAACCACCTATAGACTGGAGAGTCCAATGACCCCTTCCTTGAGTTTAATTAATTAAATTAATTGTGAGCCAGAGAGGCTCACAAAACTTAGAAACATTTTATCTACTGGATTACTGGTTTATTATAAAAGCATATAATCCAGGAACAGCCAAATGGAAGAGATTCCCAGGACAAAATATAAAGAGAGGGTGTGAAGCCTTCACATCCCGTCCTAGTACACCACTTTCCCAGATCTCCAGGTGTTCACCAATCTGAAAGCTCTCCGAGCCCATCCTTTTGGGTCGTCATGGACTCATCATTATATAGATGTGACTGATTAATCATTGGCTACTGGCAATTGATTCAACCTCCAGCCCCTCTCCCCTCTGCAGAGGTCAGGTGGTAGGGCTAAAAGTCCCAACCCTCTAATTATAAGGTTGGTCCTTACATGTGGTCCAAAGGCCATCTCCTTAATGAAACAAGAGACTCTCATAATAGGCAATTCCAAGGAGCTCTGTGCTAGAAATGAGCTGAGGACCAAATACATATTTCTTATTATAAGACACAAAATCTCAGGGAGCCTGCCTGGAGCGTGGAGTGGCTGGAGTGAAGGGAGAAAGGGAAGTGGAAGGAGATAAGACAGACAGAGGTAGTGGGGTTGGGATGTCATGCCATGTGGGGCGGTGGAGAGTGTGATGAAGACATGGGGTATTTTCTGAGTGAGATAAAAGCAGTGGTAGTCATGATTTCTGCTACGTATTTCCTGCCTTCTGACCTCACAATAGGATTGCTGTTCCTTGTCTCGTTGAAGCTAGGTGTAGCCATGTGACTTTCTCAATCAACAAAATGAAAGCAGAGGGGATGTGGTCACTTTGAGGCAGAAACGCTGGATGAGAAATAAGCTTTGCTGGGTTAAGCCACTTCGATTTTGGTGTCATTTGTTACCTCCACATAACTTAGCCCAAACTGATGAATACAGATTCCAAGAGGGAGTATGAGGGTGTTTTTGATCATCACTAATATTGGAAATAATGAAAAGTGATCAGATTCTAGATACATTGAGTTGAATGTGCTAGTGAATTTGCTCATGAATTGGATATTGGGTGGAAGAGAAAGGAGTCCAAGATGACCTCAAGTTTCCTGGTGCGGGCAACAAAAAGGACAAAAAAGCCCTCAACCCTCCAAACCACCCCCTTCGTGAAACACACACACACACACACACACACACACACTTTTCAAAAAAAGAACTCTGCTTTTCATTCGGCAGGCAGAATGCCTGAAATTTCACCATTAAGGAGTCATTCCTCTTGGATAAGCATTGCCCTTTCGGGCAGCTTATTTTAAAATTAAAATACCCACAAAAGCAGTTGTTTAATGTGGATGGATTTATTTTAGCCACTCAAAGACACCCTTGAAATCATCTAGTTCAAGCCTCTTATTTCATTTGAAGGAACCAGAGCCCCAAAAGGTAAATAATGTTGCCCAAGGTCATGTAGAAATTGAAGTCCAGCTGAGAGTCCAAGAGAAGAACTGACTCCCAGTGCCCTGCTTTCTCCCTGGCCTCTTGTCCAGCCTGGGCAGGAGGGTGGGGTGGGGTGGGGTGGGGTGGGGTGCTCCTGGCCAAGCACTGGCCTTGGAGAGGATGCAGGGAAAAGCAGGGAGCCACGTAAAGGAGCATCACCTCCTTCACTATTTTGTGTGGACCAGTCCCAAGCAGGACTCGGGAGCATCTTCCTTCAATGTTGCAAATCCTTCCATGATGCTAACCTTGACTTGGTTGGTCCTGAGCCAAAAACCAAAGCTGAGAAGAAAAATTATTAAAAGGAACTGAAAAAAAAAAATGCATCCTGTTCAACTCTGTGATTGTGTCTGACGATTAGCAAGCATGGAGCACATTCAAGTCCCTTCTCCCCTCCGTCTTGTTAGATGTCTTGTGCCCTGCCAGCTTTGTGCCACTCTTCCTGCAAAGCATTCTGTGAGCTGCTCCCCATGGGCCGGGTGCAGCTAAAAGCAGACAGTGCCAACACTCCTCTTAGTATCCTAGCACATTGTACCCTGGCACCCTAACTAGAATCATTTGATTCTGCATTTTTACGTCAGGCTTTAAATTTGCAAAGCGCCTGACTGTAATTTTTATTAGATTTTTTATTATTAGTTGTACCTTTTAAAACAGCTATTTGAAACCATTAATACTGAAATTCCTCTCTGACTTTTGCAAATCTTGGACAATGGCCATTTTTAGTGACTTTTGTCTTAGACCTACTCTGGGGTGTAGGGAAGCCAAACAACCTTTTTAGGTAGTTAGCGACCGGCAATTTCCCATGAGTGGCAGAGTAGGGAGAGGTAACAAGGAGTTTTAGACCAGAATCTCATCCTCTAGAAAGGAAGTAAAGAATAACCCAAAGAGAGAAATACTGCAGAAGAGATTCACAGGCTTCAAGGCCACATAGCAACTCTCAGAGCCATTGGCAGCTGAGGGACAGCTTATAATGTTTATCAGGCCCCCGTATTAGAAAAATGTGTAGCATAAACTGAAATTGTGTTACTTTTTCCTTCTGAAGTTTAACTGAATATCTATCTATATTACACAAAAGTGCCGAAAAGTACATCAAAGCCTATAAAAATGTTAACTAAGACGGTGTTTCCAATGATTTTGCTTTCATTGGAAAAGAAATGTCCCCATAAAAAGGCATAATCTGTGCCTCATTCCCCTGTTGAGAGATCTACAGATTCTGCACTCGATGTCCTGGGTAAACGTCCCTTTCTTCCAATGCAAACCAATTTTTTTCTTTCCCTGCACACGTGCAAGGAGTTTGGAAAGCTCGCTCAAGCCACACTTGGAACCGTGTGATGTTGTGTGCTGCTTCTGGACACACGGCCTGTTTCATATATTAACCGCATTCTGAATTCCACTGATGACAATGCCATATGTGCTGTCTTCAGTTTTCACCCCCATTTATACCTTTATTCCCCCTAACAGATCCCAGCTGTTATTAAAGAACAGTATTTAGGTCCCATTACAGCAAAGATTCCTCTATAACAGATGATCCCAAGCAAATGGCCCATTTCTTGGAATAATTTTACTCAATTCAGTCTCTGCCACGTACTGTATGTATTCAGATCCACCAACGCAAACAGGAGAAAAGCTGAATATCCGATTTCAATGGGCTCAATATTTGAAATGACAAGATTCCCAACACAACAAAAGAAAGGTGGTTCCCCCTTGAACTTTATCCTGATGGGACCTAATAGAGAATTCCAAGTGGGGATGGTGCTGCGACCCTATCGGGATTTTAAGGGGATTTTCCCCCCTTTTTCATTTCTCTTTCATTTAATTTCTTTTTTTCTTTTTTTTTTTTTTTTTTCACTTCACTTCACTTCAGACCTTCTTGGTCTGAGGGCTCTGAGGTTCTACCACAGGGATAAAAGTCCTTTAGCAGCTGCCGTTGCTCTGTGACAACACAGACTCATTCCTTACTCACACCAGTCAGGTCTGACAGTATGATACTGGCATCGACACTAGGTGGCTTAACAGGGATTTATCTGCCCCAAAGCACACACCAGACGCAGAGCGGAACCCAGCTCTTTGCCCCACCCTGAGACCTTAGCAGCAAAGCAGCTCTTTATTCCGTCTCAGCGCAGTGGGACGACATCGCACATTGGAGCTTTTCTTCTTGGGCCTCTTGTGCAAGCATTTTTTCCCTCACCACAAAATGCTTTTCTTTTTTTAAAAAATGAATTTGCTGCTCCAACCGGCTTGGTGTCTGGCTCTGGGTTCAGAACTTGAGGGTACGTGGTGAGGGTGAAATGTGTTTCTGGATTCTGTGGTTTCAAAGTGGCTACTCTTTCCAAACCAGGGTGGGCCCTCTGGAAACCGTCAAGTTGGCGAGGTCTGCCTTTCCCTCCTCTGTCACCCCAGCTTGATCTGAGTAGGAGGAAATGCATCCCTGGAATCAAATAATAACCCCTCCACTCAGTACTCACTCGATGCAAAGGAACATCCCAAAGTGCTTTATCTCCACTGTCTTGTTTAAATCTCCCAGTGTTTCCACGAGCCTTCCAATCTTCCTCCTCCAGAGGGGGTCTTCCTCCCCTGAGGAATCTGATGCTCAGAGAGGTCAACTTGCCCAAGGTCACAAAGACAGTCAGTAGTTAAGGCAGGCTGGACTCCATCCTTGGATAAAGGAACTTTGAAGGCCACAGGCCCAACCCCTATACCAATACAGTCTTCTATCAAACGTCAGTCATATTCTTTATGCTACATAATACAAAGGTGTGTTACTTTCCAAAAGAGACAAAGAAGAAAATTTCTTATAAAAACATCTAACTCGGCTTCAACCAAGGCCTTCCCAATCCTCCCACGACATCATATAAGCCCAGCACTGTCTTCCTCCCTGCAGCTGGGACTTGAACTCCTTGCTGGATACACGACATTGCAGGCAGTGAGGGTATACACCTGCTCGGTGGGGCCGGAGAAACCTGTCTGTCAGGAAAATGCCTTCCCCTCATGTACTTCCTTTTTAATTAAAATAACATTTTGAAAGTAAAATTATACAGTGTGTAGAATAAACAGCACAACAATAGCTGTGATTAATCTGTCAGAGATTGTATAATGTGATGCTAATAGGAAGAAATAAACTCCCGCTGAAGCTCAAAGTCAGCTCTGCACATGGGGAACTTTTAAAATTAGAATGCCAAGAAATGAATCTCCATCCTGGAAAAAAAAAAAACAAAAAAGCCCTCTGCAGGCCTGCGGGATGAGGGAGGAAAGACAGCCGGAGGGGGACATTCCACTGCCCAGAGGAGTGGGGAGCCTGGAGAAGGAGAGTCCAGATCTGCAGCCTCACCTCGTTGTCCCCCAGCATCTGGCAGCCCCCACTCTCTAACCTGGTGGCGGTCACTCCAACCTCCCTCAGCCCGCACACGTACTGCTACAATGCATCCAGCTCAGCCCCGGCAGGGCACATGGGGGTGTGCACGCATGGGGCATGTGTGCATGGAAGTGCCCGCGTCTGTGCTGAGCACCTGCTAAACAGAGCCTCTGCTATGCCTTATGGTCAGGGGCTGCTTTAGTTTACAGGTATTGGGCTCAATAAGCAAAGAAACTGGAATTAAGAACCCAGATCTTTCGGGATCTAAATCCTGGGCTTTTTTTTTTTTTTTTTTTTTTTTTGCTTCTTCTGGGGAGCGGTATAAGCTAAGAAAGAAACTACACATGTTTGACTTACGTCCATGGAAAGACAAATAACTAGTTGAGGAGCATGTGCCTAAACGTAAAGTTAAGCAATGATTTAAAATGGAGCACCTACTGTGTGCAGGGACTGTGTTAGGTGCTAGGAATGCCCTGGCCCCTGATACCCAAGAGATAACCTTGTTGCAGGGGAGAGAAGGGAGACCAACAAGCAGACAGACACTTACAGCCTAGTGCACATGCTTCAGGGGCCCAATCAGAGGGGGCGACGGGGCCACAAGGGAAGTCAGGCTGCCTTCGAAGTCATGTCTACACTGAGGTCTCAGAGACAAGGCAGGGTCAGCTTAGTGAAGGGGATGTGGAGCAGGGAAAATGTCCCAGGAAGAGGAAAGAGCATGTGCAAAGGCCCAGAGACCAGGAAAAGCATAATCCAGGGATGTCCACACAATCTGTTCATGAACAAATGAGACGTGATTTCAAACCCCACCCCCAGATTCTGTATTCCCCCAAATACTCTCTTCACCTAGTTTACAAGTTAGCCCTGCTAGTGACTGTGCCAGGCCATTTTCCAAGAATAGAATTGGGACCTGAGGGTGATCACTGGTCCCCTAAACAGAGGCAATTTTTGCCAGATTCACAATCTGGCAGAAGTGAAATCTTGTTGGTACCAAGACCCTTGTCAAAAAGGTGCTATCTTCAGGGGTGATGCGTGTCTCACATCTGCTGCATCTGCAGCATATCAGCAGATGCACCATCAGATCCCCAAAAGGGATCCCTGGAACTCCCTGCTGGTCCCAAACTGATGGCTATTTAACAGGACTACAGCCTGGGACTGAGCGGGGCTAAGGGACCGTGGCCAAGGTCAGGGTGGAATTAAATTATTAAATAAGCCAGTGCACACAACTGGTTTACAGTCTTCTTAGCTTCCATCATACTGACCAAAAAAAAAAAATGACTTTAGAGACCTAAGACTTAGTTCTTTAAGATTTTTTCCCAAATATTAGTCAGTAAGGTGTGATGCTGAAGGCATGGGCTTTGTTGGTCAACAGATTAGGTTAGTTATTTGCTAGCCGTGTGACCTCAGGCTGGTTATTCAAACTCTCTGAGTTTCAATTGATTCATTCAATAACATGCATTTGTTGAGGACCTACTACATTCCTGGTATTATGATGGGAATTTACAGTTCCTAGGATTTTACGGTTTAGTGGGCATGGTAGACTCTTGCCTGTTACATAAATGTAATAAGGATGTATGTACGTACACGCTCTTTTGCATTCCCAGTATTTGACCTCCCCCTCTTCTTCCAGAGACATGTGGTTTCCATAGGAGACTTTTGGGATTTTTGTAGCCTGAATGCCAAGAGAAAGAAAGAGTCAACATTCAGCTTTCCACATCCAGAATAGGATTTTTGAGTCCACTGCAAGACAATGATTTTGAAAGCCAGGCATTGGGGTGGGGTGGGGGAAGGGCAGTTCTGAATTCCTTAAGCTCCCATTAAAATATCAAGAGCCAGGCTTGGAGTTTTTGATCACAGAGTTTCAGGATAAGCCTGGGGTGGGGAGGGCTCCGGGTGTGACATAAGAGGAGTCCTGACAGGGAAGGAGGAGGAAAAAGCTCTCCCCTTCAACCCCACAGGGGAGTAAGGGAGGGGAAAGACAGGACAGGGAAGGAGATCATTGGCCAGTATCTCATTTTCCCTCACTCTCGGGCCTACCCCTAAAGGTGGGAGTGAGTATTATAGAAACAGAGAGGTAGGAGAGAACCAGAGAATATTGGAGCTAGTGGCCTATTTCCCTGGGCTCAGCCTCTGGGAGATGCCCCACAGTCGGTTTGGCGCCAATATGGCGGAGGAATGAGAGCATGGCATTGGTGGGGAGGGGTCCTCAGTAGAGACTTTAGGAGGATGTGGCTGGCTCCTGGTAGCCTGCACGCAGTGTGCAAAGACCACTAGACCTGACGTTGTTGACCTCCAGACTTTTGTGTTGCACATAAGCGCTTGAATGCTCCATAGGTCCCCTCAAATCCTAAACTGAAGATCTCTGCTTCTCAGCCCACCCACAGGCTCCACCACTGATGCCACATCTCCATAGCTGGCACCAACATTTACCTGGTCAGGCAAATCAGGAAGCCAGGGGACATCCAGGAGACCCCTGTCTCTCCCTCATCCTCTCATCCAACCATTTCCCATGTCCTGACAAATTCACCCCCTACATTGATTTTGAATGCATCTCCTCGCTATGCTTAGCTCCCACTTCCCCTCTTGGGCCATCATCATTGTTGTTCACTTGGATGTGAACTTTATTTTTCAATCCAAGTAGAGCAAACTGGGAGGACAGAATGGAAGACTTTGGGGCATTGGGCTAAGAAAGTGTAGCTTAAGGTGCTGCCCGTTCTCCCTCTGATCTCACTGTGCTGATGGACTTTTTTTTTTTTTTTTTTTTTTTTTTTACAAGCACCTGGGGGCTTTCTCTGGCTGCAAGAGTGTGTTCAACAAGTACAGGAAGCAGACTACTAGTGATGGAGGATTAGTCTCCCTTCCCCCAAAACAGCCTTCAACCAATTTTTGGATGGGAGTTGGTGGATAAATACCCCAGCTCCGTTACTCTTCATGAGAGATGCCGCTGAGGAATGACCGTTTTGCCTGGGAAAGACCCTAGACCCCAGATGGTCTCCCTGCACTTGGTCTGACCCTCCGAAATTCACACCTTCTTTGACCTGCCCTGTGACTCTTCCAGCTTCACCGCCTACCACTTTGTGCCCCATTAATTCTGAGCTGGCTGCAGCCTCCTGCACGCACAATGCTGTTTCACACTTGTACACCTTACTTCAAGTTGTTCCCTCTGTCTGAAACGATGCACTTCTTCCCTGGCTCTTCCCTAGCTCTTACCCACGCCTCAAAGCTTAGCTCCGGCAATAACTCATTTACATATATTTCTTAAGCCTTTGCTCTGTGCAATACAAAGAGCTATAGAAGAACCTAGAAAGGGCACCCAGTCTTGACTTTTGGGATTGAGGAAAGCACCTTTTAGAAGTGTCATCTTAGATTCTAAGAAATGAGTCTCAGAGGAAGAGGAATGGGCTCCTGAAGAGTGCTGAGGATTGGCCCTAGTGGGAGAGGAGTGGGAGAGCCTCAGGTGTCTGAACACAGCACCCACGAAGGTGTTACCTGGGCTGTCCGAGTGGTGGCTGTAGGGTTATTGGAGGCCCTTGTAGGGACAGAGCTGGACCAGTCTGAGAACTTGGAGGCTCACAGCTATTTGCATCAAGAGAGCAGAGGAAAGACTCCAGTCTGCCAGGAGACCCGCTTGCCTCTGTCTGCACCTAAGGAGATCATTGCCTTTATCAATGTGGCTGATTTCTGCATCTATCTCACCTTTCTTTCCAAATCAAGCCCACCCAAATCACAATTTTATTTTCACACACCTGGTGTATAATGTATATTAAATAACTATTTATGAAGTGGGTGAAGCAACTCACTAGAATTTAAGTTCCATGTGGCTAGAGGATGTTGTGTTTGCTTGCTGAATCTCTGGCACCTAGAACAGGACTGGCCTGTAGCGGGTGTTCAGAAATTACTCATTTAATATATGTAACTCTATAATTACAAGTCACTTAGTTATTATGGCTCCAAGAGGATAGATCTTTCTCCCAAGGTTGCACCACCTTTGAGGAGCTAAGTCTTCCCGATTCCAAGCCGGTGGCTTTCCTGAGCTGCGGTGCCCCTGCTGGAGAAGGGCTGAACTGCTCTGAGTCCCACTCGGTTCCCTGACCGGTTCCAGTGATGAGATCCATGGCGGCTGCTGAGTTCAGAACAAGGACTCTGGGTGGAGGCACTGAGGGTGCAGGTGGGATGACAGCAGAGTCAGTGATGGTGCCTGTGCACGTGCACGTTGGCTAAAACAAGAACCCAGGTAGCCCTTGGCACATAGGGACATTCAAAATGTCAGTGACAGAGGGAGCATGCGTGAGAGGTCAGAGTTGAAGCTGGGGGTAGAATCAGAAAGCAAGGAGGGAACACCCGGGAGAGGGTACACGGGGAGGAATGTGAGGTCCAGGACTGAGCCACGGGAGGCACGGGCATCCCGAGGGCAGAAGGAGAAGTCAGAGCAGTAGATGGCAAGTTGGGACAGGACAGTCATAGAAGCATGGAAAGAAAAGCGTTAGATGCAGGAGGCCATCGGAGAGCAGGCCGAGGACTGGCGAAGTCTGCTGAATTTGGCTGAAAGGAGGAAGAAGCATGGTGCTGAACAGCAAGAGCTTCACAGGCTCGGGTCAAATCTCTGCTCAGCCATTGGCTGGCTACCAGTGACTTACGCTGAGCAGAAGACTTCCCTCTCAGGTCCTCAGCTTCCGTGTTGACAAACACATGATACCTACTGATCAGGCCATAGGATGCCTTGCCCAGGGCTTGAAAGGAGGGATGTGCTCAATCATGCTACTGTTATTATGTTGGTGGCAATGTTGTTATTGCCACTGGTGACCTTGGAGAAGAAAACATCAGTTCCGTAGGCAGAAGGGAAGGAGAGGGGAAGAAGATGGGAACCAGATAGCAGGAAGTTAAGGAGATCCAAGGAAATGGTGGGTGTCAATGACTTTGTTGAGGAATCTGGTAGTGAAAGGATTTGGGAAATCTAGTGGTCCAGCAGCAGGACGGTCAGTGGTTTCCTTAAGAGAGAAAAGGCAAGTGAGTGCTCGTAAACACAAGCTTCCCTCTGTAGAGATTGAGAGTCTGAAGATATCAGAGAAGGGGGAAAGCCAGGAGCAAGCCCCATAAGAAGGCAGGGATGGCCTCTGAGAAGGGGGAGCCCCCTGACTGCACCCCACCTTCCTTCGCTCCTTTTCCTCAGCCTCTTTCAGAAAGAAGACTTGCCTGGAAGCCAAGAG
The DNA here is from genome assembly GCF_048773025.1 of Camelus bactrianus. Lineage (NCBI taxonomy): Eukaryota > Metazoa > Chordata > Mammalia > Artiodactyla > Camelidae > Camelus > Camelus bactrianus. The sequence goes on along the minus strand of NC_133547.1, from coordinate 44,832,109 downwards.
GCTCACGTTCTGGTGCTGATCCTGGCTGTTCGTAATCGGCTTCCTGAACACTTGTGTCCTCCTGCATAAAAGAGGTGGCTGGAGTGATCGTGTCTGTGATTCTGTAACCATGTTATTTTACTTGGCATTAGAAAACATTTCTTCTTCTGAAGTTTTTCTCCACGCTGATTAAAAGGACGGGAAAAAATGCTTTGAGCTGAAGCTATCACTTCCTCGAGCAACTGGGACAATATTTCTATTTCACACGTACTGTGAGCAGATCCGGTGATTCCATCAGTACTGGCAGATCACTGCTGAGCCTCCTGGTATTTTAAATAGCATGTGCACTTTGTCCCGGCCTTCTGGAAAGAAGCAAGGGAGAGGCAGGAGCTTTGTGCTAGGCTGAGTGGTGCTGTTGACGAGGCACTCAATGGCTGCAGGCTTCTGAATCCTCAGAAATAATGACAATTACTGTGCACGCCACAATCTGTCCTCCAAGGCAGCAAATGTATCAGCTGCTGGTTATTTTGATACCCTGGATAAAAAGCTCTTTCGAGAAAATCGAGTACAGAAAAACATGCTTATCCTCTGCTGGTCTGCACCATTCGTTCTGCCCACTGCCCTCTCAGCTGTTTTCATTCCTCTCAACAAAGCTGGTCCAGGCCTGAAGGGCCCTGTCTCAATGACCCAGGAGAGAGACATTTTTGGGGGCCCTTCGTGAAAGTGGAAGAGGCAAGGGAAGAAGACACCTCGCTATGTGACTTGATGCCAAGGCTGGTCTGACCTAGAACCTGCTGGAAACCAATCCAGTGTGTGTGGATGGGTTGTCTGACAGCCACAAATGGCTCTGATCATTGTTGGATTCAACAAGCATTCACTGAACACCTACTGTGTGCCAGACCCTGAGCAAGGACCAGGAGAGATGGTGATAACCATGGCCGGGATCTGATAATCCAGCCCCGACAAGAGCACAAGCTCTCTGATCAGGATCATGGCCATCTCACAGTGCCTGGCACATAGTCAGTGCTCAAAAATCTGTCTTTGGAGTGTATGTGTGTTATTTCCATGCTATAATTTACTCAAGATCCTTAAATCTCAGGGACAGAAACAGAGCTAGTCAGGGATGGAAAGGAGCTCTTATTAAACCAAATGTGCCATCAGTGTGTGACCAATCATTTGAGGGGCGGGGCATCCAGTCTTATATCCTGCTTACATCATTTTAAAATTTCCCTCTTATACACCACATGAAAAAGAACCACAAGAGACTCAAATCCTTTTGTCCTTCTGGGTGATGCCACAAGGACACATCCAAAAGCTCTGGATTCAACCTTCAAATTCTGTTATTTCAAAATTTTCAACTTTATCCCTAAATTCTCAGGCAGCTATTATGTAAGGCTTAGGGGCTGGTGCTTTCAAACAAGTTTATACATGGCATGGCTGATGAACAAATTTGTCCTATTGTCTGGAAATTCCTTTGTTTCATTGATGATGATAAATTTCCTAATGGATCACCCTGACTCTGACGCGACTTGTACAGAAAGGGCCATTCGTGGTGGTCCCCGAGGCTTGCACCCATCTCCAAAGTGTGTTCCTCCACCAGTCTATATCTGAACAACTCAGAAATGGACTAGCCTTTGCTGAGATGTAACAAGGTCAGATCAAAGCTAAAGCTCCCTTCCCTTTCCCTTTAGCTAAAGCTGAAGTCTGGGGATTTCTTCCTACCTCCTCCTTCTCAGAGGATGCATAAGTGGGTGAACTTGGCTATGGGAGCAAAGGTGAAGACAGGAAGAAGCGACAACTTCAGACCAGTCTGTGTCAAGTGCCTGAGCAGGACCTCACTTTGCTCAAGTGCCCTCCACTGGAGTCAACAGTCACCCATGGACTTATATTAGGAACCTCTGTACTTCACTAGATCCCAGCACCTGAGGGTGACCATTGCCTTAATTGTGCTGGCTTAGCTTTGTCCATAATGGGAGACTCTACCTCTCCCTCATCTGTCTCTCCCTACATGTCTTCCTCCCTTGTGGCATCAGGCACAGAGTAGGGCTCAGCATGTAATCTGTTCAAGGACGAAGTGAGGACATCTTCAGGCTCAGCACCAGAGCGGGTGGGGGTATGGATTTTCAGAGACCCATGAATCCCCCAGAACATTATTACAATTAATGATGCACATTTGGTGGAAATCAGACTTTACAGGTATTTCTGGGTCTTGCTAGTATGGACCATAGGTCAGACAAGCTCCCCCGGCAGGCTCTGAATCCACGGAACCCAAGAAATCTTGGAGTGCCGGCCAGGAGATCCCACCTCACTGAAAGTCTGGATGGTGGAGAAAAAGAAGAATTTGGCTTGGGGTGGGGCAGAAGGCTCTCTGCCTAGGTCAGTTTAGAGTCAACAAAACTCTTGCAAATTTGATGAAAGTTGCAGACCCTCAACCCAGAAAAATGCACTCATTACACACACACACACACACACACACACACACACACACACACACACACACACACACACACACACACAGTTCTGCCTACAAGTTCAGAGGGGTCAGGGACCCCAGGAACGAAGCTTCTGGAAAAAGGGCCTTAAGTTAAGGCTTCGATTCTAGGACTTGAAGCCTAAATCCTCTGCCCCTCATTCCTGCGCTGGATTTGTCTCTGCCCCAGAGACCTTCAGGCTGGTTCTGGTTCTCGGAGCCACAGCTCTGTGTTGGAGGAACCCCCGCACCTGCATCTCGCGGAGCTACCCTGGGTGCTCTTTTCGCCTAGGGTGACGGGAGGCGTCCTGGGAGAAAAAGGTCTCTGGGCTTTTCTCCCCTGGCTGCCAGGAGCAGAAGCAGCTGAAGCCTAGGGCACGGAGGATGGAGCCGGGCAGACCCCCCCAGCCCCACCCCCACCCCGCCCCAGGCGCTGGCTCGAGGGAAGGGCGGGGAAGTGCGAGGAGCTCCGGGCAACTCCGCCCACCCACAGCCTGCTTGCCCATTGGCGTCGGGGGCCAACACCCCCTCCTGGTACTCCAGAAAATCCCCAGCCAGCCGGGCTTTGAGCGCGGACCCTCCAACCCCCGTGCGTTTCCTTTGACCTCTGGAGGTTTGAACCCCTCCTGTCACGGGAAAGATCGATGTCTGGTCCCCAAGATCCCTACGGGCTGGCACCTCCGCTTGGCCAGAGCAGGTGCGGGACTGGGGCCGGGGAGGGTTGGAGTGGGGGAAAGGATTTGGAGTGGGTGACTCAGGAGTCCGGGAGGAGGGGCTAAGAATTCAAGAAGCCTGTGTTAGAGCAGCAGCTCGGCGCTCCGGCACAGCAGAGAGCGCTGGGAGCCGGAGGGGAGCGCAGCGGTGAGTCAGGCTGCCCCAAGCCGAGCCGGAGAGGGGCGCAGCGCGGGTACGGGCGCGGGCCCGCGTGGCTGGGCTCCCGGGGAGAGTATGCATGGATCTCGGTCTGGCTAGATCTCCGGGCACCCCCGAGGCTCCCTTGGACTGAAGCGCGGCCGTGAGCGGAGTGTCCCGAGTGGGTGCGCGAGCGCGGGAGCCTCGGCGGGCGGGCGAGTCGTGGGGAGCAGCGCTCTCTCAGGTCGTGGAGTTCTCGATCTCCAGATGGCCCGAAGTCTGGGAGGCGACTCTGGCGCCTGCAGTCGCCGCACGGCGGTGCCAGGGACTAGCTCGAGGGCTAGAAGGGGACAGCTCACAAGTGAGAGAGAGCGAACGAGCGTGGCGAGAGGGATGCGCGGGCTGCGAGCGCACCGCGGCCGCAGGAGTGGTGGTCTGCACCGCGGAGGGCGAGTGCGCGGCGCGCGCGGACTGGGCTGTGCGCAGAGTCCTGCGAGTGCTAAGTTGCCCCCAGATAAGGGGACAAGCGGGACAAGGGCTCTGGACCTGGTGCAGGGAATGGAGTAAGGGTCTCCCGGCGCCTCCGCCTGACGCTGGAGGGCTGGGAGTTCCGAGTGAGGGCCCCAGGGGTTGATAGAGGAAGCCTGCTCGCCAAGCACCTCTACAGAGCCGCGCTGAACCGAGGTCACCAAGGCTCGGCCCTGCATATTTGGGTCACACGCCTCACCTCCAGCTGTCTGCTGCCAGGTGTGGGAGAAGCTGACACGGAGAGGTGGGGCTGGGCTGCGCCTTGGGTCCAGGCGGCAAAGACTCAGGGAAGGGAGAGAGGACACACAGGTCAGGGAGAGGCATCTTCGAGCCATGGTAAACAAACGACTCCACTCTGATTACAACTCTCCCCCTTTTCTTTTCTTTCTTTCTTCTTTTTTTTTAAATCTCTGAGATTCTCATGGAAGGTGTTTTCTGCTTGAACTTTCTCTTCTCTAGTGACTTGAGAGATTAAAATAGAGCCTGCTTGCTAGGCTGGTTTTTCCAAGTTGTTCCAGGTTGGAAGTTGTAACAGTTTGTCGGATAATTTATGGGTGTTTCATGCATTAAAGTGTATTACAGCAAAGTCTTTGGGTGCTATGGGTATTAAAGAAAACTTAGTGCACGTTCCCAGCTGGAAACCAAAATAGGGCTCTCCTGGGTGCCTCTGCCCCCTCTGTCATCTGAGGCCAATGGAAATCCTGGAGAAAAGGCACTTGATTAATTGTCCTGGCTCCAGCCGCTGGGCGCACCCACTGTCAGTGCCAGTCCCCACCTCCCCCGCCAGTGTGGTTGCATTCTCAAATTCACAAATGGCAGTGGAGGGCCCACCAGTAACTTCTTTCCAGGATCTTCAAACTCTTGAAGCTATCAGTTAAGTCTGCTGGAGGGTACAACTTCTCCCTCTCAAGGCAGTGGAGAAGGGCCCTGCCAGCCCTTCTTGCGCAGTGTTTACAGTTTCCTACCGAGTGTCTGAAACTTTCCCCTTCTGCAGAGCCACTGAAGAAAGGCTACACTAGGTCTGGATGGGTCTCTTCTGTAGCAGAAGTCATATGTCAGTGTGAGCAACCCAAATGTCAATCCATTGTGGGTGGTATTCCCAGCCCTTCAGAGGTGACTGGGGACTCAGGTGCGGGGAGTGAGAGTGGTCTAGGGGCTGAGACGGAAATGAATGTTCCTCATACGTGGGTGGTTCTCAGGGTTTGGGGTTATTATCACATGCTGTCAAACTCCTCCCCCATGCTTTCCCCCACATTTTTATGCAGGTGGGAAAAAAAGGCAGTCTTGAAGCGAAAAACATTGGGAGGTACCACAGTTGGGAAACTAAGGTCTCTGGGGCATAAGGACACACGTTTGTTTTTGACTTTTTTTTTTTTTTGAAGTAGAGTTGATTTGCAATGTAGTGTTAGTTTCTGGTGTACAGCCTAGTGATTCAGTTATACATATATATTCTTTTTTATGTTCTTCTTCATTATAGGTTATTACAAGATATTGAATGTAGTTCCCTGTGCTATACAGTAGGACTTTCTTGTTTATCTATTTTATATATAGTAGTTAGTCTCTGCAAATCCTAAACTCCTAATTTATCCCTCCCCATCTTCCCCCTTTGGTAACTAAGAGTTTATTTTTTATGTCTGTGAGTCTCTTTCTATTTTGTAAGTAAGTTCATTTGTATTATTATTTTATTCCACATATAAGTGACATCATTTGATATTTGTCTTTCTCTGGGGGAGATGTGTTTTGATAGGACTGTAGGAGTCCCTCGGAGGATTTTATAGCCAGCTGCTGGTGCCACGCCTTCCCCTGGGGCAGCATCTTACGCCAAAGCAGCCCAGGCCCACTGGAGAATTGGAAAATTGGGTCCACTCAGGGCAGCCATCCTGGTACTGGTGACTCTGCACCCTTAGCCTTCATCAAGAAGTGAGGTTCTCACCTTCTCCTACTGCCCACTCCACATCTCCCCCACCCAGAGGGCCAGAGCGAGCAGAGGATGAGGCCTCACACCCTCCTTCTCTTCCATGGAGAAATCTGTGCCGTGGCCAGGAAGGGGGCCCCAGCTGCCGACATCAGCAGGGAGGGTAGGGCATGGCAGGGCAGGGCTGGAGCCCGAGGGAAGTTTCTCATCATTACTGAGATTAAACAGATGAGAAAATCGTACAACTTTACTTTTAAATGCGAGCTGAGCACTACTGCTGCACATCCGTGGAGTGCCCTATTGCAGTGGCAACTGCTCTGGAGTGGCAGAGAAACTGCTCTGTGCACTCCGCAGGCAGCGGGAGGCGTGCTGAGGAGTCACAGAAAATCTGAGTATCCTGAGCAGACAACACATGTTCCCAGAGGTTCTCTTTCTTGACTGGCACTTCTGGTCTTGCAAACCATCAGCTAAACTCTGAGCTCCCAGGCTTAGCTGATCCTGAGAAATTAACTCTGTGATGGACCGGTTTCCCCCAACAGCATATGGTGGCCTCTAGCAAATAGATGGACATGAAAGATCCTTCCTCAACCCACTGCCAGGGACCTTGCTTCCTGACAGTGGGGAAACAGTTAACATCCTAACTCCGAACAGCATTAAAACCGGGATGGCCCTGAGGCAGAAATGCCCCTGGAGAAATGGAGGCTTTGGGGTCACTGACCTTTCGGTTGGGTGTGCCCAAGGATGGAAATGTCACTATTTAGGCCGAAAGGGTAGACCTTGAGCCACAAAATTCATCCAAGACCAGAATAATGAAAACCTACAATAAAGAAGGGTCTTATGGTGTGTGATTTTTTTCATTATTCTTCTATGGGTTACTTTACATGTTTTTCAGGAGTTTCTATAGGTTGTTGACCTCAGACTATGACACAGTAGGAATCAGATTGAAATGTTAAGATGATGTCTTGCTATTTCACTCCTGTGTTTTGGGTAAACTTCCTGTAGTAGTTTCCTGAGTTGTGAGATAGGAGGGAAAGTAGCTTTGCGACCTTGAGCGAGTCACTAAACTTCTTAGACTTTATTTTCGCAGTCTATAGAACAAGGGCAGTGGGTGAACAGTGTTTCTCAGCGGGTCTAGTGGCATTTGGGGATGATTCTTTGTTTACATGACGCAGGAAGTTTAGTATCCCTACCTCGCCCACTAAAATGTCAGAGGTCACGGTGACAACCAAAGACCTCCTCCCCTCCATATATGGCTAAATGTTTATTAAAAAGGTAATACTGATCTCGATTGAGAACTCCCTTGGAAGTTACCAATAAGGGCCTTTCTTTCAGGCCCTACAGTCGGGTCATCCATTATTTAATCATTGAACTGGGGCTTCAGATGTCCAGCCGTGGGCGTCATTCTTCAGGAGCCAGCATATCAGGCTCCAGGAAACCACTGGCAGGATCCTCAGTGCTGTGGTCCCGCCAGGCACCGTCCTGTGCTTTTGTCAATGGAGTGTGACTACAAATGACCCACAGGAAAAGGAAAGCAGAAAGGGTGGGGGGAAGGGACAGGCGGTATTAGAGCGTGGCGGCTTCCTTCTTGGCCATATGCTGTTAAATACACAGGCAGACTGCCTGCCTCGGGTGTCCCAGCACTGAGGGGAGATCCCTCTCTCTTTCACTGAATGGATCACACTCTGGCACCAGGAGGGCCTTTCCTTGAATGAGAGAACGAGGAAGCAGAACCCTCCCCAGCGCTGGCAGCACTTAATACAGCATGGGCACATGTTGACATCAAATTAATACAACTGTGCCCAAGCTGTGAGAATAAATGGAAATCAATGATGTGACATTTGACTGAAAGCAGGCTAGGAATGCTACGCTGGAGGGATGGCGCTTGTAGCCCTGGGTTTATTCTCAAGGAGAACAGCTCGTACATCCTTGCCTCTGCCCCAAGGTCTCACTGGAGGATGGAAAATAGGACCATTTGGATATTCATAGTGCAAAGAGCTAAAATGAATAATATCTTTGGCAAATATTATTGCCTGCTACTCACTCTCAAGTGGAAGAGAGAAAACTACTGAACAGTAGGACTGGCAGAGTTGGAGTTGATTCCTAATGAGGCCAAAAAAAAAAAAAAAAAAGGAAATAAGAGACTTAAAGAGATCCCTGGAGGAGGTTGAGACTGGTCTGGTGATGCAGTCTGTCAGGTGGGACTAGCAACAATGCTTTTTTTTTTTTTTAATTGAAGTATAATCAGTTTACAATGCTGTGTCCATTTCTGCTGTACAGCATAATGTTTCAGTCGTATGTATACCTACATATGTTCCAACAGTGCTGTTTGAATTGCCCAAGTGTGGCCAACCTCTTCCACGTGCAGAAAGTCTTTTTATTAGCAGTAGTATTAGTCAGTCAGAGAGGGTTTCCCTGAAAATTCCCCACTGGGGTAAGCAGATGGAGATGTTTGGCATCGCCTGTGGTGGCTGCTGCAGATGGAGAGTTCTGCAAGGGGAACGAGCTGGCTCTGAAGTCGGTGGGAATGAATGGTCCAAGCTTCCCACAGAAGCTGTCCCACATCGAGGGCAGTTAGAATCCACTACTACTGGAACTGTCTCCCAATAACCACAAAGTATTTGCTATTTGGTACAAATGGGCTGATTTTCCCATTTCCTTTGGCTGTTCCTTCGGTAGCCAGGGTTGGTGGAATGTGTTGTCTGTCTGCACGCTGCACGCTATTCCAAGTTTGCCCAGGAAGGGCCATCTGCTGGAACCCATGAGAGCTCAGCCCAGCTGGCAGGGACGTCCTGTCTCTGCCCCCCCCATCACTGTGGCTCTGAGGTGTGGTTGAAGTTACTTGGGTTTCTCACTGGTCCAGTCTGGTGAAATGCCATCCCGTGTTTGGACCTGAGAGACCTGGCTCAGATGTTAACACACTGGGGTACCACTTTGCCCTTGTCAATAACCATGTGTTGACCCCCCACATTGTACAGGAGATGCCAAGAGAGGCAGGCTCCCTTCAGATTGTGACTTCTAAGGAAGGCGCAATCATGCTGGGCTCTCACCGCCTGAAGGATGCTAGACTGGGTAAGCAGGGAGGAAGGTGACGAGCACCAGTAGCGCAGAGATGCAGAGATGCAGGAGGGCGTCTCTTGGACCCGGTGTTCCTCTTCTGTGACACAGAGCTGCCTGCTCTGTCGGGCTGTAGTGCACATTAAGTGGGATGATGTTGGTGGCACATCACAGGCCTGGCACACAGTAGGTACTCAACCAACACCAGTCCCCTTCCATCATGTTCTCACGCTCTCCCTTGGTGGCAGAGATCTGAGGGAGTCCTCCCTTCACACTGTACACTTCAGCTGGACAACAGCATCTTTGCAATTTTCATGCCTCTGTATGTGTAAAGCTTTGCTGCACTGGGAGAAGAAATCTTTCCGGTAGCCTTGAAGCTTCTCTAGGAATTTATTTGCCTATATTTTGACCTTCTGTAATCAACATCCTCATTTGGATAGAATTTTAAATAAATATTTCATCCTCAGAGTTATCCTGGCCTCATAATATCCAAGTGAAAAAAAGCTTGTGGATATTCTTCTGTAATTTTCTTTCAGGAGCCAACTTCTCCTCAGACTTGTATTTCAGAAATGTTATGTAATGCTCTCTAAATAAGGCATTTCTTGAGAATGGCCATTTGTACTGGCAGCTTTAAGAGTGTTTTGGTTCCTTACCCCACATAACAGCTCCTCCTCCTCCAACAACTCGTTTCCTTAGGATTTTATGTATCTTATCAAGTTCACAGAGAGAGAAGAGGAGGAAGTGAATTTTTCTAGGGCAGCCAGGCACTTGTGCTCTCCCACCCCAAGGGTCAGTGGCTGAGCAGCTGTTACTGAATTGCATATAACCTGTGGTTAAAGAGGGAACAGTCCCCTCCCCTCTGGAGACTCAGATCCACCGCATAGCAGGCCACTGGATTGATTTTCCTTCACCCAGTTAGCACCTTGATTCATATGCTAACCAGGGGCCTGGGCCCTGTAAAGAGTCATAATAAATATAAATCTTGATCCTGCCCAGGAAGCTTGCTCTAGAGTCAAAATGTAAATGGCTTTCAGAGGCTCATCAGATAATGTAAATGAGGTAAGGCTGTGAGCTGGTCGGGACTGCAGGAACTAGAGAGTGTTTGCCCCAGCAGAAGGGGACAGGCAGTCTGTTGCTTTGCAAGTTTGTAGGTCCAGTGTGGCCAGATCATCCAACTTTTCCAAGAGTCAACATTTGAGTTTGAATGTATAGTTTCTTCACTTTTCAAAACATCCTGGCAGACCAAACAAAACCTGCCTGTAGGTTCTTTTGTCTTCTAGATTAACACACTTGGAGCAATTGAGAGCAGTGTCAAAACGGGGACCAGCTGAAGAAGTGCTAGCTGCGTGGCTCTCAGAGAGGGCTGGATGGGCAGTGCCCTCCTGGGAGGCTTCCTAGGGGAGGGGATGTCCTGCTGGCAGGCAGGATTTTATAAAAGCAGCCCTGCCACAAAATAGAACTAACTTCAGATCCAAGCTCTGCCTCTTGCTGGCTCTACAATCACATTCCTTAATCCTTCTAAGCCTCAGTTTGCTCATCTGTGAAAGGGACTCATAATGCTGACCTGGGAGGGCAGCTGTGAGGGTGAGAGGAGGGAGGGCTGGAAGTCTGGAATGTAGCGGGTGCCCGGTGAGCCTGAGTCCTGTTCCTAGGGCTGGGCTGGGCGGGTGCGGCTTGGCCAGCCCAGAGGGCGTTAAGGGCCAGAGGCATGAAGGAGGCCCCTCACTGAGCTTCGTGAACAGTTTCTTTCCAAGGACTTGGGCCTCAGTTGCCACTTTTCTTCTCTCCTACCCTCTTCCTGCTTCTCCCTAAGCCCTGAGACAGTGTGCCCACTTGCTCTCTGTCAGCCTCCCACCCTTGAAAAGCCTGACCTGGGCCGCAGCAGAAAAACACAACTGTCCTCAGTAAGAAGGAAAAGTACTCCGGGAGGCTGTATAGACACGCACGGCAAATATTCAAGGAATTCTTAGGAATAAAAAAAAAAAAACGTAAACCTGGAGTTTTGCATGAGGCCGTCACAGGAACATGTTTTCTCAATTAACATACACATTGCTTGGAGTGAAGTCACCGAGTCCGCGGCTCATCAGGGCTGGCTTGTGCCGAAGCCACCTGATGGGGACCTCACTTTCCACGATCTAAATCTGATTCAGCCAACCCTGTCCCTGCCCCTAGCTGCTGAAACAAAATCACCCCCCAAATCCTAAGCCACGGTGGAGACACGTGCACTCCCCTGAAAAGGAGTCTCATTTCAGACCCTGGGGGGACTCACCAAAAACTGAGAGCGACAACACCGCTCTTGATGGTGGAGTGGCAGTCACAGGCCCCACAGCGCCTTGCATTTTCCTTTTCCTTGGGCATTCGACTGTACATCGTCCCGTCAGGCCACATGAGTCCTTTAGGTTCTGAAAGCAGAGAAAATAGTTTCTTTTGCAAAAGCCTGCATCAACTGCTTAAAATGTTACCAGTCAGTGCCTGAGATCAGCGATTATGTTTCCTGGATGTTTTCCTGGACTGACTCTTTTCCAAGCAAACAGCTCTGTCAGATATTTGTAATTTCTGAAATATTTCATTAATGATGTCCCCACACCAGAGGGATGGTCCCGGGCGCCTAATTAGCAGCATGCCTCAGAAGCAGAGATGCTGCCCAGCATCCAACAAGATCAAGCAGGAAGTTGAAAAACACTTCCAATCAACTGCCCTGGAGTAGAGGAAAGGAAAGTGGTTTTCAATCTACAGGTTGAGACCCATTAGTGGGATGTGAAATCAGTTTAGTGGTACAGCGCTCTCTCTCTCTCTCTCTAATGAAAGTGGCATCACATTTTTAAAAAATCAGTATGCACTGCATGTAGCAAAGGAAAGTATTCTTGAAACTTTTAATTGTATATGTTTCCACATATATGTATGCAAACTGGATCATGATGGAAAATGTATTTTTTCACTATGAGTCATGGTTAAAAAAATTTAAAAGCTACTGGTACAGACAACAGCATGGTTTCGAAAAGGGCATAGCCCTGAGGCCAGACAAACTTGGGGGTTAAATCCCAGCTCTGTGATTCCTAGTTGTGTGATCTTGGGTAACTTAAGTTCTCTGAGCATCAGCGTCCTCATCTGTAAGGTCAGAATAATTGCTTCCTCATAGGGCTGTTGTGTAGATGAAGCGACAAAGATGTCTAAAGTGTCTGTCAGTACAGGGCCTGCCACCAGGCAGGCCTCAGTAAGCAAAAGCCGCTGTCATCATCTGTCTTCTCCTTCCCCCTCCCCGACCCCCACCTCCTCCTCCTCCCTCTTTGTCTTCTTCTTTCGGCCTAATCAACCTCAGAACTATGACTTCCCTAGATGTTTTTTGTGGGTTTTTTTTTTTAATTGGAGTACCAGAAATGGACACATTGTAATTCCATAGATGTTTTTATTCCTAGACATGATCATGACACTAATAGTCCAAGGGGCCCAAGACATCCTCCTCCCAGTTACTGGGAACCACTGGAGGGGTATCACGGACTCTCCTGGCCTTGTGACCCGGACAAATGCTTTGGTCCTCATGTGGTGGTACAGTGACTCTGGAAGGAGCTTCTGTTCCCACAAATCACATCTTTCCTTCTCAGTATATTTTTATAAGGACAACAGGGCTAAGATACCATTAAAATGTTGACATTGTCAAATTCTTAAGAGGTTCCTGCCCAGAGCCGAGAGCCTAACATTTTCTTGTGAGGGAGACTCCAGGCCAACCGAGTGCGGAGGATTTAAGTTTCTCCTCTGGTATAAACAGCTTGAAGGCTCCTAGTGCGGGCGCTGGAGCTGACACCTTCGGGTAAACCCAGCCCTAATCCTGGCTCCAGCCCTCAACCTGGCCCACAATCTGTCAGTAACCCCAGCCCTCCCCTTGCCCATGGAGGGCACATGAAAGCATGACCCACACTAAGGTTCCGCTTTGGGGCCGCAAAGATGACATGTCCCAATTTTCTTGAGAGCCTGGCTAATGCGGCCCCCGAGGACAGATTGGCAGTGACAAACGGCTGCCTCTTTGTTCAGGCGGAAGCTTCCCTCTCCCCCTCCTCAGTTTTGGGCTCCCCGGGGGCTCATTCCAACCCTCTCCTGGTGAAATTCCTCCCCTGGGGCCCCATTTTCACCACTCAGACTCAGAGAGGATTATTAGTGACATCTCCTCAAATGCTGAATTCCTGTCCAGACTAAAGATTTAATGCTCCTTTCTAGGCAGTGAAGACATCTCTATTTGAGGTGGCAGGGTGCTGGGGCCTAAGGGGAGAACTTTCTGGGATCATTTTCAGTTCTGTAAGAGTCTCCTTCTGGCCTCTCCACCACTCATTCCACTATTCCCTGTAAAATTAACATCACCAGGCCGGTTGCACATTCTGAATAACATTTATCACAGAGAAGAGAGATTTGTCACATCCTACCCAGCCCCTTGCTCCTTAAGCAGGTGGGTTATATTGAACCAAGCACCGGGAGCTTGACAGGACCGTAAGCAAAGCAGCCAAGAGCTGTTTAACTCCATCGCTGTTGCACTTGGGTTTTTTTGGTTTGGTTTTGTTCGGTTTTTAGGAAAAAGCAAAGGCTGACTTACTTTTTCTGTGCCCAAAAGGAACCAAAAAAAAAGTATATTTCCACCCTTTCTGAAACTTGCAATGACAAATGGAATCAATTGTCCCAGCACATGACACCACCAAGAATGTTTCTCATACATGCAACGAATTACCTTTCTTTTCATCTGGGTTCAAGGGTATTGTGTCTGTCCTTTCCTGGAGAAAGTGTGAACCCTTAAAAATATTTTCATTTTCTCTTTGGAGGAGGTCAGACACCCCAGCCCGACTCCAGATTTCATGCCCATGTGTCAGCATCTCTGTATCTTGGAAATGAAAGAAAATATTTTGGGAGTGGAGCTTTTAAGTATTGTTTTGAATTTTTCTAAAAAGGAGTGGGACCTGTCAGAAAGTGGAGGGCTTCGGAAAGCAACAAATATGTTTCAAAGGTTATTTTTAAAGCGTATTTATGATTAAACCAAAAGAAGTAATTTTAAGTTGGCACAGTACACAGACTGTCCACCTTCTAGCCATTTCAACTTCTTAAATGATCATGGCCCTATTATAGAATTCTGACTGGCAATACTTGTGCTTGGGAAAATTCCACAAACCTGTCTGAAGCTGATTTCTTTTATGGATTGGGAAAGTTGTTATGTAAGAAAGAAAAATGGTTAAGTTAGATATAGATTATTTCTTTCAACTGAGTAATACTGAGAGTTAGGAGACTGGAGACTTATTTCCAACTTGGTTTCTTCCTAGCTGTGTAACTTGGGCATACCACAGAACCTCTCTGAGCCTCTATTTCTTAATCTGTAAAATGAGAATATTAATATTGCCCTTGCACACTGGATAGGGCTCTTGCTCGAATATGGTTGCCAGCTGGGGAAACACCTTGGCTGTGGGTGTAAGAGGCAACATGTGAGAGCCCTGGACAAGGAGTGTGAGACTCCAGGCACCAGTGCTGGCTCTGCCTTTAGTTGGGTGAGGGACCGCGATAGTCACTTGCCCCACGTGAGCAACCTCAGCTCCTGCTTGCCCATTTCAAATGCAGTAGCAGATGCGGAAGCACTTCACATGAGCCCGGGCAGAAACGAGCTGTCCCCGCCGTGGGGGGAACGGAGGCCCGGGCCAGGCCTTGAGCAGGCCCCTGCAAGGCAGAGGCCAAGGGCATCCTGAAAAAGCGTGAACGTGGAATCAGACTCTCCAAGCCTCGAGGCCCAGGGGTGGGGCTGAAGACACGTGATCGAGGGCGAGTTACCGCAGCTGTAAAATGGGACTACTAGCACTTACTTCTCAGTGTAAAGATTAAACAAGATGACTCCTGCGAGGCATTTGTTGTCCAAAACCTGGTTTTGTAGTGGTCTTGGCGCTGATCACAAATGAGTGCCCAAGGGTGACCTGGCCGAGGACAGTCCAAGGCAGATGCAGTTTCAGGGCCAGGATGCCTCAAGGACATGTCCCCTCTCCCTCACTGGTCCTCTTTTGCTGGCCTTCCCTTCTCCTGACCTCTGAATATGGGGGCACCCTGGCATTCCATCCAGGATCCTTTCTTTTCTGTGTCCCTCTCTTCTGAGATGATCGCATCCTCTCCAGGCATTAAATATGATCTACAATTCCTGGATGTCTACTTCCAATCTGGACCTCTCCCCAGGCTCCAGGCTCTTACGTTCTACTGTCATGTCCACTCAGAGATCCAATGGACATGTCCAAGGGAGGACTTTTGACCCCTGAACTACTCTTCTCCAAGCCTTATTTTGGTCTTCCCAATTTTAGATAATGACATCATTATTCCCAAAGTTGCTCAGACTCCAGGTCTAGAAATCATCCCTGATTCTACCTTCCTCATCATCTTTTATATCCAGTCCATCAGCAAGTCTTGCTGGTTTCAAAATAAATTCTGAATCCAGTCACTTCTCACCATCCCACTACTGCCTCTTAGTCCAAAGCCCTATCACTTCTCAACCAGCTGACTAAAGATCCCCTGCCTCCATTCTTGTTCCCCTGCAGGCTTTTAACCCAGCAGCAGTCAGAGTGCCCTTTTAAAAATGTCAGTCATGTCACATTCTTTCCCAGCTCTCAACCCCCCAATGGCTTTCCATCACATGTAGAATAAAATCCATACTCTTGCCATGGCCTTATTTCAGTGGTTCTTAACCCAATGAACACTGGCAACATCACAAATGGCAAATGTTTTCGATTGTCACAAGTGGAGGGAGTAGGGAGTGATGCCAGTATCTAGTTAGTAGAGTTCAGGGATGCAGCTAAACATCCTACAATGCACAGGACAGCCCCCACAACACAGGATTATCTGGCTCAAAATGTCAGTGGGGTCAAGGTGGAGAATTGCTTTATGTGGTGTGGCCTCCAGCAGCCTGTATCACTCCTCCACTTGCCTGCATGTGGAGGCCTCACTGACCTTCTTGCCATGTCTTCAACACACCACTCTTGCTACTATCTTAGGCCTCTGCACTTGCTATTTCCCCTTCTGGGACACTTCTACCCACAGATCGTCTTCATATTGTTAGCTTTTGTTCATTATTTAGTTCTGCTCAGAGGTCACCTCTTGAGCACCCTAATTTAATATAGCTCTTCCCACTCCATCAAACCCTGCCACCAGTAGACTCTGTTCCCTTACCTGACCTTATTTATCTCACAGTACTTAGTTCTATTATTTGTTTTCTTGTTTATCCTTCTTCTCCAAGGAAATATAAGACTAGGGACAGGGACTTAGGTGTGTTCATCAGGTGCTTCCTCACGTAGTAGGAGCTCAAGAAGTATTTGTTGAATGAGTGAATGGTTGATGAGTACGGCACAGACAGGGATTGCTACAGAAGGTTAGGAAAGCAGATCATCTGGGGGGTGGGGAGGCTTCCTGGAGGAGGCATGACATGGGCTGCTTTGCAAGTTTGTGGAGTCCCGCCCCTTCCGCTAAGCTGGCCCCAAATAGAGCAGGGCTTTTGGAGGCTTGGGCTCCTCTGAAGCATGAATGTCCCTGGGGGCACCTCTTGTAGATTAGAGCCAGCTGTGGACTTTAACATTCAATAGGATGGAGAGCAAAGCCGGAGAACTCAGGGGTCCGAGAGGTGCGACTGAAGAGAGGAGTCAGGAATGAGAGGCAAGTGGGAAAAAAGCAGGAGCAGGAAGGAGAAGTGTGAGCTCAAGTTGGCTCAGCTCAGGAGCAGAGCTCAGTATAAAGTGGGGGCAGGGGGAGGGCTGGGAGGGAGGAGGAGTCATCTCCGGGGGAAAATCTCCGGGCAGCTCATCCTGAGGGGCTGACAGTAGTTCCTGAGAAGTAACTAGGGGGTCTTTTGCTATCAATTTTCTAGGAGCTGAGTGTGACGATTGTGGGTCAGACCTGGGGTGTTAGAAGGCCGGTGAGGGATAAAATCAGACCTTTCATGCAGCCAGGCAGAGATTGTGTCCTGAATAGACATACTGACCTATAGCTAGTTGGTCCTACATGAGATAATTATGAAAATCATGATTCCAGGATAGTCTTGATTTCAAACACTCTGACCCATTGTCAAATGCTGGTCCTATGCTTCAGTTAAAAAAACTCAATTCCCATAATGCCAAATGTGCCAATATAAAGTCCGTGTTCAGCACAGGCCAGGGGATGAGTGGGTGTCCCCCCACCCCAGGTCAGCCCCCTGTGCCATCTCACAAAAAGAATGTTGGTGTCCAGTTCTTGAGGAGGGTGGGTTCAGATCATGGATTATTTTTCCAAGGTCTCAGGATTCCAGCATATGTAGCTCATGGAGCCTCCTATGGAAGGGGAAGGCCTGGTCCCAGGGACACAGCTCTGGTCATCCTAGCATCTCCTCCAAGTGCCACCGTGTGGGCAGGATGTGTGCCACCTCAGGCACTTACTCATAACTCTGGCTCATTTTGCTGCCTGGATACTTCTGAGGATATGACTACGGGGAATTAGCCGGCCAACACCTTATTTTATTAGTCTGTTAACGTAGGTTTAAAATAATACACCTCAAATGTAGACAGCTTACTCCAACCACCAAAAATATCATTGTGAACATTTACAAGGTCTAAAGAATGAGATAATGGTGATGAAATTTAGATGTGTTGCATTACCCTAATGTCTAGTTTAGCCCTGACTCAGTCCAGAGAAATACAAATTTCCCCACAGACGTAGTCTCATAGCCTCCTGGGCCTCGCTGTGCCTCGTAGGGCTAAGGTGATGAGTTTATCTGTCACACAGCCTTGACAGTCATCAAACACCCCTGAGCTGACCATCTCTTCCCTGCTTCCTAAGAAAGCTGCTGGCCCTCCACTTGACTTTTTGGTCACAAAATCTATCTGCCAACTTGTCACTGGGGTCCCCTCCCATCACTAGGTCTCCTTCTTGGTATACAGAGGTTTGATGCTCTCAGACTTCTACTCCATCAAAAGGTGACCTCTGACCCTTCATTCATAGTGAGAAATACGTGGCTGACAATGGCTCAGATGGATGCTTATTCTAGGGGCCAGGGCTCTCAGCAGCCATCAAATTCCCTTGATCAGAAGGCAGTGAACCACTCATAGACAACAGAGCAAGCAAAAGGCTGGCCTTGGTCCCTCCTTCCCACCGATAGTGGGACTTCAAATACATTACAAAAACTCCCTTTGATTCTCAGTTTCCTGAACTGTAAAATTGGAATAATAATAATACTTTCTTTAAAAAGCAGTGATTTAATGAGAGAATATATGTAGCAGTTAGCGCAGTGCTTGGCACATAAAACCTGTTCAACAAACAGAAGTTATTCTCATTATATTATTAAAATCTTGGAAAGTAAAATTTCAGACATCAGTCAATGACTCATGGAAATATTTTGGAGCTTAAGTTCTTCAAAAAGTGAGAGGGAAAGGAAATGGAGTTTAAAACACTGGGAGGAAATCCCTAGACAAGGAAGGCAGAAGTTCAGTGTCATGGTGTCACTGTGATTACCGTTCAATTGTGGGGTGAGCCTCAGGTAAGCCGTCTGTCAAATGGGAGTATTAATAAGGTCACTGTGATTATTAAATATAATAATGCTTATAGAACAGTTAATATAGCACCAGGCACATAAGTGACAAAAAGTTTCACATTCTTATTGTTCTGATTGTTGTTATCACAACCTGGCTTCCCCATGCCACTTTCTCTATCAACTCTTTATTCAGGTCAAGCTTCTGTATAGACAGGTGCAGCCTGAGCTCCTAAGGATTATTCCAGGATTTAGGCTGGAGCAGCTCTCCTCCACCTGCAGGGGTCTGTTCCCCAATAGGGCATTTACAGCCAGCTAAAAATCACTCCCACAGATTTCTGGGCTTCATTCCCCGCTGCCACCACGTGGCATCATCATGTGGGAAGGCAATGTCTAATTAGGTCCCATTTGTTTATTTTTGCTTTTATTGCTATAGCCTGAGTAGACTGCCCTAAGAGAACACTGCAATGATTTATGTCAGAGAACGTTTTGCCTGTATTCTCTTCTAGGAGATTTATGGTGTCCTGTCTTACGTTTAAGTCTTTAAGCCATTTTGAGTTTATTTTTGGGTATGGTGTGAGGGAGTGTTCTAACTTCATTGATTTACATGCTGCTGTCCAGCTTTCCCAACACCACTTGCAAAAGAGACTGTATTTTCTCCATTGTATATTCTTGTCTCCTTTGTCAAAGATCAATTGGGTGAGTTTATTTCTGGGCTCTCTATTCTGTTCCATTGATCCATATGTTTGGCACCTTGTGCCAATACCACACTGTTTTGATTACTGTAGCTCTGTAGTATTATCTAAAGTCTAGGAAGGTTATACCTCCAGCTTTATTCTTTTTCTTCAGTATTGCTCTGGCAATTCTGGGTGTTTTATGATTCCATATAAATTTTAGGATTATTTGTTCTATACTTCTGTGAAAAATATCCTGGGTAATTTGATAGAGATCACACTTGGGTAGTACACTTTGGGTAGTTTGGCCTTTTTAACAATATTAATTCTTCCAACCCATCCATCTTTCCACTTCCTTAAATCATCTTTTATTTCCTTTATCAATGTTTTATAGTTCTCAGCATATAAGTCTTTCATCTCTATGGTCAGGTTTAAATTTATAAGTTTTTACCTAGCAAAGGAGACCATAAACAAAACAAAAAGACAACCTGTGGACTGGGAGAAAATATTTGCAAATGATGGGACTGACAGGGGCTTAACTTACAGAATATACAAACAGTCCATACAACCCAATAACAAAAAACCAAACAACTCAATTGAAAAATGGGCAGAAGACCTAAACAGACATCTCTCCAATGAAGACATACAGATGGCCAATAGGCACATGAAAAAATGCTCAACATTACCAACTATCAGAGAAATGCAGATCAAAACTACAGTGAGGTATCACCTCACACCACTCAGAATGGCCATTGTTAAAAAGTCCACAAATGATAAATGCTAGAGAGGATGTAGGGAACAGGGAACCTTTCTATACTATTGGTGGGAATGTAATTTGGTGCAGCCACTATAGAAAACAGTATGGAGATTCCTTAAAAACTAAAACTAGAGTTACCATACAATCCAGCAGTCCCACTCCTGGGCATATACCTGTTATATATCCAATTCAAAAAGATACATGCACCCCAATGTTCATAGCATCACTATTTACAATAGCCAAGACATGGAAACAACCTAAATTGACAGATGACTGGATTAAGAAGCTGTGGTACATATATACAACAGAATACTACTCAGCCATAAAAAATAATAAAACAATGCCATTTGCAGCAACATGGATGGACCTAGAGATTATCATACTAGGTAAAGTAAGCCAGAGAAAGATAAATATCACATGATATCACTTGTATGTGGAATCTAAAAAAATGATACAAATGAACTGATTTACAAAACAAAAACAGATTCACAGACATAGAAAACAAACTTACGGTTACCAAAGGGGAAAGGGGGTTGGGAGGGATACATGAAGAGTTTGGGATTAGCAGATACAAACTACTGCATGTAAAATAGATGAACAACAAGGTCCTACAGAGTAGTGCAGGGAACTATATTCAATATCTTGTAATAACCTATAATGAAAAAGCACATGTATGTATAACTGAATCACTGTGCTGTACACCAGAAACTAACACAAGATTGTAAATCAACTATACTTCAATTAAAAAAAAAGGCAGGGTCATGCTATGTACAGGCAGGGGACAGCTCCTTTCCTTTCTTATGAAGAGCCTGGAGGTGGGCCCACCTGGCTATCACCTCTCCCTCCTGGGATGGTTACAAAAGCAAGAGAGCTGTGGACCCTGAATGAATGCATGCAGCCATCAGCAAAAGTAAAAGGGGCCCAGAACTTAGCTTTTGCCATTGGTCTTGCCAGAAAGTGCTGGACGGGGACAGAAAAGAAATCCCAGAGACAAGGGTCTTCTAGCTTCCTTGGACTCAAGGAGAAGTAAATTGTAGGTTGCCTCATTTATGGTCAAAGTTACCATGTGCTCCTAAGCAAACATATAAAAATAGAGGAGCATTTTGGTCCCAACAAAACTGGGGACTAAGACTAACTCTGATTACCATGGTGAGGTCTGTCTTAAAGCGAACTACTCAGCAGGTGTCCCTGGGTTCTCACTGTGTGCACTGTGCTTTTCTGGGCTTTAGAGGACGTGAGGACGTTTAAGGCTGCCCACAAGGGACTTAGGAGCTGATTGGCAGCTCTTCCTTGATTTTAATGCCAATGAAGCATTCAGCCTCTTGGGAAAAAAAAAAAAATCACTGGGATGAATCTAATACCACAGGGCTGGCTGTCAGAATGATTTTTCTATGACCCGGTGGCCTTGGACATGAAAAGGAAATGAAAACATTTCATTATGAGATTTTCTTCTCCCCTTCCTCCTGCTTCTGACGCCTGCCCGTCTACCCTCCACACCACACATCCACATCCACACACACACACACGTACACGCCATACGTATCACACACAAAAAGTGGAGATGTTGCTGAAGCAGATGCAAATACTCAAAAACTGTACTACGTTTCTGACTCCAATATCCATAGAATCTAGCATTGAAGGAATCATGAGAAATCATGCAGTCTTTATATAGAGAGACAGACATAAATTTTAAAAAGAAGGAAAAAAGCCAAAAAGCTAGCAGGTGAAGTGCCTTGTCTAAAATCAGGGTTAGCAGCCAAGCCCTACTCAGGTCTCAGTTCATTTCTTTTTTCCCTCTGTCATCAGCTATTTCATAAGTACCCACTATGTGCCAGGAGCTGTGCCGGGGACCTGTAATACCAGGTGGACAAAAATTGTGCAAAGTTCCCTCCCTAATGGGGCTTACAGACTCATCAGGAAGACAGTGGCCAAGAATGCCACAGAGGAATGGGCAATTTCCACTCTGAGAAGTGCTCCACGTGTGAGAGCCACATTGCTGCTAGAGAAGGGGTGTTAGGCAGGCAGCAGAGACTCCTGCAGGATGGCATGATTCATTTGAGATCTGAAAGGTAGGCAGGAAGAAGAGAAGGAGAGACGCTCCCAAGATAAAGGGAAGCCCTCTTCTTCACCCAGGAAGACTGTTCCGACAGTGGAGTGCTGGAGCGGGCTCGGACAGGCTCGCACCTGCCCCACCCAAGCTCGCCTTCCCAACTCCACATTCAGTGAGGCCACACTGGTAGCTTGAAATTGGCCATGGTGGGAGTATTGACACCCCAAAGAGCAGCAGATGCCCCCTGCTTTGGAGAACCGGTTTTACCAACACACCAAGGGCTCCATATATGTTCCACCTGCTTCCCAGCGGTGGGCAGCAGAGACCCTGCCCTTTAAGCCAAATGCCTTCCCCTTCCTGCAGAGACTCTACCAAAGCCTGTTCCCAGAATGGCACTGTCAACAAGTGACTTGGGCTCGGGGCTGTTTATGTCAGACCCTGGGCCATCTGGCTTCTAAGAAAGAACCCGTTCTTGTGGTCTTCGTCACCCCCTTGCCATCTAATGATATTTATCAACCGCCCACGCCTGCCCCGCGCTGCATGAGACAGTCGGCCAGGCAGATCTCAAGTCAGGCTCTGACCCCTCAGGAATTTGGGGCCTGGCTGAGGCTGCTAGGCTGACATTGTTCCTCCTTAGAAAACTCGGCCTGCTTGGGGTGCAAGAACCGGGGGGCTGAAAGCCCTACCAAGGGCATGGGGTTCAGAGACGGCACCACTGCTGTTTCTCCCAGTCTGTTTCTAGGCACAGGAAACACCAGGGGAGCACAGGTCAGACTTCACGATATATACGATTTCATCAAGTTTTTAAAACAACTGATTCTACTACCCTTGTACCCCCACTGTCACCCCGGTTCTCTAAAGAGATTTGCCAAAAGAAAAAGTGAGCTTTGAGTTCTTACGAAGATGGGCAGGAAGCAAGGTGGGTGGACATCACAGAGGTGGACGTGCCTTTGTCTCCAGGGCGTGTGTGCACCTGTGTGTGTGTGTATGTGTGTGTGTGTGTGTGTGTGTGTGTGTGTGTGTGTGCTGTTGGCTGCGTGTACAGAATTTGGGGGAACAAACAGTGGCCGTGGATGCAGGTGCAGATGAGGCAGTCAGGCAGGGCTGTGAGAGGGAGCTTCTTGGAGGAAAATGCCTTAGGGTTTTGTTGGGAAAAAAGAGCTGGACATTCTAGATAATTCCTTCTGATCATCTCCCGGCTCCTGGATGGGAGCCAGTGATGATCACATTTGGCCCATCCTGGGGAGGGCACCCCCTGTGCTGTGGAAGAGCAACCATTTATTAGCTTAACCTCTAATCAGATTTGAAAGCTGGGTGACACCAGCCAAAAGCTTCCCAGCCAGGATTCTCAGTGAGAGCCGGGCATGAGCATGCAGCGGTCCTGCGAAGCTACCCAACATTAGCTGCCCATAGCGCATTCTAGGCATCTTCACTTGGGCTGACAGTGAGTCTCCCGAAGGCTTCCCTTAAAAGCAAAATCAAAAGCGACCAGGGCGGCAATACTAACACCTAGTCTTGAGTTCACTTCTCAGATTATCAAACTGCACATGCAAGGTACAGGGGCCGTGCTGAGGGAGAAAGGTTCCCCAAAGCTGATGTGGCTGGAGACCAGCAGGTGGGCTGCCAGGGTGGTGGGACGTGGTGATGCTTGAGTGGTTGCTGTTTGTAGGTGCTGTGTAGTTAGAGCACGGGGGTGACGATGAAGGAGAGAGAGTGGCTGGGGATCACAGAAGATGTGCAGAAGGAGGTTGGCACAGAGTGAGGCGCCCACAGAAATGCATACAAGAGGTGGGTGGATGTGAAGACAGCTCCCAGCTACCCTGCCGGGAGGCTACATCCCCTCCTTGTCCTCTCCTGACGCTTCCTTGGAGTCCGAGGGTACCTACTTACCTTTCTGGCAATGCGCAGGAAGTCCAGGGTCCTGGCCCACATCCTGTAAGTCAGTGAGGAAGTCCAGAGCGGAGCCCTGTCCAGCCATCGGCAGCGGGACTGGGCAGCCTCCATTCTCCACTGCACTTGTGCAGCTTGTGTTCTGTATCTGGCAACCAGCCAATGGGATGAGTTGGGGCTCTGCTGAGGAAAGGGCACCTTCCACTAATTCACACAAAGCCTCCACAGACCTGGCTGCAGCCTGCCCCTGGGAAAGCCCCCTTGGGTCCCAGAAGAGAGACCTCGAGAGACGATGGGAAGCCCAGAGAAGAGGGATGACGTGTACCGTGGGGACCAGGGAAGAGGCAGCATTTGCAGGAGGGAAAGGTGAAGACAGATGCTGTGCACTTAGCAGCATCTCCTAGAGCCAGCCCAGGGTTATTTGTTTACTCTGCTGAAACGCACAAGGTCTGAAGATCAAGGGATGTCTTCCCTATTAACATTGAAACGACTAAGCAGTTTATGTTATTATGTGCATTGTCTAAATATTGTTAAATAAAACATCTTAGTACCGATAATTAACCAGACATTTCCGTGACCACAGGACTCCTGCAAGGGGCAGGGATGCGTTTCCAGTTGGACAGTGAGCACCAAGGGTTTACTTTGCTGCCACATAGTCACTTAACCAGGGTCTTCTGACTGCAGTTCCGCTCGGTGGAAGCTCTTTATCAGTCCCAGGTGAAGAGAGCTTGGATAAAGTGCAAATTATTCTCTGCGGTCAGATCCCGAAGTATGTGGGTGACAAACACAGTGGTATTGTTTCCCTGAGTCTTGTTTTCCACATGTGGGAGGAATTCCAGACTTGAGAATTTTGCATCCAGACTTCGTAGATTTTTTTTTTCTAATTGAGACAACACAACTAATGATAAAGAACAATACCAGCCTGGGTTGGTTCTAAGCTCCAGAAGGCTCTGGGTCAAAACTTGACCTCCACAGGGGTTGGACAGGCTCCAACAGCAACTACTGTCTTCTGCTGTCAAGCTGGACCACGGGCTCCACGAGACCAACTTTCCGTTGGTTTGTGGGGTGTGGAGACAGAGCAGACATGCCTGCCTGCTAATGCGCTGTGGGATGGAGCTGCTCTCTGGGCTTATTGAAATCAGATGCCCAGTCCTTGGAGCTACCCTACAACCAGATGCTGCTTCCACGCAAGCACCATCACATTGGAAAATTACAAGAGCCATGACTCCATCTCCTCACCCCCATGCAAAACTCCAGTTTTACAGACTGGGCAAGAGAAAGGCCTTCCCTTCTCCATCGCACACTCTGAGGGGCATGTGTCAAAATAAAGTACTTCCAAATAGCTAAAGTCACATAAAAATTTGAATACCAAAGACAATTCCAGAGGGTGTGCCCTAAATGTTAACATTAGTTATCTCTGAGTTGTGGGATTGGGATAAAAAAGCACAATGGCATATCTGGAATTGTACATAATGGTTCAAGAAAATTACACTCAATCCTCAAATTATATTCCATTTAATATAAATAAATCTTGAGGTTATGGGGAAATCTTTTTCTTCTTAATATGCAGTGCCATTTGAGAAAAATATATTTTAAAATGCTAGTTAGTTAATAAACTATTTCAATTGCTCTAAGATTTAAAAGTTGAATCTAAATTGTATTGACTTTGAGATTTTTCTAGGTTAAAATTATGTAATCTGAGTAAAACATTGTTAGACTGAGTTGGTTGGTTGGTTGGTTGGTTGATTTTTGAGATTTACCGAAGCAAATATATAGATACGGCCTTGGTTTCCTC
The DNA here is from genome assembly GCF_048773025.1 of Camelus bactrianus. Taxonomy (NCBI): domain Eukaryota; kingdom Metazoa; phylum Chordata; class Mammalia; order Artiodactyla; family Camelidae; genus Camelus; species Camelus bactrianus. The sequence continues at coordinate 44,806,649 of NC_133547.1, read as the reverse complement.
CTCTGTGCAAAAAACAAACAACTACTCATAGAGCTACTGTAAGCATTAAGCGAGATAATCCTTTTAAAGTATTTACCACAATACCTGGCACATGGATATTTGACCAGTTTTGGCTCTCATTAGCTATATATATATTTTTTTCATTTTCTTTTAAAGATGACATCAAGATCTGCAAAAGAATAGGTGGGTGATGAGAAGATATCAATTGTCTCCTTTTCTGAACTTACCTGAAATAGGTGAATGTGAAGCAAATATCTAGGGCCCAACTGAAGTTTTATAGCCCCCATCAGGTCTTAGATATCTTCCCAGTTACTCCTATAAGTAATGCTCCTATAAGTAATCTTAGAAATAATCGGTCCAGATCATTTTACAGATGAGAAGACCAAGCCCAGATGTGTGAGGACTTACCCAATGTCACAGAGTGACCAAGACCGGACCAGATCCTAGGTCTCCAACCATTTCCTGACTGTGCATCTCTGCACTCTCACAGATGGTCTCTTGGTTTCTCTACTGGCTGATGTATAATGATACTGACTCCCCAGTGGTGCCTTACTCCACCCATAATATCACACGGCGCATAGCACAGCCCTGGTGTATAGCAAGTATTTGATAAATGGTTTGCTCAATCCAACTCAACAGCAGTCTGTAGTCTCTGATGTGACAGGTGCATGCTGGGCAGTATAAAGGATAGGAGGCTAAATAAGACAGGGTCTGCTTTCAAGAAGCTTCCAGAGACTGACCAGGGAAGGCACAGAAGGGGATGAGGGGGTCTCGGAGTGGGGGCACTTGTTTAATTTCATCTACAGAAGAATGAAGGTCAGAAATTGCATCACATAGTAAACCTCAAGAGTTAATTCTCCAAGCTTCTTATCCCAGACAAGCTCCAAATCTCTATATTTCCAAAATTTATGTTTACAACTCTTGACCTCTCTCCTTAACTCCAAATTGCTGTATCAACTGCCTACTCAAACTTTCCACTTGTATGTTCAATAGGGATCTCAAATTTAACATGTCTGTACCCAAACTCTTGATTCTGTCCTTGAAAACTGTTCCTTCCCCAGTGGTTTCCATCTCAGCAAATCACAGCTCTATCTTGCTGGATGCTAAAACCTTGGAGTCATTCTTGATTCTCCTCTTTCTCACTTCTCCACATCACAGTCCATTAGGGAATCCTGTTCACTCTATTCCTTCAGCTTTTACCACTTACAGTGTCCTCCCACCTCCCCTACACTGCCATCATAACCCTGACCATCACCACCTCTTGCTGGGTTAATACAGAGCCGCTCCATTGATTTTCCTGCTTCTGCTCAGTTAGAGTGCTCCTTTTAGAATATATCAAATCATGTCACCTTTCTGCTCTTCTTCTCCTCTTCAGAATAAGTCCAAAGCCCTCACCAAGGTCCATGATGTCTTATGAGAACTGACCCATTTGCCTCTCATATCTCATCTTCTGCAGCTCTCCCCAGGGATCACTCTGCCCTAGGCCCAGGGGCTTCTTTGCTCTTTTCAGCCAAGCATGTTCCTGCCTCAGGACCTTTACACTGGCCATACTCTCAGCTTAGATTGTTTCTCCCACATTTCTGCATGGCTCTCTCCCATACTTTATTCAGATCTCTTTGTAAACATCACCTCGTCGGAAAGACCTTCCTGTCACAAACTAGCACTTCCCCAATTTGTAATTCCTAAAATCTTACCATGCTTTGTTTTTTCTAGCACTTATCACCAACTGACATTTTGTTGGTTATTTGTTTTCTATCCATCCTCACTAGAACTTGAGCTCCTTAAAGCACAGACCTTTTCCGCCTTGTCCGCTGCTATATCCCCAAATCTAGAATACTGCCTTGGCGGGTAGAAGGGGCTCTCTATATATTTGCTAAACGAGTGAATCAACAATATACTTTCATTGTGTGTTTCATTTTAGCCATTTGTTTTCTTCTTATTGCTCCAGCTAGACCAGTTTTATTCCTTTCTGTAATCCCTGCAAGTCCTAGCATGGCCCACCTGCATGGGACAGGTACTCATCAAATGTGTGCCGAATTAAATTGAACAATTATTAAGTGCTAGCCACAAATTACGTGGCTTAAATCCAGTTCATATCATCTACAAGAGGCACTGTGCCCAAAGGGTTTGTTCATTTTTCTGAGAGATGGTCTGAGTGTCTCATTAGAACTTAGGCAGCAACTTTGCAGAGAAGGAGCAGCACAAACGGAGCTTTGTGTGCTGGAGAAAACGGGGAGGTGCGGTCACGGCAGAACTGAGCCTCTAGAGCCAAGCTCTGGGAAAAGCAGCCGAAGCAAATGTGACCAAAGGGTTGACTGGCCATGGGCCATTAGGGTCACGGGTCTGTCTTGGAGGGGAAGAGTTTACCATATGTCCTCCACAGCACCATGTAGACCAGCCTTGGTGAGTCGGACACACCCAGATTTTTGCTCCTGTCTGATTCTGCTACACTTCTACAGGACATGACAACTTTGTTCCCTGACTTGGGAATTGAATCCATTTGTTTGCCGTATGATCTGGGGTCTTTCTGCAGTGTTATCCTCAGGCCCCAGGCCCCCAGGTCCTGGGATAGATGAGGATGTGCTATTATGAGGCCCATTCACAGTAACCCGCTCCTTTGGAAGGAGTCCAGGTACAGAATTCAGGGTTATCCGTTGGACTAGAACATGACCCAATGTACTAGGAATCATTTTATAAATTTATCTTAAAAGCAAAGCTACTTGCAGAAATGGATTTAGCTCTGCCTTCAACTGTATCCTCAGGCTCAAATGTTTAAATGAAGTAATTCACAAAATGTGTCACTGTCTGCCTGTATTTTCTCCCGATGGCAATAGAATGTTACTCAAGTCCCCAGTTCACCATCAATTATTTTTAAACTGCTTTGTCTTTTAATAAAAGCCCTTTGGGATCTGGAAGACTTGTTTCCAACGTTGATTAGAAAAGGAAAAGCAACTGTACATTTGAAAGCTATATTAAAGTTTAAAAAAAAAAAGCTTTTAATAAGGAAAGAAACTTAATGTAATAGGCATTTTTGCTTTTACCTTTTGAGTGGGTTGGTGCCCATAAGTGATCCTTATAATTGCAATTATGTAGGGAAACCCACCAAAATCAAAGTAAGTGCAGATTTACAGAAAAACAAACAGCAGCTGTCCCAGATCATCTGGGGCGCTGGGGCCAGCAGTCTGTTGAGAATTTATCAAGCCCAGTTGAGCAGTTCAGGGCAAAAGACATTTAAAAAATAAAAGTACAAGCCCATCGGGAATATTCAGAAAAGACTCATTCAAATTTTTTAAAAATGTACATCCATTACAACAGTCAAAATAGGACTCTCTAAACCAGAGCTGCAAAGAGGCCACTTAAGAGAGCTTTCTCAAGGGTGGCATAAAAAAGTGTTCTGGCCTTTCCTTCACACAGCTTGGCTTGGAAGGACAGGACTTCCTTTTCCCTCTCTCTCGAAAATCTCCAAGTCACAAGTCTATGGGCTCCATTATACTGGGTTTTAAGCATTGGTCAATTCAAGGAACCATTTTCTTTGGATAATTTAAACCAATTATTCTCACAAGTGAATTTCTTGGTGTATTGATTCAAAATTATGTTACCAAATCTTGATTTAAAAATGTTTCCATGATCAAATAAGATTGACCTCAGATTAGTGAATCCTTCTCCAGATTCTCAGTGCACACTGGTATATGGAAAGTTCCGATTAAAGCGAGTTGTTTCTAACCTTACAATTCATAAATGCATTTGACTGTGGAACTCTTGTTTTACCAAACCTCTTTTGAAATTCCAGGGGTGGAAAACACTGATTTAGACATTCCTGTGACTTCAAGGCCAAGATCAAGGTCCATTTCCTTTTGATATCATTCATTCACTTATTAAATGGACATTGATTTGTTGGCTTCCACAGGTAGCTGTCAGTGGAATGGGGGAGGTAAACATATGAACAAACATCAACAATTTCACGTGACTGAGGCTTATCTGAACCTGTCATTGTTAACAGTCTGTACAACACAATTTAGACCCACGTTATTTACTAAACATTTCCTGTGCACTTGTCTCATCTCCTCCTCTATGTTGTTTAACCTTACTTGAGGGCAAAACTCGTGCTTTATGCTTGTCTAGTGTTCTCTCTGATACTGAGCATGGAATTGGATGCGTAGTAGGTCACCAGTGAATACGGGTTGATTGATTAAAGACTAAACTAGATGATCCCTGAGTCGTTTTTAGTTTTATAGAGTTTCTAAGAGTTTTTCTCAAATATTGGTACAACCCTATGCCTATAACACTATGGTGAACCACAAAATTACTGAGTAATTCATTAGCTCTGGTTATCCAGCGGCTGTCTTAATGCCATAGAAGTAACAAAATTAGTATCTGCTGCCCCCCCAGATAGGCAAGCCACAGCAAACCAAAGCAATTTACTCTCTGCTTATGGACACAGTTTAAGTGTTAAAACTTAGGGATTCGACCTTATTTTATCGGAGAACAGCCAAGTTTTTGATTTTATATGGGGGAATCCTGAGACTTAAGTGAATGTGTAGCTATTCTTTGCAAAATGTAATACAGATTAGGGTTAGCCACAATTGGTAACACTTGGGGAGCTGTTAATTTCTTGCTGGCAATTTCACTGTAAACTCCCTTCATAAATTTCAGACTTGAACTTGGCATTGTCATCCAGATTTTATGCACATTAATTTGATTTACATATGCTGAGTGGTTCCTAATCCTATGATAAGTAGACAGACAGCACCTCAGTTGCTTTATATATTTGAGAATTGCTCAGAACCACAGAAACTTTATTTTGTAAGTGAACAAGGAAGTGAATGTGGCGGGGATAAGTTACACTGGGTTCTATTCAGTTATGGCAAGGTTTCTCAACCTCAACACTATTAACATTTCGGCCCAGATGATTCTTTGTTGTGGTAGGTGGTCCTGTGCACTATGGGATGTTTAGCAGTATCTACCTATGAGATGCAAGTAGCAACCCTTTATGCCATTATGACACCCAAAATGTCTCCAGGTGTTGCCAAATATCCACTGGGGAGGGGATGGTGGTCAGAATCGCCACTGATGATAGAAGACCCTGGCAATTAAAGTCAGGTCTAGACTCCTTTTTTCATTTTGTGGATTATCTGTTAGCATGTGCTCAGAGCATGGAATCTTACTGTGCTTTGAAACTAGATAATTCCTATTTCCTAGCCTGTGTGGCCTGGGACAAGTTACCTAACATCTCAGAGTCTCAGTTCCCTTGTCTGTCTGGGAGCCACACACGAACAAGCTCCTAAAATTATTCCTGGAGAGGGACAGGTACATACTCAATGTTAGTGGTTCCCTCCTCCTTCTCCTTCCACTCCTCCTGCTCTCCCATCCTGTTTCCCCCAGAGCTGAGGTTAACACCACCAAATGATATGTACTACAAATAGCCGGGTGGTTTGTTTCCAATTTTTTCCTTCCACAGATCATCAGGAGCTGACATTATATACAAACCTTATGTGAGCTTTGGGGGATAAAACCGCCTAAGTCAACAATAGATGGAGGAGAATCCAAGTCCCCAACATGCTGCATTCATGCCCAAGTATAGGGAGTGTATCCACATCCATCGGAACCATTCATCAGTTTCTTATTCTCTGCTCAAGGCAACAAAGCTGTAACTTGACAACAAAGAGGATGCTCACAGATTGAGCACGTCCCCCACCTGCAGCCACCTAAAGCCATAGAATAAACCTGGTGGCTTAATCGGCAACACCGACTGCTCCCCTGCAGAATGTGGAAGCCCAGGCCAGGCACCTTGAGGGGAACACTAACACAGGAATGTATCTGGTATTGCCTGAAACCTGAAGGGTTTACAGAAAGAACATATGGAAAGATTTATAGACCTTATTTTCATTATAAAGGCATTATAACAACATTCTGAACCATTTGGAAAACGGGGGAGAAGGGAAGATCACCCAAAGTTCTAACATGCAATACAACTGTTTTCACTTTAGATACTTACTTCCAGGCCTGGTTCCTGTGCACATGTGATTTCCCTTGGCTGCAGTGATTTCATACATGGTCTTCCTGAACCTGCTTTGCCCCCTGTTCCACCCCAAGTCAACACACAAAGCTTTCTCCTTGTTCTTAAGTGTCTTAACAGTTTTCATATTTAACAGCTACACAGAAGTCCTTGAAAAAGATTTTCTGCCAAGGAACTAATGAACTATCCCATTTCTGAAGAACACTTGGCTTCTGATTTTGCAATTATAAATAATTTAGGAAAAAAAAATGTCAGGAGTACAGCTTTTTCCCTCCTAGGATTATTTTTGTGGCATAAAGTCTCAGTGGGATTAAGAGGTGAACTCCATGGACATTTCTGCGGTTTTAAATATACAGCTGTCAAATTGTTTTAAAATACATTATTCTGATTGCAAAAGCTATTCATGGCTCACTGCAAAATATTTAGAAAATACAGAAAAGTATAAAGAATAAAACAAACTCACCCATCATCCTTTAACTTGACTACTGCTAACATTTGCTGTATTTCCTTCCAGCCTTTTTTCCCGTGTCTATCTTTAATGTATGCATGTATCTAAATTGAGTTCTGTTGTAATATTATTAAGACTAGGATTCCTAAATGAGCCGCTGTATATGGTACTAGGCTCCACAAAGACAGTCAGATGAGTAATTCTAGCTTGCACAACAAGGGGTCTTGTGAAAGTGCAGGGGATGGCTGGGGGCTACCATGAGCACTTCAGGACACCCGCAGCCTCCTCCAGCCACCCACCTCCTGTTAAAGGCCATCTATCTGCCCTCTAGTGTTCCCAACAGAGGAAGCTTGGCTGATCTCATGCAGGGCTGTGTTCTAAAGGTAGTGTGTAAGAGGGCCAGTTCACCTTCATAAACCCCTCAGGACGGCCCCCCATTGGACAATAACAATCCCTCTCAATAAGTTCAACCAGCTGGTTTTTCCCCGAGTGTGGGAACAGACTGCTGTTTCTTCGGTGGCACACCAGATGAAGTAGTTGGCTTGCGAAGGGGCCATGTTGTTTAAAACAAACGAATCTTTCCCAGTAAGTCCACGCAGGCTCACAAAATGAGAGAGAGGGTGATGGGGACTGACACTGAAGGAAGAAGGGCATCCCTGCCTCCCACCCTACTCGTTTGGTGGGACTCCAGGAAGAATCACCCTCACTATGTACGTTGTTGTTCATTTTCTCTTTCTCTCCTTTCCTTCCTTCCTCCCGTCCTTCCTTCCTTCTTTCCTCCCTCCCTTCCTTCTATTTGTTCTAGTTGCTTATAATCTGCACACGTTTAACGCTCTTATAATGAGAGGCCATTATAGTTATTCAGCCTGAATTGAACATGGCTCATGACAGGGGACTGGACCTCAGCAGGCAGCCCGTTTCCCTTGCTGGAGATTGTTAGCAACCTTGTGTTGAGGTAGGACCTGCTCCTCTTCCACTTGGGCCTTTTCATCCCAATTGTGTCTCCTGGAACAATGGACAGCAGCTCTTCTCCCCCCGGTGAAAGCTTTCCTGAACTTGTGACATCCCCAATTCAGCCCATCATTTTTACTAAGGGCTAGTTTCTAGATGTCCCATCTTCCTGGTTTGCTTCTAACTGTTGCCACACTGAGAAGAGAAGGCCTGTGGGTCTTGGGCAGAGCCCGTGGTCTCCCTCAGCTTGTTCACTGGCTGGCGGAGCAGCTGTAAAGGGAAACGGCAGTGGCACAAGCAGAAAGGCGGAAGCACACCCCAAGGCAGCCTCTCTGCAGCCCCAGCCCCAGCAGCCTGCACCCCAGATTTATGGATGGCACCTGGTGAAGCAGTGATGCAAGTCCAATGTGAAATCCAAGCACATCATCATTTATCTGTGTTTGGATTTGGTTAGGGCTTTTATTAATGACAGAGGACTTGATTAAACAAAGTTTACACTATAACCAATTCCAGCTGGATCTAGGCCTCAGTGGGAAGCCCCAGGTCCCCTGCTGTTGTCCACTTGTCCTTTTCACTCACCATTTCTTTTCCAAGGCATTTTCTTTGGCTCTGATAATGGTGAGGTCACTCGATCATGTTTAAGGGCCAGTCTGGCACGGTGGCTCTGTGATGAGGGACGTTTGTGTTGAAGGTGCTGTGTACCCTGGGACATGGCCTTATCCTAAGCTATGGGATGAAATCACCGTGTCATTCTGCCAAGGCAATGTTATCATTGAGTTTGGGCTCACATTTGGAATTCCTCCAGCAAAAATCATATTCTAATAGACTGTTAATTGAAACATCATCAGGATTCTCTTGTATGACTACCAGAAGCCAGCTTGATGAAATCTGGGTTCTTTGTGGGGGAGACGCTAATTATAAATGGCTCTGATTACCTTTTGCTTGAGCTGTTTCCCCAAGGAAATCCACATCTTGCCAGCACAGGCTGAAGAGTGTGAGTCTGTTTGTGATTTGTGGGGAGTTCTAGCCCCTCACTGGAGCTGAGGTCAAGGCCATCTTCAAAGTTTTCTCTCAACTGGTGTCCCTTTCTTCCATTTCCTTCTCCCCTGGCCCCGCCTCAGCCCACTCTCCTGTCCTTGCTGCTGCTCCTTTGCCCTTTGGGTCCCCCCTTCCCCTCCTGCTTTGCTCACTCCTCTCTCTCTCAAATGCTTCTTACTTTATTTCCATCTTTCTCACTTCATTTCTTCAGTTTCCCTCTATGATGACATCAGACTTCCTAAGGGCAGGGCGAATCCCAGCTCATGATTCTGTCCCAGTCAGTGACTGCAGTTGTTGGGCTGGTCTGGTTCCATCTGTTCAGGGCTCATCCATTCATGCCACAAACACTCTTCAAGCTCCAAGCTGATGGGAAATGAGAGAGGCGTTTCTCCCTCTGTCCCTGACCTGGACCCGGCCCCAGACTGGCCCCTAATTGGAAGCAGCAAATCCAGCACCAGAGCCAGGTCCATCCTCAGTGCCAGCATTACTCAGATCCCCCATGGTGCCTGGTGGAGATGGGGCCAAGCCACATAATTCACGGCCAATGCGTGTCCTTCTGATGTGTCTGCCAAAATGTCACTCTTAGCCTGTAGGTGACAGCCACTGCTCATGGGTGAAGAGCCTCCTTGTGATTTCTTCTCCTTTCTTCTTCACCTTTCCTGCTCATGCTGTTCTTGAGAAGTTAGGAGAAGACAGCAGCCCTGTCTCTTTCAAAGAGAGTTTCTGAAGGCTGTAAGCTGGTGGGCTAAAGAAACTGCCTCATTTTCACCCCACAACTTAAAATGAAAACCATCATCTGCTACACACATAGCAGTGAGATTTCTACTATTAAACCATCTATTCAATTCAATGTGGCAAATCAGAAGGAAATGTTTCTGTTCTGTTTAGGTGTCCTGTTTTTCATAGCACGAGAATCTCATTCTTCTAGGAAAAGACCATTTCATTCATGAACAATGAAAATAACTGTGTCTTCCTAAAAAACAAAACATAACAAAAAACCAAACACGAAAAACACTGATGGTAACTCAACCTCTTCTTCTTTGCCTTTGATTCACTCTTGTTATGTGAAGTACTCACTGCTAAGAGCGTGAAGCCTGGACAATTGAACCCTGACTGAGTAATTCACACAGTTCTGGAAAATAAACTCAACAACTCACAAACTGAATCCACTCATAGATGCTCATCCACGAAGGACCCTTGACATTCGATCTCTCCACCTCTCTGTTCAGTGTTTACTGCTTTCCCCCACCCCTCAAACCAAAGTCATAGCTTGGTAATTTCTTGTTTTAGAAAGTGACAAACAGAGCAGGCAGAGAAAACACTGTATATTTTGGATGAAAAATGAAATCATTAGGGTAGGATTCTATTCTTGGTGACTGGAATTTTACTCTGGTTCTGATTAAGCGCAACAAAGATATTATATTTGATGTTTTCCTGTAAATGTATGAGATGGGTTTCTATTGCGTGTCCATGAATGGAAATATTAACAGACTCCAGCCGGCTCCATCCGTTTCTGGCTTGCCCTTCACACCCAAAAAGCCAACCAACAGAGAATCGCATTCCAGCCCAGAGTGAGTAGTTCCTGTCTTGCCTGTGTTTCATTTGTTTGTTTTTCATGGTCTCACAATTAAGAGTAAACCTTATCCAGAAAATGTATGAGAGCACATGGAATAGACACATTCTCATGTTCCGAAATTGCTCAGGGAGAAACAATTTCACATTTTAAGCATCTATCTTCTGTGCCTACATTTCTGTCAGAATGGCGGGTCCATCCGGAATCTGTGTCTTGGTGGTTAGAGTATTTCAGTGAGGAGGGAATTTCAGTGTCTATGGGCCGCCTCATGGTGGTGAGCAAGGAGGGCCTCATGACAGAGAAGTAGAGAAGTCCAGGTATTCTAGGAATTAGAAAACCAGCACTAGACTTTTAAAAGCAATTAGGTAAATTCAAGAATAGAAGCTATGCCGGATCCCACCTATACATTATCCACATCACAGAAGCAGAGATCGATACTCAATAGAAAACCCAGAGGACAAAGCTGTTGCCCTTTTGGATGGCCAGGTTTGTGAGCAGTCTGGAGAAGGGTGACAAGGAAGACCTGGGCTGCTGTCTGCCATGCCATCCACTAAGCAGTGCAACCTTGCACTTGCCCACTTCATGCCGTGTGCAAGTTACCCTATGTGTAAAATGAGGGTGAGACTGATCTCAGAAGATTTTTAATGGGCATTTAATAAGACAATCTCTAGAAAGCCCTTTGTAGGGTGGCTGGCACATAATACACAGTAAATATTGCTCATTAGCGGTAGTAGTTGTATTCACTGTTAACCTATGGTTTATGCTAGTGAACTATTTAACATATTTTAATACATCATATTATATTGCATTTAACTTACACCTAAAATATAGGCAATTCCACCCTTATCGATGCCTCTTAAGCAGCCCAAGGGAGAGGCCCAAAGGGGCTCTTCGGGGGATTTCTATCCTACACCCGCCCTCTGCTCCGCCAAGCCCAGACTCCAACTTCCAGTATCTGAACAAGTGACTGAGGAAGAAGCATGCCAGGGAGCTGGCCTCCTCCGGGGACACTGGGGGCCCTTGTCCCTCTGGCACAGAGGGGCCAAGAGAGAGCCACTCTCCGGCTAGTCTTTGACTCCCAGGGAACTCCCCTCTTCTGAGTGGGAGCCAATCACTGCATGGAGTCCAACTAGTCAGAGGAGAGTCTCCTTCTGGAGGCTGAGAGGAGGAGTCAGGGAGAGACTTCCCTCCGGTAGGGGCCTAAACACAAAGTCCTCTTGTCTTCAGATTGTGAAGAAATAGAAAAACTCAAAGATGCAGCAACAATGGTGCACTTATCCTCAATACATTGCACAGACAAGTGAAGGAACCCACCTCCTTCTGGGAGGACCAAGATCCGTAACTCCTTACCTACCTTTTGGAGTGTGCGTGTGCGCGTGCGTGTGTGTGTGTGTGTGTGTGTTTGTCTGTGTATAATGTCCTTGTAACAGCCATGGATAGTCTTCTTTTGAGATGATAAAACTAGTTAAAAAAATGATTAAACTGAGTAATGTTGTCATCTACATTACTGGAAATACAAAGTTAACAATAACAACAAAACTCAGGGGAAAGCAAGGAAAAAACAGATTCCAGAATAAGCGCTGGAAAGCAGTATGATGGAATACATCTATGGAAAGCAGGCATATTGATTTATAGACTCAGCTCTCTTCACCACCCAGTTGGAAGTTATATGGACCTAAATAATTCACTTGAGTACTTGGAACAGACTAAATGATCCCCCAGGCATGGCCCTCTTCTGGCTCTGCTGATTCTACTGACAGCCTAAGAGCAGGACTTGGGGAACACTGGTCAGACTTCCCTGCCTGACTCCAAGAAGGTCTTTTTTAATCCTTTAGTGATGGTGGTGATGGTAGTAATAGTTGTAGTGGTATTGATAGTGGGGGTGGTAATGGTAACGGTAAAATGGAGGAAGTGGTGATGCTGGTAGTGGTGATGGGTGATGCCAGGAGGGTGGTGGTCATGATGATGGAGGGGGTGGTGGTGGTGCTGGCAATGCAGGTGGCACTCGTGGTGGACGTGGTGGTGGAGGAGGTGGTTAGAGATAATGCTGCCATGCTGTATGGATCTGGAAAAGAGGCCTGTATAAATGCTGTGATAGATTTGAGAAGTGGGCAGAGAGAGGTGGGGCACTTAGGTACCAGGACTTCATTAGCACATGTGCATTGGGTACCAGGCTCTGCCTGTAACTACAACATGTGCCTTTTGAGGTGATTCCTCTCTTGGGATCAATGCAAGCAAAACAAACTGGATGAGGCAGATACACACTTTTACTGGCAGTAAATTAGGTGGGATTGTTTGTTCAAAGTTTTTTGTTTGTTTTATTTTTAATTTTTTATTTATTTTTGTTTTTCCTCCTAAAAATATATTTGAATCTATATTTGGGGAATAGAAAAATTAGGTCTGAGGAAAGAAATAAAAGTAGAAAGAAAGCAGGGGCTGCGAGTCCTGGACACAGAAGGGTGGACACAATGCAGGCAAAGAGGAGAGCCCTTCGTACACAGAGTGGACTAAATCAGCTTTAGGCAGAGCTTAAAAGTCCCTAAGGCCAGGTGCCCAGAGGATGGGTAGGTGTCCTGGGACAGAAGGTGAGGGCTGGAGCCAGGCCTGGTGGCTGTGGCCAAGGGGAGCTGGGGCAGTCTGTCAAGAACCCACCTTCCTAGGGACAAAGGGTGACACTCTAGACCAGACATGGTGGGATGAGTCCCTGGAAGGTCTCGGAGGAGCAGCTCCCTTTCACAGACAGAGGCCTGGTGCCAGGAGCTCAGCTGCTTCTCAAAGAAAGAGTGACTGCTAACAAATGGTTTTCATTATCATCTCACAGCCTCCACCCTTGTTCTGTATGTGTGTGCTCGGCTTTTCCCTTTCTTTTCTTCATCTTTTCGTGGGCTGTAACTAAACAATGAGGTGATTGCCATCCCAGTGGATTGCACAACACAACCAGCGGCTGGGTTGGCGCATAACTTTCTCCAAGGAAATTCTTAGACAAGAAAAATAAGCAAGCTGGAAATAAGGAGTTTGTTTTGCACAACACCTGTGTATGCTTTTCAGTGCTTGTGAGGAAGGCAGAACGGGGTCTGCTGAGAGCTGATACTTGGTTCCTCAGCAGCGCACCTGTCAGCATGGCAATGGGGCATTCTTCTTCTGAAATAAAACCCTACATCGCCGAAGTGAAACGGGGGCTCTCCCAGGTATCCAGGAATATAAATTGGGACCACTTGTTATTTACCAATATAATATGAACTAATGATTGCCTTTGAATAAACTGGTGCAGCCGTGGGAAGAGTTCAATTCTGTTTGATAAACATTCATCACGTGCCTACCCTGGCACATCCTCATGGAGAGGAAAACACCTAAGACCTCAAGACGTTAGTGATTCAGCAGATGCCTAAATTTGTCCCAAATCCCTGGATAACTGAGCATAGCCTTGACCATGAAGATGGTCCGTGTTGTGTTCTTCTTGTGATTCACTTGCCCTGTTAGGCAGCAATCACCCTGAGCAAAGATACGATTAACTCTACAGGGCTGGGCAAGTTTTCACCATAGCTGGGGCAGGGCAGCTTCCTGCCTCTGACTGCAACAAGGCTGAAGAAAATGGATCATTTCAAAAATGAGTATTTCAGTTCGTTACTCAGCATCTTTGTTGGGAAATGATTGCAGATAATCGTCCTGCAGCTGCAGACTGTGCTCTACGCTTGCGCAGACGGAGGCCACTGAGCATGTGCCTGGCCAGCCAGTCCACAAAGATGGGGACATAAACAAGGACTGCGACACAAACGGGATTTCTTCTTGCCAGAGACAGCCCAACCAGGACATGGGATGGACACGAGGCATCACTTCCTATTCTGCACCCAGACTCAGTATAGCTCAATGTCTTTAATGGCATTAATAAAAATAGCTAACATTTATGTAGCATCAGCTAGGTGCCAGGCACTGGGCTAAATGCTTATTCTATTTAAGCCTCTCAACAATCCAAGGTGGAAGGTATAATTATTTCTAATTTTTAGAGGAGACACTTACGCACAGAGAGGTTAAGTCACATACTAAAGGTCACACAGTTGGTTAAGCGGTAGGGTTGAAATGCAACCAGCCCCAGGCCTCAGGGCCTTGGGTAACAAGCCATCAAGGGAAATGCAGCGTCACTAGTGGCCCTTTCCTCACAGTTCTAACAGCCTACAATTCCGTAAAGTAATAACCAAGATTCTAAAATAAATAGTTCTATTTCTCTGAATCTTAAACATCTAAACTTCTTTAAAAGCAATAGGATGAGTAGCTGAGTGCCTGGTTTCTTCTTTCTCTGCATGCGTGCGTGCGTATGAGAGTGAGTGAGTGAGTGTGTGTGTGTGTGTTTGTGTGTGTCGTGATGGAGCAGGGAAATCTGCCCTTATCTTTGGAATTTCTCATTAGCCACAATGTTCTGGGTCCCTGGAGATGATGCACTCTGTGGGTCTCTTGTTAGCCCTGGAGTAAATTTCCCCAGTACAGAGTTTTGCTTTCGTTCATGATGTCATGGTCCAATAAAGCTTAAAAGAAGAAACACTAGAAGATGGAGAATGTTCTGAAATACAATTGTATGAGAATCACGTGACTAGGAGGACAGCAGGTTTTCATCTCCCCTGACCTTTCCTCCTGAGATAATGAAAGAGCTAAATGAAACCCCTTAAAATAAGCTTTAAAACGCCCATCAAATAGCCCCTCATTACAGTTAACCAGCCGCTGACATTCTGACATTCCCCATCAGGCATATATGACACTGGGACTGGAAGGTTAAAGCCACACACAGGAAGTAGCTCAAACAGCCCAGAGCCCCCTGACAAACACACACATGGAAATAAATTCTTCATCTCCAGCTCTTATCTTAGCCTCGGGTTCCCTCGGATTTGCATGGGCCACATGCCTGGGCAAAGCTGGGCTGTTATCTCTTTCATGCCTGGAGTCAGATTTTCTGCATGTGAAGTCAGCAGACAAGCCAGGAAATGTCAGCTCAGA
Organism: Camelus bactrianus; assembly: GCF_048773025.1. Classification (NCBI taxonomy): domain Eukaryota; kingdom Metazoa; phylum Chordata; class Mammalia; order Artiodactyla; family Camelidae; genus Camelus; species Camelus bactrianus. Next base: position 44,791,637 of record NC_133547.1, on the reverse strand, counting down.
AGAGTGAGGGAGCTGTCACTCCAGGGGGTGTGGAGTGGGGCAGCATCTGACATGCCCTCAGGACTCAGTTTCCCCAGGATGTGTTTGCTGTTGGCTCCTTTGGAACCATGTTTTCTTGGCTGTGGGGTAGTTGGGGTGCAGCTGCTTTTGCAGCGAAATTGAAGTCCAGCTGCTTCAACAGAAGTAGTCTCATCTCATGGACACTTTAACGAGTCAGGGTGGCCTTTTACGGGGACCTTTACATTCAAGTCCCATGGCTTGTCGCTTATCCCTCTTTAATTGAAGGACAGAATGCCTGACTTTTCAAAAACCGGAGAACACTGCTTGTCTGTTTCACCAAGATTTTTCCTGGGTCTTTTTCAGGGTTTAGCTTGTCTTAATTTCTGAAGTTACATCTGAATTGCATTATAGACTTATGTGTCGTAACATTGCTTGACCTGTTGCTTGGAAAACATACCACACACTGAGAGGAAAAGGCTAGCTCAAGACGAGCTGAAGACATTTAATCCTATAAAGCAAATAGAAGAGTGAGCTTGGATCCCAGTTAGCATTCACTGGCAACGTTCTGTTTTCATTCACGTATTCCATCCCAGGTGGTCATCTTGGTCTGCAATGGGCTGGAGGTGCTGGTACTGTTGGATCTAAACTTTGATTCCAACCAACCCAAGAGTCTCCTTTTTCCCGCAATACTTCTGTCTGCTCTTAGTCCCAAGTATGGGAACAACAGCCGGGAAAGGCCCAAAGCAGAGCTGAAATGGATCTTTTCTCTTGTGGTTTAAGGATCAGCCAGTTGGAACTCAGGAGATGTTTTCTTAGGGTTGCAGAAAAGTTTGAAAAACCGTTGGATTGTCTTTGGCACTCAAATGTAGATTATAGATATATCGTTAGTATTACTAAGCTGATGGGCTATGCTACAAGGACTGTTATTTAGTAGCACATTCTTGCAAAAATATACTGCCCTCGGCTCTGTAATGGGAGGCTGCTGTGTGTTTAGATGTCTTATCATGTCTACCGCATTCATGTCATTGTAATTACCCAAGTTATGGAAACCCCTCTGTGGCATCGGCATTACACAGCTTGTGAATCCACAGCTCATCAATCCAGTTGGGGAAATATCATGCAGACTGTGGCCCAGAAGGCCACGCACATTTGTAGCAAATGCTTTGATTCTGAAGCTCAAGGTCAACCAATCATGATGGTTTCTTCCTTGAGCTGCCTGACTTTCTGGGGAAATGCTGGGAAGAGTTTGTAATTTATCCCAGAAGCTCCAAAAGAGCCATTGGACCATCCCCTCTTTTAGGGAAATGCAGCAAGGCCCTTTAGAATTGTCAGTATTGAAACTTTCAGTCTAAAAGAATAGCGATTTTGCTGAACCTTAATGTCTTCCTAAGTCCTTGTTGCCAGATGCACTGTTTTCCCATTGGATGTGCCAAAACCACCAAATAGTTAAAACACGTCAGATCGTCGCAAGATGGCCCAAACTGAATTTTTCCCCCAAAGAAGAGCTCCTAGTCAGCAAATCATGGTCATATTCCATATTAGAAAATGTCTGATTAGGCTAAAAATTAGGAAAACAGACTTTCAGCACAAAAGACTTCACATTTTCTTTGTGGAAAGGCTTGGAGCAAGCACTAAGAGAGAGAGGGGCGAGTTAAGGGGAAGAGTCACAGGAACGAACGCCACAGCAGCAGTGCCACCAGTTATTCCTACGCCCTCAGGAACATGTTCTTAATGCCCAACATTCCTCGTGAGTTCTCCCAACTCATCTAGGAGGATGGAGGCTGCAGCTCACACCAGCTGCTCTAGCGTATTTGATGTGGTGTAAGCTACTCTCGGGACTAGCCATTGTGTCTGAGCATATGCAAGGAGTGAGTGGTCCAAGAATTCTTTTTAGTCAAGCATCCTCCAATTTTTGGTATTAAAAATGTCAGCAAATAATCCTCGGGCATAATAAAATGCTAACCATAGCTTCAGTACCAAAGGATGTTTTAAGTGGCATGCAAGGAGTAAAAAGAAAACTTCCCAATTGACAAATGTCAATTACATCTAGATAATTTGGGGGTGGGGTGGGGTGGGCAGGGGAGACAGGGACAACATCCCCCAGCGACTCTGCAGGGCATAGTCTCACACCTGTTTGTTGCCTACAGTGTGACCAAATCTACACTTAATATTTCCTGAGGTATATTAATTTCTTGATAATTTCTCTTACCTGCTAGCTCATCAAAGCCAGCGTCAAGTTTCCCATTCATCCTGTATAGCCATGATTCTTAGCCCTGGCTTTTTCTTGGGGTCACCTTGGGAGCTTTACATAATGCAGTTTGTATTTTGAAATTGACCAAAATATCACTGAGACCTCATGACAGTGAAGGGGCCACTGAGACAAGTGTCCGCAGTCCACAGAGACGGTCACATACACAGGCTTAACTTCAGGGTCCTTCAGAAGAGCCTTTAGCTCTAGCTGACTCAAGGCTGGTTGGTCAGGGGCTCTGGGGTGTGGTCTAGACATAAAGTTGACTGTACTAAGGGAAGTTATAGTCAAGCAGGCAGCCCACGGCAGTAAACTGACTCTGGGCTGTCACTCTCTCGGTGCTGGATCCCTCCCACCGTGGGGAGGCCGCAGTTAGAGGAGGGCCAGAGTGGGACCCTCCAAAACAGTGCTTCTCAAACCTAAGTGTGCATCAGAATCACCTGCAAGGGCTGTTAAAACTCAGATTGCTGGGTTTCACTCAGCATCGCTAGGCCTATGGTGGAGACAACGAATTTGCGTTTCTAACAAATTCCAAGATATTGCTAGTACTACAGTGGAGCACACTTTGAGAAACACTGCTTTGAAGCCTGAGGCCCAGGCCAGGCCAGCGTTGTCCAGGTCTAGCAGGGGTACACCAGACTTCAATAGTTTTTCCTTTGTGCCCTAAGAGAAGGAATGGGAACGTGGTCCTGAGATGAGCTGGGACTTATTTCTATGCATTTATAAAAGTGTGAAAGCTGACTGATGAAGTGATTACCACATGAGAACAGACAGGGTTTTAAAAATAGATATGCATTTGCGTTGTTTGTTTCTAATATCTTTCCATTAGAAATTAGTAACATTTAAATCAGATTTAATTTTAGAGCCCCAGCCTTCGCTAGCATGAGACTAAAAACAATGAAAACGATATCTATGAAAATTACTGTTTCCGTATCCTAGACAGGAAGTTGCTCTCTCCAGTAGCAACTACCTGTTCCTACGCTGAACAAGGAAAGGCCAAAGGCATAAAAGATGCAAGACAGGGTCTCAAATAAATCAGGCATCTAGATGTGGTGGGCAGGGGACCCTGGTATGAGAAGGTAGCTTGGCCCGAGGTTGTAGATATACAGTCAGGGAACCTATTGTGGCTGGTCTACAGCTGATGCCCCAGAAAGGCAGGTCTGCCCAGGAGCTGTGGAATGCTTCATTTAGATAGTCCTTCTTTCTCCTTCTAATCACCTAGATTGGAGGCCATCCTGGCTGATAGTGAAATATACAGAATATAGTCAGAGAGTCACTCTTACTTCCCTAGTTGTCCCATAGGTTATGGTGGAGGCTTTTTGTGTCACACTGGAAGGTACAGTCAGCAGGCAGGCCACAGCACTGAGCTCTGCAAGCTCACGAGCATGTGCTGCTGTATAAGCCCATCACATACTCCTCCCACCCGCCCGCAAGACCCCATCTTAAGCCATGCTGGACCTCCAGCCAGTTACTGAGCCCTGGGGCTCTGGGATGCCTTTCCTTCTCTTCTTCCCTGATGCGCTCCTGTTCATCTGTAAGAACCTGGCTCAGATGCTGCTTCCTCTGTGAACATATGTCTCTGGCTAATCTGGCCAGATAAAATCAGTTCCTTCCCCCACTATGTTTTCCATCCCGTGTCAGATATCCACCATTCTTATCGCATTGTGCTTTAAATGGTGCTCGTGTGCTGGCTTTCCTCACCTCTAGCTTATTTGCTCTTGGATGTTGTGCGATGTCTCATTCTTTTTTGGATCCCTAGCACCTAGCACAGTGGCTGGTGACGCACTTCCAAGTTTAGTGCTTAATAAATGAAATAAATGAATTCCAGTGTTTAAGCAGGGGAGAAAGCATTTCTAAGCACAAAGCAGGGATGCAGGCTAGGGAACTTTAATGCTCACAGAATCACAGGCAATCAGAGCTGGAGGGGACCTGAGTTATCACCAGTACCAGTTCCTCATCCTGTGGAGGAGGAGGCTCAGAGTTGCTCAAAGATACTCAGTGACTCACTGAAAGCGAACTGGACCAGGACACAGCTTGGTAGGTTCCAGTCTAGCGATCAGTCAGGTTTGGCCAAACATCCAGCTGCAGGGTTGTGGACCAGATCAGATCCTCCTCCTGTAAGTGATGGAACCAGACCCCAGGCTGCCCACCATCTACCATGGGGACCAGACAGCCTCCCTCTCCTGTGCTCTGAGAGTCACGTCCTAGTTCTGCAAGAGCTCTTGGTATCTATCAAGTGGTCAGGTTGTCTTGTTTGCCGCCATTAGGCATCTGGATTTTCATCAAAGCACCAACTTGTTCTCAATTGTCAGGACTTCTTCTTCTGTATAATTTACCTTAGTTACGCTGGTCCAGAGTTGGGTCTAGTACATCTACGCATGTAGTGTACAGAATAATTCCATTTCTGATGCTGGTTTAGGGGCCTGCTGAGCCGGACTCTGACATGGGGCTAGATGCACCTACACCGGGTATAAGATCAGCCATAGACTGTTTCCAGGCAGAAACCAGGTCCACACAGGTTCAGCCCCTGGCCTTTTCAGTAGTTGAGCTCTAGCTCCTCCTGGGCCCTGAGGCTGGTAAAGTCCCAGCCCTCGGGGAAATGGGGCTTGTCTAGTTGGCACATCCCTTCCCTCCTGCTTTGGGCACAGCTATCCGTCTGCTAGAGACTGTGGGGGAAGTGCCCATCTAATGCCAGCTTTCTCCTCCCACAGAGTCCTGGCCCGGAGTCGTGCAGTCCACGGGGCTGGATGGCATGCTGGACCCAAGCTCAGCTCAGTGTCCGGGCCCAATAACGGCTTTTCCAAGGGAGCAGCTTTCTGTCCTGGCCACACCGAGGTAAGCACTAGAGGGGCATCTGCTCACCGAGGTTCCTAGTTCTAGAGCTGCCAGGACAGCTGGAAGTGAGCCCCAGGGTGAGGATCGGCATCATCGGTTCCAGCTGCTGGTCAGTGGGGGCCCAGGTGGCTCCTAGTGACCCAGTGCATGTGGCCCTGCCAGCCCGTCTGGGAGAGCAAGCCGCCCATGCTCTCAGGCTGGCCCCATGACTTCCAGGGGCGTGTGGAGGGTCTGAGCCACCCACCTGTAAAGTAACAGAACACAGGGCCTCCAACAGACAGTCAGCATCACTCATTCCCTCCACATAGCTCCTGGTCTGTCTGAGCAGGCGACCTTATGGGATTGAAGGCCTTTGATCACTCTTTATGCCCTTGGCCATGGAGTAGAGAGTGGGGAGAGCCCCAGATCTGGGGACAGAGGCCTGGCTCGGAGTCCCACTTCCACCAATTTACTCTTACTGTGTCTCCTGTTTCCTTCTCTGTAAAATGGGAAGAGTAAGACCTACCTCCTAGGTTTGTTATGATGGGTAATGAGACAGTTATACCCAATAAATGATAATGATGTAATTATGATCTCTCCTCACTCATTTTAAGATGTGTCTGTAAGAATTCAGACCAGTAGATTCTGTTTTCCATTCCACTCTGGAGTAGACAATGAATCCACAGGTGCCTGTACCTGCTACTGCTTTCTGGCCACATATTTCTATCATGGGCATCTTAAGTGCTTTTGAATCAAGTCTGCATGATGCCTAGAAACCTGATAAACCAGATATAAAACAATTAAATAGCCAACTCTTCCCTGCTCTCTTGATTTATGGCTTTGGGAAGGTAAAACTTACAGTCTGTTGAATGGAATTTTTATTTTGATGGTGGAGGCTTGGAAGCGCAGCCCAGGACCCATCCATTACAGTGTGTGCTGTCTCGGGCCTCTCTGCTCTAGATCAGCCAAGGCTGAGCAGTGCCAGGCGTCCATGTGCAGAGCCTGCCGCTCACCAGCTGCACTGAGCCTCCCAAGGCCCATTTCTCTCCTCCATAAGGTTCAAGGATTGGACTGGATTAGTGGTTCTCAAAAGTGGTCCCCAAACCAGAAGCATCAGCATCACCTGGGAACTTGTGCGGATTCTCGGGCCCCACCCAGACCTACTGAATCAGAAACTCTGCGGGTGGGCCCGGCAGTCTGTGGTTTAACAGGCCGTCCAGGTGATCCTAATGCACTGAACCTCTCGCCTTGATCAACCCCGAAGCTCTTTCCAGTCCAGACTTCCCCCTAGTAAATCCACCCTGGGAGATGCTCGCAGAAGAACTGGATTTTATTCCGTCAATGCCTTTCTCTGTTGCAGCCTCCCGGGGAATACCTCCCAGGGAAGCGGAGGGGCCCTAGAATTCCTCTCTCACTCTATGCAAGCCCCAACCCTGAGAGTATCCCAGTCTTTACAGCTGAAAGCAGCAGCCAGTTTACGTTTAGAGCGGAGGCCACATGTAAAACAAGAAATGACTCTTGACCCGCTCTCGTAATGTGGCGAGTGAGATGGAGGAGGAGGAGGAGAAGGCTGGATTTCCTCAGCCACAAGGATTTCCTCTCTGCTAACAGAGTGACCCCAGTTCACCGATCTAATCTCTAGCCTGAGAATCACTAACAGCTCTCAGCATCCCTCCCTATAAGGCAGGAATTCTCTTATTCCCTCTACAATGCACCTCCAAAGGCAGGTGCCTCTCAGCACCACAGGCCGTCCTGGCCACGGAGGTGGACCCATCACTTGGCCCAGTCTAGGAGCTTCATCAGCTATTCAGGTGGGGCCAGAACCTGTGTGAACTCATTCACCTGGTGCAGGGAGTTTCTCTGATGACTGGAGTGTATGAACCATGGGAAAGCCACAGGATGTACCTCCGGCCCAGGAGCAGGCAGGATTGCTGCGTGGCCCATCAGTTGCTGGATAAAAGGCCCCTGACAGGTCTCCCCACTCTTAGTCATTTATCTTCCGTTCTGATGGGAGTGGGACAAATACAGAACATTCACACCTTAAACAGAACATGTTCCTTCATGTGAGTCCCGAATTGTATCTTCCGCAGCCAATCACTCCTCTCACAGGGCTTAGCTTAGCCCCAGAGAGAACTGTCATCTCTTTAGGAGATAGACTTCCAAGGTTGTTTTTAAAAATAAAGAAATAAAACTCCTCCCCTGGTTCACATCAACTGGGGAGAAAATGTTCTTTTGTAAACTTTGCTTTGTGCTTGAAATCACTAGAATAGAAAACACACTATTTTTTCTTTTCCTTCTTATTCATGAATTTTTTAAATAAAAGGCTTTTTTAAATTTAAAAATATTATAGAGGCACACAATTATGAGTAGGTCAACTTAAAGAAGAAAAAAACCTTTTCTCTAAGACCCAAATGAGAGATATATTTGCAACATCTTCCAACAGTACTGAAACAATCTGGCCAGGATGCACATCTCCACTGGGATTAAATGCTACCAGGTACCATGTGTTATCTGGACAGGGCACTGAGGAGCAGCATTAGACTTGAAAAACTGTGAAGTCAACTGAGTTGAACCAGTAGAGTGCCAGGCAGAGCAGAAATCTTTATAATTGCTTCAGCTCAAAGGATGTGAGGGTTGGAAGATACTTTAAACATCACCACTCAGATGGAGAAATGAAGGGGCACAGAAGGAAGGAGACTTGTCCACACACTCACTGACTCTCAGAGGTGGAGCTCACTGTGTAGGTCAGGTCACTTGCACACGACAAAGATGCACAGGATGCATTTCTGCCTCTGGGAACTTTGCCCTGTAGGGGGCAGGATAAGGGGAGAATACACTGCCTAAGAGAGCATTAAGGAAATCCTTTTAGAGATGGAGAAGGGAGAGAATTTGTCTTTTTGGAAATAGGATACGCTCTCCGGTGGACGTAGTATTTAAGTTGGGAGTTAAAAGACAACAGGAAGGACTCTGACCGGCATAGGTAGGGGGCAAGGAAGGCCTGGGGAGGGGCAGGGGGAAGTATGCCTGGCACGGAAGAGGCTGAACTAAGGACCACGGTGGGGAAGCACGGAGCCATCACTGCCTGTGAGAAGTTCAGTTTGCCTGGAATGCAAAATATGCGAAGGGAGGAGAAGGAGGGCAGGATCTGTCTGCCAGGCTGAGCTGTCCTAGTGGCTCACTGGACAACCGCTCACCAGTGGATCCTTTGAGCAGGGTGAGAGGATCAGAGCAGGGTTTTAGGAAGTTAGATGGGGCAGCCAGGGATGGTGGGCATTGGGAGAAGAGAGAGGAACAGGCCAGGACAAAGGTTGGGAGGCTGTTCTATGACCTGAACCAGGAGCATAGAGGTGGGATTAGAAAGTACAATTTCAGGAAATTCTGTTGAAGCAGAATGGAAAAGGCTGGATGGAGGGCACAGAGGAAAGAGCAGAGTCCAGTGATGAGCTGAGGTCTGCAGCTGGTGAATGAAAGAGTGGGAATTCCAGGAACAGAAAAAGGAAATGTAGAGAAACATGTTCAGGAGGATGGGGAGAGATGCCCGCAAGAGACAGTAGCTATGGAACCACTTCGTAAATCAAGCGGCCGCAAATGGGGCAGTGGCCACTGCGTAAAGAAGAGGAGCCGGGGGGTGGGGGGTGATGACCCCAGAAAGGATTATGAGGATGAAGACTTCTGTTTTGGATGTCTTGCATTTAAGATGTCAACATCTGTGGGGAGTCGCCCATCAGGAAGCTGGGGGTTCAAAGCTGGCTTTCAAAAGAGAAGCTGGGCCAGAGATCCTCGCGTGGACATGAACTGCATAGACATTTCAGTTGACCCCTTGGAAGAGGATGAGCTCACTGAAGGGGAGACTGTAGGGTGAGGTGGTAACCTCTAGTAATGGGAAATCGGAAGCAGTATGTCCCTTATTACCATCAACTCCTACAGTTGAGTCTTTTTTCAGCTCCCTATCCAAATTCTAAGTGTTACTAATATGGATATAGAAGGATGAATTTCCATGTCATTTCTTCTCCCTTTATCTACCTGATGAGAGATAATGTGTGCTGGGAAGCAGAAAGGAGTGAAACAAGAAAAGGAGCAAAAGTCAAGGAGTTGACTGGGCTGCCAGCTGACTAATCAGCTGGCTACTTATCTGCAAGATCATTAGCCAGCAAAACCAGTGATGGTCAAACACGCAGATGTGTCACTGCCTCCTCTGCACGGCTGGCTGGAGAACTGGAGCAAACAGAAACGTTGTTCAAAGTAACCGAAGAGAAAAGAATCTTGCGGTTTTATTTTTGGTGTCTCACCAAAGAGCTGTCTATTTCCAGCTGAATAAAAGCACATTACTGAGAAGAATGCATCACTTTAAAACGGATTAGGAATGCAGCATGTGGTCACAGGCACAAAAGCCAAAAGGAACCAGGCACCACGGTGGAAAGAAGCTGCCCTGACCATCCCCACTCACACTCTCATTCATTCTCCATATAGATTTTTTTTAGGACCTACTACAAGTCAGGCACTGTACACAGCCCCAGAAAGATGTAAATTCAAAGGGCACAGCTTCTAAAGCACTCTCAGGGAGACAGACACATGAAAGATTATACACAGCATGAGGAGAGGTGAGAAGGTTGTGCACAAACAGAAGACAAGGGAATGCACGCTGAGGGGTGGAGTGACTAGCTGTGCAGGTCGATGAGGCTCAGCTCTGTCCTCCAGGACCTTGCGGCCAGTGGCGGGACAGGCTGAAGTCACTGGGCTTAAAAAGAGGCCTGACAGAGGTCAAACAATGAGCTATGAGGTGATATGGATGGAGTCAGCTCTGAGAGTGAATAAGCAGCAATCTAAGTGAAGAAAACAACGTCCTTGGCCACAGAACATTGGAATGACTCAGAATTAAATAAGTGTGTGATCACCTATTAAATCCTAATAACAACCCTGTGGAATAGTGTTTATTGCCTGCTTTTTATCAGTGAGGAAACCAGGGCTCAGAAAGATTACATGACTTTTTTCTGCTAACAAGTAGCGGGGCCAGGAGTCCAAACAAGGTTTGGATCCAGTGCAGAGTTCTTTTCATGACACTGATTTAGTAGGAGAGAACACACACACACTTCCGAAGTTGAGAATGAGAAGAGATGGCTTTTGGTTGGGATGATCTGAGAAGGCCTCAAGGAGGAGGTGGTACCTGTGCCAGGCTGGAAAAATGGGCAGGGAGCAGAAATGACTGGAGCTGTGGGGAGAGAGACGGGAAGGGACAGAATTGAAAGTTTAACACCCTTTCTAGGGGATGACTCTAACCCTACCAGGAAGATCTGGGAAGCTTTCCAGAGGAGGTGATATCTGATGTAGATGTGTAGGTGTGCATAGGAGCTCACTGGAAGCGAGCTCAACAACACTCGTCTCCCAGCTAGTTAACCTGGGGGAGGTCACTGGTCGACAAGTACAGTGCAGTGCAGAGCCCCGTCTGGCACATGCTCAAGAAGGGTCTGCACTACCTCGTGGGGTCAGATGGATTTATGCCATTTGGTCTCTTTTCATGTATGATCAAATGGTTTTTTTTAATTAAAAAGAAACATTTAAGAATAAAAGAGAAAGTGGGCGAGGAAGGAAGGATGGAAGGGTATTCTGGCTTAGTAAGGGGTCAGGTTTGGATTCTATTTCTGGTCTAGTTTTTGTTTGTAACTTTAGGCCTGTCAGTTAATCTTCTGTGGATCGCTTTCCTTGCATATCAAAGAGAGATGATAATCCCAACCTAACTCACAGACTAATGAGACACTAGAAGTAAACTCATTTGAAAAGTTGAAAAACTTCACCCACATAAAGAGGAACCATTATCAGTATCACATGTATATGCGGGAACTAGAGGCTGAATAGATGGACTGGCTAAGATGGTCCCAGAGCTATACACATTTTTTTTTCTCCCCAAAATGATGCTTCATGGATTTTCAGTCACCAGATCTCAGAGCTAACCCAGTGCTGCTGGCTGAAGAGGGTGTGTTCAGTGCTGAGGCTTCAAGATAGGTCCCCAGCAGCCCTTCCCACTGCCCTCCCAGAGGAGTCAAGCTTCCGGGCAGGACACAGTGCTGGGAGAGGTGTCAAACTCACCCCCTGGCCATCTCAGTGCCAACACTACATGCATATACCTCCTGCCCACAGGCAGAGAACTCAAAGAATTCTGTAAACAGCACTGCCAGGTCATACCACGTCACAGGGTAGAATTTCAGGGGCTCTGTCCCATCCCGTGTTTGGGATGTGCAGACATCTGGGTTGTCTGAGCCAGCCCTGTTTATGCCTGTCATCCCAGTGTAACTGTTGTAGCATTGCCTTTCACTCTCAAAAGTGTCCCAGTTTGAATGGTCAATTCCAGGATCACCTTGCCCTTAGCCACCAGGGGCACCTCCTTGTCATCCTCTTAGAGATCAACTCTGAGGGACCCAGAAACTGCCTTTGTCCAACACTCAGCACTCCGTGGAATAATCCTCATTTCTGTTTCATTCCAGGTGCATAGCGTAATGTCCATGTTGTTCTACACTCTGATCACAGCTCTTTTGATCGGCATACAGGCAGAACCACACACCAAGAGCAATGTCCCAGCAGGACACGACGTCCCCCAAGCCCACTGGACTAAACTTCAGCATTCTCTTGACACAGCCCTCCGCAGAGCCCACAGTGCCCCAGCTGGGGCGATAGCCGCCAGGGTGGCAGGGCAGACCCGCAACATCACCGTGGACCCCAAACTTTTTAAAAAGAGGCGACTGCGTTCACCCCGCGTGCTATTCAGCACCCAGCCCCCACCCGTGGCTGCAGACACTCAGGATCTGGACTTGGAGGCCAATCGTGCTGCCTCCTTCAACAGGACTCACAGGAGCAAGCGGTCAGCACCATCCCATCCCATCTTCCACCGGGGGGAGTTCTCTGTGTGCGACAGCGTCAGCGTGTGGGTTGCGGACAAGACCACCGCCACGGACATCAAGGGCAAGGAAGTGATGGTGCTGGGAGAGGTGAACATTAACAACAGTGTATTCAAACAGTACTTTTTTGAGACCAAGTGCCGGGACCCCAATCCTGACGAGAGCGGGTGCCGGGGCATCGACTCGAAGCACTGGAACTCGTATTGTACCACAACCCACACCTTCGTCAGGGCGCTGACCATGGATGGCAAGCAGGCTGCCTGGCGGTTTATTCGGATCGACACAGCCTGTGTGTGTGTGCTCAGCAGGAAGGCGGGGAGAAGAGCCTGACCTGCACGACAGCCCCCACCCTCCCCAGCTCCCCACCCACTCTCCTGCGCCCCTCCCTACCTCAACCTGTAAATTATTTTAAATTATAAAAACTGCATGGTAATTTATAGTTTATACAGTTTTAAAAAAATCATTATTTATTAAATTTTTGGAAGCAGCCTGTGTGCCAGCCCTCCAGTCATTCTGTCCGGTGTGACGATCTGCCAGTCCTGGGACGGGTGCTGTGGGGAGAATGGTCCACAGCATCCGCTGGCTCCCTCTCGGGGCCACCTGTAACCCTCACACTCCCAACCCCCACAGCCCGCCCTGCAACTTCAGGGAAGGCTAACTGGGTTCAGATATTAGCCTAAGCCAGGCGTGATTAGGAAGGGAAATCGGCTGGATTGCAACTTTGTTCTGCATTCCAGAGGCAAAGCTACCTAATCCTTGGATTACCTGCCCCACAGCCTGGGTCTGTGAGCCTTGATTGCTTCACTCCAGGAAGCTTGTGGAGTCACATCAGAAGGCAGATCCCTGCTGGGCACAGGGCTGCCCCGACCTCAGAGAGCCCAGGCTGGGTCCTGGAGGGACTCACTAGATAGCTAGGAGGAGACTTATACCAAAGACCTATGAGGCTGGCCCGTTTTTTCAGGGGGAGATCTGCTTTTTGCTGAAAAGCTCTGTGAAAGAGTTGTAACAAAATAATCCCATGAGGCCTGTCACGGTAGATCTGATTTCATGTTAAGATTGCCTTAGTTCTAACGGCTGGCCCTCAATTTATCCCCCAGTGGCTTCCTGCAGAAAGACTTCATTACCCAAGAAAACATAAAGGCCTCCAACACTCTTGCCACCCATTAACAGCCCCACAGCAACTTCCAATGGCCCCAGCGTGGGCCTAGAATCGGAGAAGACAGAGACAGGGCAGAAAAGAACTTTTTTATTCCTAACTGAGTGATTGTCACAAATGGCCAAAGGTGGATGGGGTCATGGGATCTGTGGAGGGGGGGTGAAATGGGGGAGAAAAAGCAAAGATGAGTGAGAACCAACAACCGGGGAAGGGCAGAGGAGAGGTGGACCAAGCCAAAAGGGAACTCGACTTTCTGCTCCTCCCCAAACGGAGGACACTAAACAAGGGAGAGACAGGAGAGCAGAGGACAGGGAGCACAGAGTAGAAAGAGGTGGAAGGTGTGTCATCTACCACCATCAGCATCCCTGGGCCTCCAAGAAATCCAATACCCTGAGCAGTTTCCCCTTTTCTGAGAAGGAGTGGGGGGAGGGGATTCTCACCAACATCGACTGCATAAGGAGAGTCTTAAAGCTGGAGGTTACAGGGACTCCAGGGTACAGCCTGGAGCAGCGTTAAGCTGCTACCTTCCCCTGCAACATTTTTGTTTGTGTTTTTGTTTTGTCCTTTGTATTTTCCCAGAAGGCACAAGTCCCCCTCCTACCCCACCACACACACACACACACACACACACACACACACACACACACACACACACACACACACACAAAGCACTTAAGCACTTACACTGAGATGGAAATTTTGCTTTCCTACCCACACCCTTCCCCCCCAGGGTAAATGCCTTACTCTAGTTTTTGTAAGAACAGGTCCAAATTGTCCCTCTGATAAAAAAAAGCAAACGGTGGTATTCATTCATCTGTAACTCCCCCGTTCCACTGCCCAGCCCCCCACAACCCAATCCAAACGGCAAATTAGAAACATAGAGAGCTCTGGCATGAGAGACATTTGATTAGGGTGAAAACACGATGAAATGGACCCTGCTTTTCCTATCAAAGCCACTGCAATTGGAATAAAGATTTATGTTCGAGAAACACCAACCAGAACATTCTGTGCTGAGATACTTGGTCAGATAAAGGTTGTGGGGAGAGAGCCCTCCCGCTGACCTGTGTCTGTGGCTTTTTCCTGGGCTCCAGTGCCAGTGGCCTCGGCCTTCCTGGCTCCTCCTACAAACAAGTCCTGGGGGCCCTTCCTCTTAGGGCTGGACAGGCTGCTGGGTCCTGGATGTGGGGAGACAGGGCTGCTGGGGAGGTATTCAGGAAGCTTCCGTGGGGACAGCGTCATTTGTGAGCAGCTACACAGTCATGGAGAGTCTGGAGAGCTACTGCCAACCCTGCAGGACACTGGGGCATCTGAAACGTGACTTGGACCCCCCTGCCCGCCTGGAGGGAAGGCGGCTTCTAACTGCTGAGGAAGGATGGAAGGAGGGTGGGGTAGGAGGTGGTCCCCCTCTCCCCACTAACACTGTGGCCTTCCCCAAAGGCAACATTTGCTCGAGGCTGAGCTCTGGAGTCGCAGCGTGGGAGCCAAAGTTTTCACACCATGCATGGGATATCAGCTTGGCTGAACAGAGTCGGAGCAGTCCAAAAACAACCCAGAGCCTGGTGGCTTCTACAGCTTGTCCCCTGCCCCCCACACGGCAGGGAGCTGTGGCTTCCAGACCCACCTCGGCTGCCCCGAGAGGCCGGCCTGGGTCACCAGGGCCCCAGACCCTTGAACACGTTGGAAAAACAGCTCAAAACTGCCCGTTCTATTCTTCTGAGGAGCAGCAGCTGCAAATCCCGCAAGCTTTCCCTTCACTGGCCTCACTTCCCAGGGTTCCCCACAGCCCAGCTCCCTCTCCCTCGGCAGCTTCCTTCCCGAAGCCCCTCCGACTGCGCGCCTGCCCACCTGCCTGCCTGCCCGCCCCAGGAACTAGGGCAGCCCAGGGCTCTCTGCCGTCTGACGCGGCCCCCCAGCCCTCGTACAACTCTTGTGCCCTCTCAGCTCGAGGCAAAACTCCTGGTTCTGGGAGACAAGAGCAACATGGTGCCTGGTTCTAGTTTCTGTTTCAAGTCTGCCCCTCTGACCACCCCGCTACCTCAGCCACTACACCAGCCTCCCCTCGATGTGCAGCAGTTCCCTCCTAACAGAAAACCTACTATGGGGAGACAAATGTTCAGCAACAACCAAACAACTATTTCCATTCCCTTGAAACATGGGAACGTTCCTCCTAAGTCTCATCATTTTCCCCTCAACGTAATCGCATTAGGGGAAGGGGGTTGGCCAAGACCTGGAGCACAGAGGACAGAGCGGCAGGGCCTGTGTTCTCCTCTCCCTGGAGAAAGGGGACAGTGAGGCAGGGGAGCAGACCTGCCTGGGGGTGAGAGCTCTCCAGAGCTCAGGGGCCCAACCCAGCAGTGACCTCGGTCTGTCTTTCCCAGGCCTGCAAGGAGCAGTGGGAGCCCCCGGGGCCCTGCTGCAGAGGAAGCAGCCCAGTGTGATGGGAGGAACACTGGGCTTGGCGTCAGCTGAGCTAGGTTCTAGGCCCAGCTCCCCGATTCCCGTCTGGGCAGCATTGGCAAGCTCCTCTTTGACCTTAGTTCCTGCAGCTGTGAAATGAAAATAATCATTCCAAATCCCAGAGTTGTAAGCACGAAGCAAAACTATGTCTTTGAAAGTACAGTCGTGTCCTATGCAAATGTAAGGCAAAGTAATTTGCTCTAAACTGTCAATTGTAGGAGAGTAGCAGCTATGCAGGGGCTTACTAAATATTTGTTTATTGGCAGAGGTAGAGCTTGGGTAAAGGAAATCTGGTTAGTGGACATCCTGGAATGCAGGTGTGGCATAGCCAGTCTCAGAAGGGTAAGAGCAAGAACAGCACCTCTTCAGCCTCAGATTCTGCTTGAATCTGGGCTCAGGAAGGCCACCAGGATTCTAGGGGTTCTACCGTCAGAGCTCCCGCTTTGGAATCAGACAAGCGAGGTACTTCTACTTAGGCTGTGTGACCTTAGGCAAGATGCTCTGCTTTGCTTCTCTGAGTTTCAACTTCTTCATCTGTAAAATAGGGATGATTATATATATATATATAGTACCTGGCACCTAAGAAGTGTATAATGAATTTCAGTTTTGAAAAGTAGAGTTGGCTGAGAAAGCCTGAAATGTTGTTAGAACAGGGTGCATAGCTTTCAACAAAGCAAGGAGGTTTGTGAACAGACAGCTTTACAGAGGCATTGCAGGCTCCTTCTGTGACAAGCAACGCTGATGGTGACTGTTAGCGTTTACTAAGAGCTTGCCCTAGGCCAGCACTAAGCAGTTCACGTGCATCAGGTCTGGGTTCTGAAACTAAGACCACTTAAAGGAGAGCACCTGAAGGCTGGGTTTTCTGTTTGCATGCATCCCTGCCAGGGAACTGCCCTGTGGCTCTCTGGGATGTGTTTACTCCCCCAGCCCTTGGCACTTTCATAAACCATTGGCTTTGAGAGTTTCCACGAGTCAAGCACGTGGGCTCTGTTTTGCCTCAATTCACTTGGGTCTGCAACTAAAAAGCTCTGGTCTTCTCAGAGTTCACCTGGGTTTGTGGAGATGGCTCCGGGGGCCCAGGGCCAAGATGAAGTTGGGCAGTGGGGGCGGGGGCGGGGGCGTGCCGTCCCACAGGTCTCCTGAGGAGAAGCCCTTCAACCCAAGGGCTGCTCTTTACAATCAAAGAAGTGCTCTTTCTGCGTCCCCTCCGCACCTGGCCGAATGTTGGATGTGGCAGGCACCGAACCACTGTCTTAGGATAAAGACAGAAGTTAGTTTCCTTCTTTTTTCCCCTCCCAGTCTTTGCCTGCCCTGTGTCAGCAGTAAATGAGTGAATGGTATGAGTAGAAGGCAAGGACCTTCCGGAGCCACTGCATGGAAGCCATTGGAACAGCTTTCTGGGGTTGGTGTCATGACGCAGCGCATGATCAGACCGCCACAGTCAAACCCTGGCCTGAGTTATAGCAGACAAACTACCTTCTCCCTCTGCACTTCAGTTTTCTTATACAGGAAATGTGGATGATTATGATGATGATAACATCTACTTTGTCGAGTTGTAAGGCTCTTAGTCCAGTGCTTGGCACATGGTAATTTCTTGTATATAAAACATATGTAAATACACACACAGCTATATACACTGCATGCCCACATATAGACACAATACACAAATACACACAGAGCCCCCCGAGAGCTATGAAACAGCCAGGAAGTGTACATTCTACACTCGTATGCACCCACACACTGACTTAAAAACACAGAGCAACAGATGAATTAGTGCAAATAGACCTTCTGAACGATGACCACCATGAGAAGAAGCAATCAGGTGGAAAGAGTAAACCCGGGAAGACTTCCCGAAGGAAACCGCTTCTGAACTGTGTTTGCACAAAGAAGTTGAGTGAAATTATTGTTTGTGCTGGGACTTTCAGATTTACAAACAAGGTACAACCCAAAGACAAGGTTGCCCAGCTTTGGATGGGAAAGAGAGAAGCACCGCCCCTAGTCTCTCATCTCGTTCTGAGCTACAAACTGGCAAAGGAATCACCTTCTCCTGCAAATACAGACTTTGGAGAAACTCAGAGAATAACAGTGTCAAGTCCTGTGGGTGGACACAAAGTCCCCGTACGCCATCCTTAGAATCTTTGTGTTCAACCAAATGCCAAAGAGCTGTTCAAACAGCTTCTGAAGGTGGGGTTTCCTCCAGCATTATCAATGGGCTCTCCTTGACTCTCAAAATAAGCAGGAAAAAGAGAGGCCCTCAGGGCGGGCACTGTGCACGCCTGGCTCCAGGGGCGGACTCGGGATGGAGGCCAGCTCGACGCCCAGGCTGACAGTCTGTGCCACAGCTACGTGCGGTCTCCAGCCTAGCGGCTTCTCCCCCTTTATCTTGCCCTCACCATTCCTTTCACTTTGACATAATGAAAGTGCAACTTGCACACTGACTCGAGATTGCATATGATAATTGGAAACATGTGTCTGAGCTGGCATCCCTTCAAAGGACTTTGGAACTCGGACTTGGGCCATCTTCTGATTGCAATAGCAATCTCCCGAGCTGGCTCTCCAGCCTTTACATTCCTTCAGCTGCACCTTAGCGTTAACTCTTGCCAGGATAAGGCTGCTGCAAGCAGAGCTCATTCCTAATGTTCTGCAGGGGCTGGCAGTGATGAGTCCCAAGTACACAGCAGGGCTCTGGACTTGGCTGCAAGGCAGGAACTTTTCAGCAGCAATAGCGAGAATCAGCTGGTCCATTTTCCTTTTTGTAGAAATGGCTCGACACCCAAGTAGGAGCCTGGGTCTTCCAGGGCACTGCCTGGACTCTCAAGGGATATGATGCTGGTTCCTCTCTGATCCAGCAGGGTGGTTTTTACTGAAGAAAATACCGAAATGCCTTTATCTCAGCAGGAAACTCCTGAGGGAAAGGCAGAATCAATGGCTACTCTCCACTACAATCACCTGAGCCGTGTGACTGACAGCAGAGGCTGAGGGGACCTGTTCAGTTCAGCAGGGACCGACTGCACATCCCTGCACATCAGGTGCCAGGCTAGGCCCTGAGTAGACAGAGGATAAGAGGAGCTCCCTGTCCTCCAGGCCCCACTGTGGATCTTTGTCCTTCTTCCAGCTTTTATTCTAGATGTATCTGCATACCACATGCCCAGAGCACCTGGAGGCAGGCAGCAATCACCCTGCCCCCTCGCCTTGGCCTCCACTTGCTTGTTCCTGACCTGCTCTCACTCCCATCTCATCCCTAATGAGCTCCAAACTCTTGGCCCCATGCCCTTGCCCCTGACCCTGCCCTGGGTTCTCCAGGGAAGTGCTTCTCGAACTTCAATGTTCACCCGAGTCCCCTGGGAATCCGATTCAATATGTAGGAAATGGGAGATTGAGATCCTGAATTTCTAACAAGCCCCCAAGTGATGCTCCTGATACTGCACTTGGGGACCACACATTTGAGTAGCAGGTCATAGATCACACACAGCCTCCCCGTGGTGCAGACCTCAGTTCCCACTTGGAACTTTGACCAGACTCATCTCCTTGGTTCTCAGAGTCCAAACTCTCCTTGAGTACAACAGTCCTGGCTCTGCTCCAGCCACTGGGAATCCAACCTCTGCCTTAGGCTCCTGGGCTACGAGGTCAGTGCTGCCGTCCTCCCTTGATGGGAAGAAGTCAGAAAGGGGCAGATCTCACTTATATAATCCTAGGGAGAGCATGGTGGGAGCTACAATCAAGTCTCAAGGAGGTGGAAACTCATCCCAGAGGGAGGCCCCAGGGGGAGACAGGGTCGCATGGGTCAGGCCTTGAAGGTGTATTTGGTAGCTAGACAGAAGGAGAGAAAGACATGATCCACCCAGCATCGGGCTTGGTCCTAGTTGTGAAAAAGAATCTGGGACAAGCAAAGCACCACAATGGAGGCCTGATGCAGAGTCTTTCGCTCTCAAATCTGAGCAAGCTTCCTCTCCTCTCTGACCCTCGGTTTCTTCCTCTTGATAACAGAGGGATGAAAAGTCATTCTCATCAGTCCACACTGTGGACTGTTCTGAAACTTCCCAGAGGGGCCATTTTTACTGCACCCGGGACAGTTTACATAACACTTGATATAACTATCACCAGTGGCTGTAAAAATGAAAACTGTCACAGCTAAATGTGAAAACAAGTAGCTCCCATTGGCCTCAGAGTTTGTCTCCCTTCAGCTTTAAGTAGATGAATTCAGTCAAACCAAAGTGGGAGTCACTTGAAGCATTTGGAAACCTCAAAGCAGATCCCCTGATGGCCATATGTGGAGTTCCCACCCTTAAAGGGCAGTATACAGTTAGTTTATTTACAGTTTTTTATATTTGAAGAATGTCACTTAAAAATAACAACCAGTTCTATTCCTTCTCTCTTGAGTTGGCCCCTTTCTGGATCTACAATGGTTGCTGCTGCTATTACAACCTCTTTTTTATCCATTAAGTAAAAATTCCATCTTCTGAGTAAAATATCATGGACACACCGAAGAAATGAGGCTTTCAATACCCCTAACAGAGGCTTTGCTGGAAAAAATTGCGAAAAATTCAGGCTACCTGAAGTTTATCAGGACAGATAGCCAGTTAGTTCTCTCTGGATTAATACCTGTTGGAGGCAGTAAAATCAAGGTGAATGTTGTATGTGTATTCCAGACATCATATATTTAGGTAACTCAGTGAAGTTCTTTGGTTTACATCTAGGTACTTGGTGCTACAGATTTTCAGCTTCAGGTGGTAAATATACATTTATCTCTGGAAAATATCTTGTTTTAGAGATTGTTTGAAGGTTGTTTTGTTTTGTTTTTGTTTTACAACATGATTCTATACAGAACACAAGCCAGAAGATGGAAATGTGGGCAAAGTTCCCTCTAAATCAGTCTTGCTCACTTATGCCAGGAGCTGATGGATTCAGTACAGCCAAGGATTTCAGCTGGGAAAGCTATCCATTTGCTGCTGATTTTCTTTTTCTGGATTTATCTTTCACTTGGGTCATTTTCCTGATTTGTCTCCACATGTTCCAGGAAGCCATCCCTCTGAGCCTCCTGTTAGACAAGACTTCTTCTCCACTGAGAAATCACACTGGCATAAGATTCATGGCTGGGGAAAGTGATGATAGGACACAGGTCTATGAGCAAGAGGGCCCAACATACATTAAAGGGTTTGGATGACTCGTGGTGACAGAACTTGAAACTCTACTCATTGAGAGATTTATTTTACATAGACTTTAATCATGGCTTTATTGGGTTGTGGTTTGTGTGTACTTGGTGAGTCACAGAGATTTTTAGGAGGAAAAAGCTTTTCAATTTTCTTATTCATTATAAAAGGCTTTGTCCTATGTAAAGCAATAAAGATGAAATGGAAATGGAATATTCAGATCCCAGTAGAATGAGGGGAGAGTGTTAGAGAAAGAAAGGCAATGTTTAAATCAGAATCCTGACTGTGCCACTGAATGAAGAGGGTTCTTAGCCTGGTGACATGTGCAGACCATCTGGACTATGGGGTGGATCAAAGGACTGTTTTCTTTTAACAAAGATACTATACACAGTTCAGGTGGCAAATAGTGATAGGCCAAGGGGAACACACTGAGCTCCACGGCCCTTATACACACACACACACACACACACACACACACACACACACACACACACACACAAGCTACATATTTATCCCTGCCCTACACTTCTGCTCCTTATTCACCAAGGAGGTAAAAAAAAAAAAACCTACCCCATTAGTTCACGTTGATCCAAACTCCTAATCTACTGGTTTCTTTTGTTTTGTTTTTCTAAGAATTTATATTTTGGAAGGGGAAAGGCAAGCATAGCTGGGTGGTTAGGAGAACAGGCCATGGAAGCAGAATTCCTGGGTTCAAGTCTTGGTTCTCCCACTTATTGGCTGTAGTAGTCAGCTCAGGCTACCATAACAAAATACCAGAGACCAGCTTTAAACAACAGCAGTGTATTTTCTCACATTCTAGAGGTGAGGAAGTCCCAAAATCAAGGTGCTGGCCCATTAGTGAGAGCTCTCTTACTGTCTTGTAGATGGCTGCCTTCTCACTGTGATCTCACATGGCAGGAAAGACAGAGACAGAGTCAGGGGAGGAAGAGCTCTCATAAGGACACTAATCTTATTGGATCAGGGCCCCACCCTTATGATCTCATTTAACTTTGCTTCCTCGTAGTCCTCATTTCAGAATATAGTCACATTGAGGGTGAGGGCTTGAACATATGAATTTTAGGGCACACCATTTAGTCCATAGCATTAGGTATGTGACTTTGAGCAAACTGTCTAAGCTTTATTTCACTGTAAAATGGAAGGATAATTATATTTACCCTATACCTTTGCATTAAGCATCCAGTATCACCTCTGTAAAGTGCTTAGCATGGTGTTGTTGAGAACTAGTTTCACTCACAGAGAAGCAAATTCTAGGGCTTCGTTCCATTATGGTGACCAAGGAGGACCAGAGGTTTGAGATAGGGAAGAAAGGGGAACCTAGAAAACAGTTCTTACTCTGAGAAGGAGAGGCAGAAAAAGAGACAAGAAAGTGAAATGCTTAGAAAAAAGAATGCCCAGTCTACTGTTAGACAGCCTGGATGCTAGACAGTTTCTCCTCATAGTGAACTAAAAATCTTTCCCCAACATTTTCACGCATTCCCCAAAGTACTGTCCCTAGGAAGTGTTCTCTGGAATAACACATGGAATTGGCCCATGCTCCTTTCCATATGACAAATCTTTGAAAACAGCTATTATGTCCCCCACCTAAGTCTTTTATTTTCCAGGCTAAACATTCCCAGGTCCTTCAGTCATC
Source organism: Camelus bactrianus (assembly GCF_048773025.1). Taxonomy (NCBI): domain Eukaryota; kingdom Metazoa; phylum Chordata; class Mammalia; order Artiodactyla; family Camelidae; genus Camelus; species Camelus bactrianus. The sequence goes on along the minus strand of NC_133547.1, from coordinate 44,769,271 downwards.
CCAGTATGATAGGGTTTCCAGCCCCCTTACTATCCTGGTCAGCCCTCTCTGGACACACTCTAATTTGTCCATGTTCCCCTTCAAATGTGGTGTCCAGAATGAAATACAATACTCCAGATGTGGACTGACCAGCACTAATTACAATGGGACTATTAACTCCTTTGATCCACACAGTATATTTCTATTAATGTAGCCTAAAATTACAAAACTTTTTCATATGCCACATCACTCTAGATTTTCCTTTTGAGTTTATGGTAAATTATAACTGCTTGGTTTTTTGTTTTGTTTTGTTGTTTTCTTACTATCATTAAACCAGGACTCCTCCATCTCCCATTTTTGCCAGTGATTATTTAGCTTAAACACAGGCGTGTGGCTGACTAAATGGTGAGACTTAAAGTCTTCGTGGGCAGGAACTATGTCTAACTCATCACAGTATTTCAGAGCCTATCACATCACCTGGCTTGCTCATACGTTAGCTGTATCTTCTACCAACTGTCTCCCACTGTGATAAGAGCTTAAGGAACAAAGGCACCAAGAGTGCACCAGGCAAAAACTTGATCTTTACTCCTAATTATAACATTGGCCCCCAATCCCTCTAACGTCTCCCACCCTGGCAACCTGAACAGGAGCATCTCTGACTTCAGTAGGACTTTTGTGAACTCATTCAAACAAGCCCATCTGATGGTAAACACAGCAGGGAAGAATAAGAAAAGAAAGGGGAAAAGAAAAGAACACAAGAGCAAACTGTGGAAAGGGGTGAATACAAGAGCATTTGCTCACTCCAGCTCCATTTACAATTGCATTATTCCTCCTGCTAAAAGCCCCACCCCTTTCTATTTTGGGCACCTTGTAAGAGGAGGGGGAAGCCTTGAGCTCCCCCTAGAGGTTACAGCATGAGACTTATACGAGATGCTCAATAACTTGAATGATCTTTTGTTCTTTATGAATCTTAATCTCATAATCCAACATACTGACAGATCCTCTCATACATGGAGGAAGGATCAGGCCAACCCAGAACTCTCAAAAGAAATACCAACCAATGAGACCTTAGTGCAAGGAGGTCTTTGCAAACTTGCTTCGCCTGAGCACTACCTCCCTTACCTTGTTTATTTGCTTGCTCCTATCAGCTGTGGATTCCAGGCACACTTCCACAGACTTCCAAGTCTTGCATTTGCTTAACTTGGACTTTAGCTTTCTTATGCATAAATTTGTTCATCCAAGCCAGGGACTGTATAGGAGCTGGGAATACACTAGTGAGAAAAATCAGACATGGGAAAAGAAAAATCTCCTTGTAGTCTAGTGAAGGAGCAAGATAGCCCACAAATAAATGAAACTGCAGCCATGATGAGTATTACATACAGAAGTATGTGGGACCATGAGCACCACAACAGACGGATCTGGCTTGGTTGGGGAGGAGAAAGTCACATGTGAGGGGAGGGAAGAGCAGGATTAACCAGGTAATGACGGAAGTGGAGAAGTTTGCAGGCAGAGACAGTGGCCTTATGCAAAAGACCTGGTGCCGAAGAAAGCCTAGGGAGTCCTGGAACTTGAAAAGAGTCCAGCGTGGCTAGAACAGAACACAGAAGAGGGAGCTTGCAAGAGGATGCAGCTACGGAAGAGAGCTGCTTGGCTTGTCACAAAATCCTGCCTCCAGATTAAGTCTGATCTACGACCAGTTTTCTTCAAACTTGATGGTCAAATAACTACTTTATCCTTCCTGTCTGCAAGGCTTTCATGCGCTACATCATCAATGCCTTGAGGGAATAAAAATACATTTTGCGTGTATGGTGACCTTGACTGGGTCTATCATGGATCTTAGAGATGGAACTTCAAACATGAGTAGAGGGTTTTTGTTTGATATTCTTGCTTAACATGGAATTTTTGAACCTTCTGAAAACCATAAGGAAGCAAAGAGGGAGAAACTGTGGGTGCTAGAGAAGATTTGACGTGGGTGAAAAACAAAGTCCTTCATGAGGAAACACTAGGGGCTTCCCTGATACCTTTCTCTGAATGGTTTCACTATTCCCTAAGGGTCACATCATTCAGCAATGCTTTGCGTTTGTTCAATGTTTTTCCTTGTTGGTAAGAAATCAACTAGTGACCATGTAATTGTAAACCCATTTCTCTTCATTCCAGGACTATTGAACACTGGCCACAAATCTGTAACCAATCTATTTTTACTTAATCATCACTCTTGCAACAAACTCAAAGTAAGTTTCTACTATGTGCTAGACACTGAGGATAAAAAAATGAGTAAGACAAGAGTATTTGCCCTCTGAGGGCTCACAGTCAAGTGGGAAAACCAGACATGATCCAATTAGTGAGTAATGGAATAGATATGAGTATGAAAAATGGTAACATGAGATGAGAGAAAGCTCTTAACTCTGCCTCCAGATGCAAGGGGGGCCTTTTACAGGAGGGGCATTGAGCTGAGGCTTGGCACATAAGTAAGAACACACTACAAGGACAAAAGAAGTCCCCGGCAGAGAAAACAGCATTTGCAAAGGCATGGAGGCAAAGGAAAGATCGGAATAGTGGGTAACTGCAGGAAGGTGGCTTGGACAGAATCCAAGATGTCCTTAGGAGTCAGGAGAGAGGTGAGGCTGGAAAGCAGGTACAAGTCACTCATGATGAGCTTTGAACACTGTTGTCTAGAATTTAGATTTTATCTCAGAGGCAATAGTGAGCCTATAAAGCTCCGGTCTGTACTTTAGACAGATCATTCAGACAGTCACGTGGAGGATAATTTGTAATCATGAAGAGTCAATGAGAATTTTAACACATCTGACATCAATGACTGGTTAGTCCATATATATTTGGTGGTTTATATATGGTGTTACTTTGATTTATTTGACAGAAAACCTAAACCTTATTGACGATCACAGAATCTCTAAAAAGACAGCTGGAGTTGGCTCTTTTTTTCCCAAAGTGTGTTGTACAGAACACCAGTTCTATGGAGTGTTAGTAGACGTCAAAACAGGGGCAAATATCTGCCAATCATATTTAGGTTATTACCCATAGGGAGTAGAGTGGCCTTCTAGGTAACCCAAATGAGATAAAGCAAAGAAGGCGTTTCTGTATTTCTTCAAGAAGCATCAAAGGTCTGAAGCAGGTAGGTACAGACACAGATATAGCCGCTTGCTTCTCTTTTTGTGATGCTTTCCTTGGACTAGTGTTAAAATGGGCTGAAAACGGTACTCTCCGAGCACACAGCAAGTAAATAGTAGGAAGAAAGCAGTTTCATCTGCAGCCAGGCAGCAGGGAGGAATTAATTTATAATTCAAGAACTGGCCATGCCACTATCTAACCCTCCCCTGGAGAAAGGGCCAGGTGAGGTAGGTGGTACCAGCCGGCCTGACCAAGGTAAAGAGGAGGTTCAAGGAGCCAGGCTAGGTCATAAAGAGGAGTGGCCAGGGGCAGAGAGGGGCAGGGAGATCAATGACCACAGCAGAGTGCTCGAGTGTCAGGATAAAGAACCTGAGTCCAGCATCAAGTTTGGGCCTGAAAGGAGGATCCAGTAGGGGATCAGGTCCCAAAATAAATGCACAGACAGACCAGGAAGCTGGGACCAAGGTATGAATGAAACAGAAAGCCCTAGGCCTTACTCCACACACAGAAACGGGTAGCTCAGAGCATCTTCTTATGACATGCGGCTGTGCGGTGCCAGAGTGTAGGGAGTCACTCTGCACTGAAGCACAGCAAATGGGTGGTCAAGGTCATCCACACTCAGATAAACTGAGTCCTCCCCCTGGACTCTAAGGTAGGAATCATCTGATTCATCTTACTTACTCCAGCGATTCACAAAGAACTTGGCGCCACAATAGGTGTTCAGTCAAGATTTTCTGAACAAATGGCTGAATAGATTCTCTGAATTAAGCTTCCCTCCACATCACCAATCTTTCTGACCTCCGGGTTCCTAAGGAAGTTCTATGTGGATACAGAATATCTTTGCCAAATGACCCTCTGTGTTACAGCCCGATGGCACGGTGTGAAGACCTTATGCTCGTTGAGATGTCAACTGCCAGTCTCAACAGAGAAATGATACCAGTTGGCAAAGCCACCCCAGTGGAACCCCAAAACGGACACATGTTAACCTTTCCTCTCCCTTTTTCTACTTCGTTACAACACTGGACTGAACTACTCGGAAGCCAAGTGAACAGTAACCACAGACCCACAGGATGGCCTCCCAAAAAGAGGCCTTCGGAAATTTTTAATGATAATATTAACTCAGGCTTATCAATTTTGTTAGAGAAATGTAAGCTACAGTAGTGTTATATTGTGTTACTCTCAGCTGCTTTTTGTTTTCCCAGCTTCCATAACTATGAGTTTTGGTGTGATTATCTTCTCACATAAGGAGAGGGGAGGCGTCTTACATCTTGAATGGTATATGGTCCACACGGCGGGGGATCCACTCCAAGGAGAAGAGGCGTGTAATCAACATGCAAAATGCCAGAGGTCCCAGAGCACAGGAAATCTAACAGTGCCCACTGCCTGCCGAGCAGAGGATGGTGTTTCAGCGTGATTCCCATGGTGCCAGCCTTCCTATGGTCTGCATACACAGGGAGGACTGAGGGGCTGCTAGATAGTTTTGCATTTGCAGGAATGTGAAAAAGATAGAAACCAGGGTTCTTGGCAGTCAAGTAAAAGCAAGTTGATTCTGTTGCACAACAATGTGAATACTGAATGCCACTTAACTCTACGCTTAAAATGGTTAAATGGTAAATTTTATGTTACATATATTTTACCATAATAATTTTTTAAATGAGCAAATAGAATAAAGGTTCTATAAATAAACAGGGAAGGGAGATGGAAAGCAAGTTGATTCTTTATAACCTGCACAAGGGAGGGGAGCAATGGCACAGCTGATCCAATAATATTTTTATTTGGTTTTTGAATTGCAACTTAGGAACGTGTGTGTGACTGATAATGTTTCTAGATACATTTCCTATCCAGTTGACACCATTCAACACAAGAGAAGAGAGTGCTGCTGGGCACTGAGTACTCTGAAAAGAGGACCCAGGGCCACCAATGGCCACACACAATCTGCAGAGCTGACGGACAGGACCTGGGCCACCACTGGGTGGAAAGGCAGAGCTATCTCTGCACTGCCCACAAGGCTGACTGATGCTCAGCTGAGCTGATCCAGTCACTCTCCTACCCTGACCCAAGCTGCGTGGGGGGTCTGGTCAGAGCTGTTCCAGAACACAGGGACACGCAGAGCCTTCCACATGCTCACACCCAAGGTTTCACCCACAGAAGCTCTATCAGTTCCATGTTGGGGAAGCTGTGCAAGGAACCCTCAGCTCACTCACAGGAACACTCCCTGTCCTGCTCAAAGACAAACAGTGACAAAAGTGACAGCACTTAATGTCTGAAGAATTCACAAGAATAGACTTGTGGAATAGTCCAGCTTTAGGGCAGTGGTGTCACTTACTGTCTGACGTCCTCAGTCTAACATTACTGGCAGGACAATCTCAGGCCTGGCCAGGGAGAGGGCTTTGCAGGCTGTCTCTCTTCTCTGCAGGTAGTCTCCCTTCCAACTTGATAAACACTAATCAGACAGTGACTGCGCCCTGGGCAGGACTCTGGGACCACTAGGGAAAAGACAAGATCCTGTGGTCACAGCACTGCCAGCCCTCAGATCTCATGCCTGCAGATTCTGGCTCTCCTAGGCGGAGTCAACAGCCCAATGGGTACTGGTTCCAATCCGTTGCCAAGTATTCATGGCACTGTCTTATTCAGCCCTGGTTCCTATCAGCACAGGTACCCTCCTCTCATCCCTTTGCATCCTAGGAAACCTCATTTCATTGCACTCTTTTCCTCTGGGCTAAGCTGAACTCGGACACTTTCTGAGGACCCTATGCCCCCTACCACTATCTCCAGGCTTTCTCATTCTTCCAGTCCCTGTACATCCCAGGCTAAGTGGGGGTGCAGAGGGAGTGGCCCTGGGCTCCCACAGCTGCTTCCAATCTGTCACTCCTGCCATCTCCTGTAAGAGTCTTTTTCCCTTTAGGACTTTGCCATGGAGCCTCATTCCTCCTTATGGTCACCAGCTATGGACTGCCAACGTAGTGGAAAGAATTTAAGCAACCTTAAGGCTCAGCTCAGAATCACCAATCATCCTGCCAATTTTAGCTTCTGATTTTCTCAGATCTGTTCTCTCTCTCCCTTCAACCACTGCCCTGTTGCAGGCCCTCATTTTCTCTTGCCTGGAATATTGCAGGAGCTTCCTCACTGATGTATCTGTCCCACTGCCCTCATTCCTGCCCTCCTCTCCCTCCCCACATACACTACTTAAAACTCAAATATTACTGTAATACTTCCCAAGTGGCTCTGACCTCATAGACGTAGCCAACAGCGAGGGCTGATGTGGTGCCAGACCCTGGGCTAAGTGCTTTACGTGTTACTATTACTGTCCCCATTTAACAGAAGAGGAATGCACTGTTGAGAGAGACCGAGTCAAGATCACACAGCCAGTGAGTGTTTCAGATGGAATTCAAAGATCTAACTGTCCAACTCCAGGGCCTAAGCACTTAACCATTTGCCACTGAAGAAGACATCACTAGTATTCATGAGTATTCCCAGTTCTCTGCTCCCTCCAGGCATAAGGAAAGACTGTACTGACCAGCCTCCTTAAATTTAAGAGTGGTCACCTTACCAGCTTTCGTCAATGAGAAGTGAGTGGAGGTGATGTGGGTCATGTTCTGGTGGAAGCATTTAAGCACCAGTGTGCAATTATCCGTGTTCTCCTCCTGTGCTGCAGTGAACTCCAAAGCTTTCTGTCCAGATGGTGAAATCATAAGATGGCAGAGCCCTTGTCAGCCTAGGTGCTGAGTGACCAGGTTGGGCTGAGTCCCCTACCAACCTACAGGGTTACAGGGTTGAAGCATGAACACGAAATAAATGTTTGTTTTATAAACCTTTCAACCATTGAGATTTGGAGATACTGTAAACACACACAGCACACACACACACACACACACACATACAATAACTTAGCCTATCTTGATAAATACTGCCTCATCTCAGTTACAATAACCAGGCTCTTGTCTTCTTCTTGCAAAAGCCTTCTTATACTCCAGTTTTGTTCATTGTGTTTACTAGTTATGCAAACAAATCACTTACCTCTCTGAATCTCAGCTTCTTCATTTATAAGAATGTTGATGTAGAGCTTAAGTTAAATTTTATTCAACAAACACCTCCAGAGAGCAAGTGCCAGACACCATGCTGGGTGCTGGTTGACATGGAAAGCTCTTCTACATCTGATAGAATGGGTCTGTCCTGACCGGGTACTGAGGACCATCCTCCAGAGCTCACTACTAGAAACAAACCTGGGGTCAAGCCCTGGCTCTGCCACTCACTAGAGTACCAGTTATTATACAGAGTGAGACCATGGGCAAGTTATTACTTAATCTCCCTGTCTCCATGTCTTCATTGAGTAAAGCAAGGCCATTTATTCCTACCTATCAGGTCTATGGAGATGTGTGTCTATAACTCCAAGGATAAATCCACTGGTGACAGAAACAGGCAGACCCGGTACTAGTCTTGGTGTCACCTCTCACTTGCTCTGTGGCCTTGAGCATGTTACTTAGATACTTTATGCCTCAGTTTCTCATCTATAAGGAGAGACTAGTAATGGTACCTCTACCTCCATTGGGTTTTAGTGAGAAATGCTGAATTCTTGATACATAGTGGCACTCAACAAATGTTAATTATTCCTAAGGAAGCTGTTTTACACGTACTAGGCTGTTTATATGTGTGTGTGTGTGTGTGTGTGTGTGTATACAAAATGATATATATTATGTGTTACATATATATAAACACACACATACATATATATATATGAAAACACAATTATTTATTGAATGGGTATTTCTCCCACCTTGAAAATTGAGACTGAGTCTTATTCCTCTTCCCATCTCCAGTGCCTGTAAAGTAGACTGCTTAAATAGTTGTTTGGGGGAACTGAATAAATTTATCACAGTTTTCTATTCCCTTCTTTCTATCCTCCTGAAGAAAACTCAATCTCTTGGCCTGAGAAGGTCACAGGCTCTTCTGGGGACTGTCCAGTTGTCAAAGAAGCTGCTTCTCACCAATGTTCAATCTGACCCAACAAATGGAGAGAGGGGCACGAGGCAGGGCGGGAAGGAGTGCGTAAGCTCTCCAAATTGCCTCAGTCTCTGGGTCGTGTTTTTCTGCAGTCTGAGACGTTTTATTTTTTTTATTTAAAGAAACAAGACAGTTTCCAAGGAAAACTCATTTTGTTATGGTTCAAAACCATTTCATTTGTGATATTATTTCCTCTGCTGAGCTTTCAACTTTCTAAACTCCTCTGAGGCTGGAAGAGCTCCAGGGTGCTGAATGCTCTTGGGGGGATAAAGCTTCGCTTCTCTGCAGAGCCCACCACTGGCTACAGAACTGGAGATGCAACTCAGAGAAATAAATCACTGTCCCCTAAGTTTCTATTCAGATCCATTCAGCAGCATCCTTGCAAGTGGACCATTCTGCAGCTTTTTAATCATGGAACTTTCCCTGGAGAAAGCGTAGGGTCTGTGGCCAGACATAGCACAGATGAGGTCAGGGCTGGTGAGATGAGCGTCTCTGCCTGGTTTTGTGGCCAGCAGCTGAGGTTGCTTTATCACTTCCAAGGGAAAGATCAGTGGAATCCCACGTAGTGACTATCTGTCCTCACAAATCATGATCACAGAGCACTCCCGATTTTCCTCAAACCCCCACCAATGTGTCACGCAACTTGAAGGTGGCCACAGAAAAGCTCTTCCTTCATGTGATGGTTCTGCCATAGCAATATGTTTGAAAGTTGTTCTTTGAGTGACCTGGGGGCTTTTGAGGCTTTTCTGGAACAGGGAGGAAAATTCAGCCTGGGTCATAGAAATCACTGCCATAAATTTTCCCAGGTAAGAGCCACCTCTCTCCTCTGCACCAACATGGTAAGGAACAGGGCCCATGGGCTAATGTTTTCCTTACAGCTTGAGAAGTAGTTCAGACCAAGGACAGGATGTTGCACTGAGATCAATTTTAGGTCAACATAAGACTGAATTTTCTAGCATAATTTTCTGGGGGGTAAAAAGTACAATCTGCATTGAATAGAGTGAGTACTGTCACTGGAATTGTTTAAACAGACTAAACACCAGGCATAAAATATAGAAGAGATTCAAACAATGAATGCTGGAATTAGGTGACCCTAGTTATCCCTTTCAATACCAAAGTGCTGCGATTGGATTGATGTAACAGATGCTGGAGCCTGGTATGTGTGCTACATTCCTTGAGGTACCATGACATGTAGAAATAAGTGAAGACTCAGTACTTGTGTTCAGCCTCACTTGGGAAACAAGACATCTGTGTTGGTGAGGATCAACTAGTTATGCTAATTCTGGAAACTTAGAACAATCAATGCTTACATTCTCATACATGCTGCATGTCTTTTGCAAGTCCTGGAGGTGGGACTCCGCTCCATGTCTTCCTCAGGGATACAGGCTGACAGAGGGGCAACTTTGTGGAGTGTCACGGGTCACTGCAACAGTGGGAAGAGAAGGCAGAGGGTTGTACACTGACTCTTCAGCTTCTGCCTGCATGTGATGCTTGTTGTCAATTCTGCTTGACCCGGTTGGCTAAAGCAAGTCACGTGCATGACTCACAAGAGGTTGGGAAGTGCAATTCTACTGTGCCCACAAGGAGGAGAACTAGAAGTACTGATGAGCAGGACTAATGTCTATCACATCACAAATGCATGCAACAACTGGACAACAATGTAACACAGTATGTCATCAGGGCTAAATGAGAAAGTGCTAAATGAACGATGAATGAATGAGATATTCTAGTGACTTGAACAATAAGGAAGATTTCAGAGCAGAGGTAGGACATGAACACACCACTAAAAGTGAGGAAGTGAGCAGGTATGAGGTAAAAAGAGGAAAGTAGCATTTCCAGAAAAGGTGAGAAAAGCAGAGAAAAATGGGAAGGGAAGAAAAATTTATGAATCATCTATGAGGTTCCGAGTATTTTGTAGGAAGACTTACATTTCATCATCCCTACTCTAGATGAGACTGTGTCTCAGATTGACCTTGAATTTTATTCTTCTCAAAACATACCTCCAATAAATACAGAGCTGGCCTTCAAACATGGTGTCCTTGGCTCCAAAGCTTGTGAAATTTTCTACTCTACCCCAATAAAGCAAGAAGCATTGTTTTCCCACAACTGTGAAGGGACTAGCTTGTCTGAAGCAGCCCCAGAAATAGTGGAAGACGAAGCTGAAGAAGGATTTTGACTGTGGGCTGAGTGTGGAAGTGATAAGATAATCCATGGGGGAATCACTGATGTTCAGTTTAAGTATATACAACATAGTTTTGGGGCACTTACTTCTGTAATATTGCAGGAGGAGTAAATACTAGTAAAATATTCCGTCTTCTAGGAGTTGACAAAACCTTATAAAATTAAAGAGCTACATTGTAATATAGGCAGATTCTGCTGTCTCAGAGCAGAAACAGAAGTACAAAGCGTCAAGATATGAAACACACTGTAAAGGTAGGTGGAGGTCGCAAGGGAAAAAAAGGGAGACCGGTGGCCTGATGTTCTCAGGTGACTAGGAGAATGGCCACACCCTGAAGTGCCTCCCAACCACACCAGCTTCAACAGGACCTAATACAAGAATAAACTGGTTTTTCCCACCAAATTCTTCTCAGTTGTTTCATGTTGTCACCAGGGAGTAGTTCACCTGTTGTCTCAAACGCAGACCTCTTGTCTGCCACAGGCGGGGCCGCCAGCTCCTTCCTTCTTGCATTATTTACAGGGGATGAATCCCAGGAGTTGGCTGACCTGGCATAACAACAACAACAACAACAATAGCAACACACATCCAACATTTATAGAAGACCAACAAAATGGATCAGTCACGCACATTATCTCCCTTACTCCTTACAACACCGTATGAGAAATCTTACCTTCAAAGACTGCACATCTTATCCAAGATCACCCCGCTGGTAAATGTCAGAGTCAAGAATCGAAACCAGAACTTTCATACTCCAGAGTATTGCCTTGAGACTACATCTTATAGACCTTTGATTCATCAGCACAGAGCACAATGCCTGGCACACGAAAAAAAAATTAGTGTTTACTGAAAGTGTTAAAGGCATACAAAATCATACATTTGAAATCAGATTCCTATAGTGGCAAATATATTTTCTTTTTAAGAGTGAGGAGGGCATGATAATGGATCAGGAGAATTGAGGTGGTGAGAAGGGTTCTAAGAAATGCTGATGGTAGGCGATGGAGCCCAGAAAGAAGAGGTGGGGTTGCTGGGATCAGAAGTAAGCAGCACAGAGGTTCTCTGAGCAACAGGGCAGGACCTTCACTCCAGCTGCATGTAAGAAGACAAGAGGGGAATGCGATGACACATATGGTGGTGGGATGAGAATCTGGACTAGAGAGGCAACAGTGGGAAGAAAAATGCCGAGTGCTACAGAGGCAAACCAGGAGGGTTTGCTGGAAAACTAGATAGAGGTGACAAGGGGGAGGCAGAGTCAAAGATGGCTCCAAGTTTTCCAGGTAATGTGAATTTGATAAGAAACTTCTTATCATTGCAATATTCTAGGGGCACATTTAATAATAACATCTTGTATTTTTACAGCCCTTTACCATTTCTAAGTTGCATCCATTAAATTCCTTCAATCTATTTTACAGAGGAGACAACAAAGACTAACAGGGTCTTGGATAAGGATCATCCACATCAAAGTTCTTTTCTCTTTGATAGTCAGTTCTCATTCAGCAGACAGACAGCTGGGAGCAGAGGAATTGAGGTAGCAGGTATAGCTCATTAAATTAAAGGAAAAAGTTCTGGGGCAAGGAACCAGATAACTCAAGCTCCCTTTTAAAGACTCTGAATGAAATGCTAATGCATACTTAGCAGTCAGATGGACAGTCTCCTCTAGAACACAGACCAGCAGGATCTAAGAGAAGGATACAATGCAGCTTGAAACCAGGGACTATGGTCCCAACACTTTGTGAAGAAATGAAAGTCATGAGGGGGAAAATCCTGACAGAGAAGGGACAATGGCTGCATAATGTTGCAATCTTTAACAAAATGTAACTATTATGTATCGTTGGTTAACCAAACCTAACCACCTTTCTGCAAGCTCCATCCTTCAAGCAAGAGACATAGCAGGGAAGACTTTAGAGTTAAGAGGATGAAACTTATGTTCAGTTTACCTCCCCTTTTATAATTTCACTATGCAGGAAGCATTGTCATTAGTGAAGTTCATGAGGATTGGGAAAATAATGACATAATCCCTTCACATGGGTAATTCTTCCTAGAAAAAGAAGAGACATATTCTTCATAAACAGTGTTTACCCCTTCCTATCATTTTCCCCCTTCATTCTGGTCCTTGAAAAAAAATCATCATGTATCAGAAGTTGAAAAAATAGACACTTTTAAGGTTCCATTTGGAACACCTGACAAGCAAAGTAGTCCTAGAGAATTCCTTTTGGCCTATGGCTGGAAAACAGGATGCATTGGTTAATTCTTGATATCCGGGATATTGGAATTTTTGTTCACAAAGATGTCTCCTCCAGGGGAATGAGATCTCTCCTGCAGTCAGGTAGTACACACTTAACAGATGTTAGGCCATAAGAGATACTCAGAAAATGAATCTTGAATGACAATATGTATCAACACACCTGACGAGCATGAATTACAGGGCTACTGAATGTAGTTGTCGGAACCCTTCCTACTTTCCATGTCTGCTCAAAGCCAAGTGGAAGACACACATGTTCTGCTGCCAGCAAGTTCAAACCGAGTTCTTCCTTGATACTCCCCTCTAATTTGCCTCCTGAAGAACAGAGGCCAAGGGGAGCAGTTGCATTAGCTATGGCTCTTTGAGATTTATGTAGCAGACTTTGCAACCACCCCTCTCTGGAACTGTGTTTCCTAAGAAGCTACCATAATAAGAATTGTTCTACCAATCTATTGCATTGGTAGTGAGCGTGGCTTGCCTCCTTCCTGGCCATGGCCAGAACTGCTCATCTGTTAATTGCTTTACAATTATCCTCAAGTCACTTCAGGCAGGTATTACTATTTCCCAATTTGGATTTTAAGCTTCCTGAAGACCTGGGTCCCATTTTTCCATTTAACTGTATTATCACTCAGGACCAGGGACCCAGAAGCCTTGTTAAATCCACCCAGAAATGAGAGAAGGCAGGAGAAAAGTCCCCCACGGCGGAAACACAGGGTTGCTGGGGGTCATTCTTTTTTTGCTGTAAAATCAGTCTCTGTGGCCCCAAATTTCAATAGCACAGAAGTTCCCATCATCTCCATGAAGAAGTTATGTCCAGGCCATGGAGCTAAAACTGTTCTCTATACAAACACGGAATATTTTAAAATACCCAGTTCAAGTGGATTGCCACACTACTTAAAAACAGTTCTCCACTTTAAAAAGCAGCTTTAGACAGCCTGTTTAGATTTCCAAAACATCTGTGTCTATATTGCTTGGAAACTCACACTCCAGAGCATAGAAGCCGTCCATCTCCGATAGGTCTGCCACCGAGCTGCTTCGAAAATAACCAAAGGAGGAGAATGAAACAAACTCTTCAAACAAGTGCTCCCCTTCTACGGCTCACACACTTGCTTCATTCCTCTTTTATTTCATTTCTTCCAAAAATGGTTTTGTCTCCAAGGCATCATGATGTGAAGAGATGGGCTCCAGGCGAGTGGGCTGGGACATGAAGGTGGGCAGTGGCCTCTCACAGCCGTCTTTCCAGGACCCAGCAGACCACCTCCCGCAGGCCCCCAAGCATGTCCCTGCAGATGGAAAATCATAAAATGCTTTTCTTCACAGAAAATTCTCCTAAACCTACCAGACTATGTTCCCAGAAGGGCGAGTCTCAGAATCAGCAGGGACCTGAGAGGCCACCTAGCGGGACATTCCTCTCCATGCAGCAATTTCCTTGTCCCCAGGCCCTCCGGTCGGGGGCTCTCTCCCCACTGTGGCGTGGGGAGGGGGGTCTTCCAATGACAGGCACTTGTCACCTAAAGGGACAGTTTAGGCCTTTTCTTTTTTATTAGTTATTCCCCATATCCCACCCCAAATTGCTTCCCTGTAACTCAAACCATCAGACCTGTTCTACCCTGTGAAGCCTTAAAGGATAAATCATGTCCCTCTTTTCCATGGCAGACATTCAAATACGTTAAAACAGTTGCCGGGTTTCCTTCGGGTCTTCATTTCTTTGGGCTATCTAATCCCACTTCCCTGAAAGCGGCCCGTGCCTGATGGGATTGTCAGGGTTTTTTCACTCAGGCGGCCCCACTGGACATGCTCCTGCTTGAAGATGCAGGCAGGGAGCTCCAAGAGAGGAAGAAAATCCTCTGGATGTGGTCTGCCGAGTACTCAAGACACTGGAATCATTACCACTCTTACCCTTTGTTCTTTAAAAAATGAGACAATTGTAGCATTCTATGGTTTATCTGTGTGTGTGTGTGTGTGTGTGTGTGTGTGTGTGTGTGTGTGTGTGTGTGTGTGTGTGTGTGTGTGTTTGCATTAACTGGCTCTTAAGTTACTTTCACCTCATCCTGGACTTTGATTTTTTTTGAAGCATAGAGCTGATCTGGACCTTGACCTCTGACATTTTTATTCTCCCAGTTTAAAGGCTTAATTTAGCCTAATGAAATCTTTTTGAATCTTGATTTTGTCATCTAACATATCATCTGTTTCTTGCAGCTTGAGGAGAAAAGTGACTTTGGTATATTAATCAGAGCCTAAGATTTTTTTTTTAAAGTATGCATACAAGAGAGCCCAGGACAGAATATACAACGGTTAACAACATTCACTGCATGTTTACCATGTGCCAGGCTCTGTTCTAAACCCTTCTTATGAGTTAACACATATGATCCTCCTATCAATTCTAATATTAATTATAATTAGTATCCCCATTTTACTGATGAGAAACCTGAAGCACAGAGAGGTTAAGTAACTTGCCCAAGGCCATTCAGCTAACACATGGCAGAGGCAGGATTGGAGACCAGGCACCGTGGCTCCGGAGCCCATCATCTTGTCCGCTGCTCTGCACTGCCCCTGCTGGAAGACATCAAGAGACTTCCTGCCAGTTTGGCATCATTAGCCCAGCAAGTGATGTTCTTCAGGAATAACTGGGTTCACCAGCTAGAAGTCGAACAGTTGTGCTATCATTTAACCGCTCTCCATCCTTTCTTTCCATACATATATTGTAAGGAACTCTGTCAAATGCTTTCTGAAGCCAAAATGTACAGTGTCTATAACACTCTCTTGATCTGCAAGTTCAATAAACTCATCAAAAATGATTTCGTTTGGAATGGCCTGTTCTTAAAGATCTATGCTGTCTAGTGCTTGCTTGCCCTCCCTCTGGCCCTTTAAGCCAGCCTGACTCCCCTACAACACCACCCTCAGCTGCTCCTGGTTCTCACAGAGGGCTGTTCTGCTTATTCTAGTCTAGTCCAGTCCAGTCTTGCTGCAAAAACCCTCCACAGCCTAGTCTAATTCCTAGGCATTCTAATCCCAGCTTTGATCCTTCTCACAGAGTGTACCTACAAGTGTGTTTTATGGAACAATCCTTTCTCCAGATAATAGTTTTCTGTGGTTTTTCTTTCTTTCTTTCTTTTTTTGGGGGGGTGGTTCTTGAGTTAAAAAAATTAAGCCAGTTCATTTACTGTGGCACTCTTAATATGCTAATGTGCATTATGAAGCTCTAGTTAGAGTGATATTCTATGTAGAATTTCAAATTAGTTGACCGTGGAACCTGTGCTGCACATATAAACCAAAAAAAAAAAAAAGGGATATTGGGGCATATTATATAGTAGGGTATATTTGGGCACCAATAACTATTTCCTTCTCTAAATGCTCACAAATTACCTGTTTGTTAATGTATTCTAGAATTCTGCCAAGGATACAGAGAAATCTAACCAGTTGGTCAATGTCAGAATCTATGTTTTCTTACTTTTTAAAAGACAGATATTTATGTGACTCTGTTTTAGTGGGATTGATTCTATATGTATTCTAGGATAAGTGTTCTCTGGACTTGGACATTTGAACTGGAAGTAACTGCTTCTTCTTACTGAAATTGGGCCTCAATTTCCCCTTAACTGTATCTGTGCTTACCTTTGTAGATTAACCCTTTTTTTCTTGCTCCAATACTGCCTTCAAGTCTTACTCCAATGTCACAGATGTCACAGTCTTAAAGAAACAAAGCCTTTGCTGACCACCTTATTTTAAATTCCAACACCTTCCCAATACTCTCCCCTCCTCCATTCCTACATTACGTTTCTCAGGACATCTCAATGCCTTTGAATGTAGTATATAATTTACCTGCTTTGTTTTTTGGCTATGCCTCTACAGGGAGATACTACTGTATCTCTAGAACCTGCAATAATACCTAGCGCAGAGAAGGTTCCCAGTACATCTCTGTTGAATGAATGGAGAAGGTAGAAGTAGAGAATCATTCAAAAAATATACATTAGGTGCTTTTGACATGGTAGGCACTGTGTTAGTGACATCCAACTTAAGTGGTTTAAATGACACCTCAGTGAAGGACTCATTACACTCTCAAAGTTTTCTTTGCTTTTCTTTCAGAGCACTTACCACATTTTGAAATTATATATCTAGTGTATAATTATTTGTCTTCCCTATCAATCCATAAGGAAAACATCTAGTCTACTTTGTCACTTTTCCCCTCAGTGCCTGGCCCAGAGTAGGTGCTCAATAATAAGTGAATGAATGTTTATTTTTACTCCAAGGCATTGGCCTCAAACCCCAGTGTGGACCCCCAGGGCATCAGGTTGGAACATGTAGTTCTTTTGCCAGGGCTAAAGGCACCTTAGAGCCTTGGGCCTAGACCCAAAGCAAGTCAAACAACTCACTCTTTCCCCTTTCCACCTACATCTACAGCCAAACCTCTGCTCTCTATTTTACTATTTTGGTGGGAAGCAGAATTGGCCCAAGGCATACCAGTAGGCAAGGAGAAAAGTACACAAGCTTACTAGAGCCAAGGCAAGTGAGCAGAGCTCAGCAGGATGGAGAGAGAGCCACTGGGCTCCGCACCTCACCAGCAGCACAAGTGGCAGGAGTGGGGTGGGTTAGACAAAGACAGAGAGAGTCCCAGTGTCTAGAGCTTCTTGCCACAGAAATTTTCGGCAGAGGCAATAGTCAGTTCTAGTCCTTCCATCAGCCCTATAGTAGAAGCCAAAAATGTGTTACTATGAAGGTGGAATTACTAAGGTTCAGGATTGCAGGAGAGAGTAGACAGCACCATAAGTTCTATGCTCCAAATTCCCTAGAATTTGGTGACTCTTTAGTATCCCTCCTACTCCTTAGGAGATGGAAGAGCCAAAGGTTTTGTTATGGGCTGAGCATTTTCACCCCAAATTCATATGTCAAAGTCCTAGCTTTCTGTACCTTAGAAAGTGACTGTATTTGGAAATCAAATCTTTAAAGAGATAATTAAGTTAAAATGAGATCATTTGTTAGGGTGGGCCCTTATCCAGTATGACTAGTGTACTTGTAAGAAAAGGATATTAGGACACAGACATGCACAAAGGAAAGACCATGCGAGGATGCAGCACAAAAGCAGCTGTCTACAAACCAAGGAGAGAGGCCACAGAAGGAACCAACCCTGCCAACACCTTGGTCCTGGAATTCTAGCCTCCAGACTTGAAACAATAAATTCCTATCGTTTAAGTCACCCAGTCTGTGGTGCTTGTTATGGTAGCCCAAGTTATTATTGGCACACTTAACGTAAGTTTTCTTCCTCTAGAAGAGTGTTCCCCAACCTTGACTGCGTATTCTAAACATTTGGATTGCTTTAAAAATATACCCATGACTGGGTCCCACCCCAAAGCAAGCCAGAATCTCTAGAGAGGGATCAAGCATTGATATTTCTCAGAAGCTCCCCAGGTAATTCCACAGGGCAGCCAGTGCTGAGGAACACTGCCTTAGATGGCTCTAGATTTAGTACCACCCCTCATTACACACCGATTATAAGTTGGAGGTAGAAGGAGGCCAGGGACACATCTCCTCAGGGAATGAAGGCACATACTTTGACATGCTCCATGGTTGACAGTTGCTGCCCAAGCATCTGACAAACACCAAGTATCAGAGTCTTTATACCATGGCTTCATCACTGCTGATCACCTAATTTTTTTCATCTTTAAATCAGATAAGAGTACATCTTTGGAAATTATTTTTCAAGAAGACATAGATAGGTATATTTTCCGAGCCCTTGCATGTTAGAAAATAGTTTCCTTTTATCTTCACACATGGAAGGCAATTTGGCTGAGAAAATGCTCTTGAGTCACAGTTTTTTAGTGTTTATGTATGTGTCCATTGCTTCACTGTCTTCTGGTAATTAATATTGAAGAGTATAAATCTGGAGACAGTTTGATCTTGGTTCTTTTGTATTATAATATTTTTCCATATTGTTACTTCTTTATCACGTAATTTAAAATTTTAGTCAGAAAATCTAACCAAGAATGTCTTTTTATTTTTTTTGTTTTGTTTTGTTTTGTTTCCTGGAACACAAAAACCTTTGGAGATTTGCATACATCAGTCCTTTTTTTCAGAGCAGGAAAATGTTCTTTTGTTTTCTTTTATTACATCACTGACTACTTCTGCTCATTTTTTTCCTCGTCTCCTCAGAAGTATCAATTATTCAAATGTTAGAGCTTTCAATGGAATTAATTCATTCAACAAATATTTATTGAGAGTTACAGCATACACTGTTGATTGCACATTCAATGGCCATTTCCCTCTTCCTAAATTTTCATGGAACTCTAATTTTGTCTCCAATATCTGTTCTTCCCCCAAATGATTCAAATTAATCTTGCTTCGTATAGGTCAATCATGGCGTCTCTATACACCTTGTCAGTTATTGATTTAGGATAGGGAGTAGTTTAGGGCTGATTTGTGCTCAGTTTTGACCAATGAAACATGAGAGGAAGTCTTCTGGGGAACTTTTGGAATATATATATATGTATTAATTCCTTAAAAGAGACACGAGAAAGAGCCAGGGAGTCTTTTTTTTTTTTTTTTTTTTAATCTCTGGACATTCATGTCTGGCACTATGACAGCCATTTTGTGACCAGGGAGGTAACCAACATGCTGATTATGGAAAAGACGAAACACAGAAGCAACCTGGTTCTTAATGATATCACTGTGCCACTCAATCAATCCTGGAACCACACCATCTCTAGAATTCTTGATACATAAGATAACAAATCCCATTATTATCTAAGCCAGGAGTTGGCAAATTTTATCTGTAAAGGGGCAGAAAGTAAATAGCTATGCTTTGCAAACACTGTGAGCTCTGTAGCAACCACTGAACTCTGCCACTGAAGCATGAGCTGTCATAGACAACACATAAATGGATGAGTGGCTGTGTATCAAAAAAACTTTATTTGCAACAAAGGCTACAGATGGGATTTGACCTGTGGGCTGAAGTTTTCTGACTCCTGATTTAAGTCATTTTAACTAGGACTTTCTGCTAGACACAACTAAGTGCACTCTGAA